>NC_137786.1:91411721-91536721 GCF_963383645.1 Muscardinus avellanarius | reverse complement strand
ACCTGGAGGTAGAAGGGTTTCCAGGAACCCCAGTACCACCAAAAAAATAAAAATAAATAAAAGTAGAAGGTGATTGAATCAATCACCTTCTACTGGTGGGGGAGGCTCCTGCCTCAAAAACAGCTCAGAAATATTTGATTAGGTATGGCCTTATTTTTTTCTTAGAATTTGTTTCTTGGCCTCAGACACTTCCTTCTCATCCTGTGCTTGGAGGAGTCACAGCAACAGCAGCATGTGGTTGCCAGGAGACGTGTCGCAGTGGCCCGATAAAAGTGCAGGGTAACAGCTTGGTTTGTCATCAGAACAGAAAAATCCCCAGGGAAAAGTAATTTGGACAGTGGCAACCAGAATTTAAAAATGCTGATTTTGTAAATTCTTATTGTTAACAACAATAAGAACAAAAATATTATAGCATATGTATGTGTACTTGAATATTTGAAAACTGACATATACTTACATCTATGTAGAATCAACACAAATAACTGAATTTTGTTATTTATGGTATTATTTTTATACCTAGTGTTTTCATCTGTGTATTTACCAACTGCTTTATCTTCATAGCTAATAAACACTATCCTGATAAAACTTTCAAAACAAATGTTTTATAAGAAACTATGATCACCAAATTTACCATTTGCCTTTTCTGTACCATTAACAAAGAAGATAACATTAAAAGTAAGTATTTTCTAAAAAGTATCACCAGATCAATCCCAGCATTGTAACCTCAGGTAATGTTCTCTGAAATATCCACTAGTCAGAGTTGACTGAGTTATATGATTCTCTGTAATCCTACAAGGCAAATATTTGTTTAACATTTTTGTACAGAAGTATTCTTAGAATTTTTATAATTTCAAGATTTTATATATAAAATCTTGTATGTATTGAACTAAAATACCAAGATAGTATTTTCCAATTATAGCATGATAACTTTTGTTTTCTGGAATCTTTAATTTTATAGAAATATATAAATTTTTTCTGTTAATTTCCAAGAGTGAAGTGGCCAAGGATGATTAATAAAGAGGGGTAAAAGTGAATAGGAAAAATGAATACCATTTTTTAGTATACCAGGAAATTAAAACCATAAAGAAGAAGATGTGGATGACTTATGAGTCATTTACTGTTTAGAAATTGCAGAAGATCTCTAAATTAAATGCTGTCAATTCTTTTTCTTCACTATATTTTCAAAAAGGCAAAATATAGAAATCTTATCTTTTCTGAAACAGAAAACTTTGAGTTGTAAGGAATTTCTGCATCAAAGTCTTACATAACATATAGACATTTAATTGAGGATATTAATTTCTGTGCTCTAGATACTGACACATAACCATTTAACATTTATGCCACTGACAGATATTTATTTCACCACCCCAAGCTATAACATATAAAATTTAATTATGGATATTCATTTTCTTCTTTTAGGCCTGATATATACCCATTTAACTATCATATCACAGATACATATATTTTCACTAATACAAGCTATGAAATGTTAAAATTAGACTACAAACATCTATTGCCCTCCTCTAATTCAACCCACATAAAAACTAGCCACCAAAATTGAAAATATTTTACTGTCAAATTATTGTAAAAAATGATATTTTTAATCTTTGGTGAATATTTAATCATTCAAAAAAAACCTTTAAGTATTCATTTAAATTTGACCAATTACCTAACAAAACACAATGTAAAACTGAACTCTTAATACAAGTTCAAAAATAAAACCTAAAGTAAGAGATAGTTTTAAAAATGAAACATTTTTATTATAAAAAGCCAATGATAGAGAAAAGTCAGACAGTGAAAAGTTCACAGCAAACTTTTACACTTAATGAATTTTTATCAAATTCATTTACATTAATTGAGAATATCTCTCAACTGCAAATAAAGATATATAACAATATTGATAAGCAGATGGGTTGATGGGTAGATAAGTTGAGACACTGCTTTAAGAAAAATATTTTTAAGAAAAAATGAGTATAAGATTATATTTAAACAGCAAAGATTAAACTGTAAAGTTCATGAATTTCAAATAAAACTTAATTTACTAAAAACATAGAATTGCAATAAAATTTATTTAAGTTTAAAAAACTATGTCCAAAACCATGTGACCACAAATGTATTACCAGAAGGAATACTGGATACTTATGCTGTAATGTCCACACCTCCCTAGGTTCTACCTTGATTGGTGAGGAACGTATGCCTTGAATAGGAAGAGTTTGAAATTGAGTTTTAAATGTGAAGCTAGGGTCAGGAATCTGCTCTAAAGCAAGAAAAGATATAGTGAAAACCTAAGGATATAATAAATTACAAAAGAAGGAATACTTAAAATTTTAAACAATTTTAACATTGATATCAAAAAGAGAAGATCAATGGATTTACACTGCTACTGGTATTACTCTAGTATCTCTTTAAAACATTTACTCTCTCTGTTATACACTTGCTTAATTTCATTAGTTTGAATTGGTTTAATGATCATAAATTTCTTTTAGCGTGTTTCCCTCTTTTCCTTTTGCTTTTAATCATAACTTGAATGGCTGAATTTAATTAAGTTTCTGCCTATCCATTTATTCATCTAACCATTAATATATTTACTTTGTGAATTTATGTTATAGATTTTTTAAGTTGGAGTTCTGGGAAATAAAAATCTTGAATTGTGTTTCTTTTTAATAAAATATTTATAAATTTTACTCTACAGTTTATGCAATAGCCTATTCACAATCTGTAGAGAAATCTGAAGTAAAAATTTTTTTTCTTATGATTAACTATTTTTCTGCCTACTATTCATAAATCTTTCTTATCCTTTAATTTTTAATGTGCTTTTTTGGTACATTAGAGTCTCATATCAAAATGTAAATCATGTTGACAATGAAATACCTGCACATAGCACTTGGTAAGCTCCGCCTCTTGCTCCCCATTTCCCCCCTTCTTATTACAGATTACTGAGATTGACATTAGTATATTCACATATGTACTCACGGTAGGATTTGCATTAATGATTAAAGAATCAGTGCTCTTCCTCTTTTTCCCTTAATCCATATCCCTGGCTCCACTGAGATTTCTCCTTCATTATCTGGAGTCCCTTTGTATCTCAATTACTCCTCAGCTTGTGCATATTAGAGAAAATATACTTTCTGTGATTGGCTAATCTCACTCAATATGTTATTTATGTCCTATTTTCTTGCAAATGACATAATTTTCTTCTTTATTACTGATCAAAATTTAATTGTGTATATTTCTCACACTTGGTGATCCATTTATATGTTGATGGACACCTAAGTTGGTTCCATAATGTGGCTATTGTGAATTGTGCTGCTATGAACATGGGTATGCGTGTATTACTGTAGTTCTCTGATTTCAGCCCCTTTGGGAAGATACCCAGGAGTGGAATAGCTGGGTCATATGGTGGATCCAGTCCCAGTTTATAAGGAATCTCCACAATGATCTTCATAGCAGCTAATCTAGTTTGCACTCCCAACAACAGCGTAGAAGAATTCTTATTTTCCCACATTCTTGCCAATATTTATTGTTATTTGACTGCTTGGTCAGTGTGGTTTTGATTTACATCTTCCTGATTGCTAATGATGTTGAATAATTTCTTAGGTATCTATTGGCCATTTGTATCTCTTCTTTTGTGAAGTATCTATTCAATTTAGTTGCTTATTTTTTATTCTTTTTTAATGTAAAATCTCTTAAATTCTTTGTACATTCCAGATATTCCTCCTCTGTCAGAGGGATAGCAGGCAAAGATCTTCTCCTATTCCACAGGCTTTCTCTTTAGACTCTTGATGATTTCCTTTGATGTGCAGAAAGCTTTTAACTTAATGTCATCCAACTTGTCTACTTATACTTTCTAACTTTATGATGTTTATCATCATGTGTTTTGTATTTATATTTTTTAGATAAACAATGCTTTATTAAGACATTATTTATTTCTTTCAAAAAAAATTTTTTTTTGTGGTACTGGGGGTGGAACCCAGAGGCCTTCTACCTCTGGGCTAAACTCCCAGACCTATTTTATATTTTATTTGGAAACAGAGTCTCACTAAGTTGCTGAGAGCCTCACTAAATAGCTGAGGCTGGCTTTGAACCTGTGCAGTCCTCCTGTCTCAGCCTCCCATGTGCTGGGATTACAAGCGTGCGCCACCACGCCCAGCTAGACATTATTTCTTTATTTCAACCAATATTTTTCTTTTTTAACTCTGTTCATTCTGTGTATGTGATATATGTCCTATTTTGTCTTGCTTTCTTGTATAATAAATTACAAATACAATGGAACTGAGTTATCTTTCAAAACTATCATTTTATAAAAATCTTTTTGTGAAATATAGTATGTACAACAATCCTTGTTTGGAAAATCATATGAATATAATGAGTAATGACTTTTAAAAAGAAATAGTCTGGTCCCAATATCCCCATATGAAATTAGAACATACCATAAATTTCATATTAGGAACAACAAAAATATCAGGTCAATGTAGTATTGAAAGCATCAGTTTGGAGGAGCTCGTTACTGATGGATAAATATTTCTTTTCTCATTAACAAGTACCGCAATGCAGTGGAAAAGGATTAGGTTATGCCCCAAAAGAACAGGGAATAATTTAAGCCATTCGCGTGAAACCATTTTGTTTCTATTGATCAGTAACAGCAGACCAGATGACCTTCTACTTTGACACACTATTTAAAGTTTCCACTACCTTCAGGTACAGCCTAGCTGGAGAGAAGGCTTTTAAGAAATGGACCTTTTGGGGTATATCTCAAACTGTAGCACAAATCAGAAAAAATTACTCACATGATTTGATTTATTTTAGGTAGAATGAGACATACTTCAAGCAATATTCTTTAGTATCTGTTGTTACTGATCAACAGAAACAAAATGGTTTCAAGTGAATGGCTTAAATCATTCTCTGACTATTGCTACCATTCAAAGAATTTTTATATGTATAATTATTTTGGGGTATAATTTAATCCTTTTCCACTGCATTGCAGTATTTTATAATTAGAAAATAGATATTTATATATCAGTAATGAGCTCCTCCAAACTGATGCCTTCAATACGACATTCACCTGATATTTTTGTTGTTCCTGATATGAAATTTATGGTATAATCTAATTTCATACTGGTACTCCATTTTTTTATGTTTATCTTTTGTTAATTAATTGAGCTTAAAGTGGATTTGAAGTGTATGTGTGTGTGTTTGTGTGTGTGTGTGTCTGTGTGTGTGTGTTTGTGTGTTTATGTGTGCATACTGAGAATTGAATTCAGGGGCATTCTATGTCCAAGCTACATCTCCAGCCCTATATTTTTCTTTTATTTTGAAAGGAGGTCTCATAAGTTGCAGAGGAACTCACTACGTAGCTGAGGCTGTCCACCAACATGCAATCGTCCTGTCTCATCCTCCCAAGTATTGGGATAAAAGTATGCACTATCATGCTACCATGCCTGGTTTAGAATAGCTGCTATTTTTGTCTCCATCTTTTCTACAAACTTTCATCATAATACTTCATAGAATGTCTCCCATTATGTCAAATTCTTAAAATTGAATTTTCTCTTTTGTTTTACTAAATTGATTTTTTACTTTCATAGTAAATATTTTTAGAATAAATAGAGATAATTAGGAAAATATTTGTAGATTTAATTTTCTGAATCTTGCAGAGTCACTGGCTGTAAATAATTCTGATGATATGTCACAAATTAAGGTGGTTTTAAATTTCACATTTTGTGCAGAACACCTTTTCATGGATGCTGGTAGAAAACATGAGAGTCCTGAGTCAGAGACAAATTTGTTACTCATGACACAGAAAGTAGCATGAATGTCATCTTTATATTGGTTCCCTTTCACAATAAGGCTTTTTTGGAGATGTGATAGGATTCAGGTAGATTCTGCACATTCAGTGGTTTTATGACACAGCTGAGGAATCCCAAACCTAAAACATTTTTATCTTTCATAACCTTTCAAACATGCTATTTTCTTCTTAGGAAGACTTTATTTTTAACTACTAAGGCCATTCATTGTGAAAACATGCTTGTAAATATGCTGACAACTCAAAAGTTTATATTTCATTCACAAGATGTGCATAAGGATCAGAGAAAAATGAAGAATCTTGTTCCAACACCAAATAGAATTAAAGGTTAACATACACATATATTTAGTGGTATCAAATGACAGTCAAGCATTAGAGAGAAAGTTCCCCTTACCTGGGAGGGCTAAAATTTAAGAGGTAGTAGAATTAGGAATGGAACAGACACTTAGGTAGTGAGACAAGCAGCTGGGCTGGATTGGGATGAACCAGAAGCACCTATAGGAAGAGATTCGACAGACCTTTTAAATGAAAACAGTTGTAGCTAGAAAACTGCAGGGTTGTTGAAAGGTTATACCACCTTTAGAACCTTGCATAGGCCTGCCTCCCCTTGGGAAGGGGCAGAGAAAAACGCAGAATCATTAAGGTGCATACAGAGAACTAAGGTTCAACACAAAAAGAGATAATAACCACCCAAATTTATATGCACCGAGGGAAAGTGTTTCCAGGCTGAATGAAACCTCACACTGTTTTTTATTCCCAGAATGGAACCACTCCAGGCCCTCTATCTGAAGCCTTTCTTTTCCCATGCCATTTCTCACTCTGAAGGAAGTGGCTCTGGACTCTCTTACACCCAGTTCTTTCTCTAAAAGGTAACCTCCTTTATCACTGGCTTTAAAAAAAAATTAGTTTCTCACTTCCAAAATAAACTTCTTATATTCTTCTCATTTATGATTTTTGAATGAATTGTTTCACAACAGGAGCTGGGAATTGAGATATTGCCCTATAATATCTACCAGGAAAGATCATCACCCCTAACAGTACCATTTCTTTCTTCTTAACTGATAAAATTGATAAAAATTGGAGATAGCTTCAGTAGAAAGAAAAATGAATAATACATAAAAATGTATGTAAAAACATTTTTCTATAACCTGACTTTTTAGTAATACCATCAGTTTAAACTGGGAATGTTTTCCATGATCAGAAATTATTCCTCTGACCACTTCTTCTTTTCACACATTCTTTCCCTGCCTGAAAAGTAATATTTATCTAGTCTAGCAAACATATCAATCAGACAGGTAATTATATTTATTAACATAGATCAGTGGATATAGAGACATAAAAATAATTAGAAATTTATACCAAAATTTTTTCAAAAAGAAAAATCAAACCCAGCAAATATCTCATCCTAGAACTACCTGTGACCCTAATGATTATATTATTTTATTCTGAAATGTAATGAAAATAATAAATTTATATACCTAACTTTATGCAATATAAGAGGTTCTTTAACAATATCTAGATCAATCATGAAGCTATATTAAGAGTCAATCCATTCTCATTTTTCTATGATCAATTAAAAAGCTAAAGGTTTCATACACAGAACTGGATTTTTATAATACCTTTTTATAAAATAAAATAAATTGAATAATACATATAAGAAAATAGAGAAATGATTTTGGAAAGAAACTACTTTCGCTTCATATATAGAGTTATACAGGATCTACTTTGGGATGCCAAATAAATTAAGAGAGAATAAGGACTACCAAAAATAGATAAGAGACTAAGTTTATAGAACAAAAAGGGTAACGATGGCATTATTGACCAACATAAAGTTTAAATAATATCCCCATTACTATAATACAGTACATTATATTACTATGCTATAAAAATATTACTATAGCAAAATACATATATCAGATACCTATGGTATAAAATATATTGGTCTTTTTATATGTAATAAAAAGAAAAGATTACTTTGTTGGTTCACAGTTTTAGAGGTTTCAGTCCATAATTGGCTGGCTCATTGTTTTGGCAAATAATGTTAGAAGTAAGTGATAGAGCTAGACCACTTAGTTAATGGTCAGTAAATGAAGGAAGAAAGAGTCTGGAGTTCTATAGTCCCCTTCTAGGGCATACCCTGTGGCCTGAGTATCTCCCACCAGGCTCCTCCTCTTTAAGGCTCCATAACTTTTCAATAGCACCTTGATGGAGATCATTCTTTAATCACATGGACCATTGGGGAAATTATAGCACACCAGAATAGGAACAGTGTGATAATTAGTGCATCCAGTGGTTGAAATGGTTTCATAAAGCTTAAAATATTGTTACTCAGTTCCTATGTAGAGAACCAAATGATATCACAATCAGCGTGAAGGCCGTACAACAACGACAAAAAATTAGTGTACATACGACAGAAAAGTTACTGTGCATAACAACAGAAGTGGGATACTAAATAATAATCAATGTACCTGAGGTTAAGAAATACATAATTTTCCACAAGGAAAAGTAGCACCATGAATCTAGTTCTGGGGTTCATATCCAGGCTCATCTACTTATTGGCTGGAACTTTGATTTAAAGGACTTGAAGTTTATTTTTTTTCACCTAAAATGCAAATAATGCTACCTTTCTTACACATTTAAGAATTAATAGAATAAATAAGATTTAATAGAAGAAATTCCTTAGTGCCTAACACATAAAAAAGCTCATTAAGTAAGCTGCTTTTAGCACCAAAAAATAAAAAATTAAAAAATGTTGCCATTACTTACATAGGTCTGGTAAATTAAGTAAATTTAAAATAGTCTATTACCAAAAAAGGCAGTTTTTTTTTTATGAGGCAAGTATATTACTCTAAAGACTGATTAATCCTAGTAAATAGTAGGTATTGAAGTAAAATGGGATAATACATAGAAAGTTTTGAGGATTTGCAGTAGCTATGTAACAGCTTCATTCCAACCAGTGAGTCATTTATGTATAAATGTAACACAAATATATAGTGCAATAACTTTAAATATATCCTATATTATTTTCTCCATGAGATCCCAGGAATATAATCAGTTTTAAAAGTCATATTCATCCTCCCATAAAATTATCAAAACAAAACAGCATTTTTAAAATAAAATTTTTATTTTTATTTAAAAATATTTGAATATAATGAATTATTCTATAAGTAAAAATCGTCACTAAACTTGCAAAATCCCCCTAAAATACATGTGGCAAAAATAAGAAAGCAAAAAGTAAAGAACCAGTAAAGAGGTAGCTTATAGATATACTAATCAATCATTGTATAAATGAAGTAATAATGAGATTTGTAAGACCGGAGACACTGCCCAAATTGTTTCACATGATATTTGTGTGTGTATGTGGTACTGGTATTGAACCAAGAGCGTTCTACCTCTGAGATACACCTCTACTATATTTATTTATTTACTTAATTTTGAAACAGGATATCACTAAGCTATAGAGGGTCTTGCTAAATGACTAAGGCTGGCCATGAATCTACAATCCCCTTGTCTCAGCCTCCCAAGTACGGGGATTACAACCATGCAACACCATGCTTGGCTCATATGCTATTCGTTAAGAACAGTCACTCAATATAGACAAAGATAAACTTGGAAAGTGTTAGCATAAAATAAGCATATATTTTAATATAATTATAGAACATACAAAAGAATGTAATTGTGTTACACTAAAAATGGTGCTATTTTATTGAAGTGTTTGGTCAATAATGAAAATTATTACTCAACCTTAACCTACAGACAACATAAGCCAGAGAAGACAGTGGAGAAGTAGACAGAATCAAAGTACAGTTGAGGTTTTCTAAAATTCTTTTTTTATTACAGACATACCAAATCAAGCATAAATAAAATCAAAATATTGTGGGCTGGGTAAACCTCGTTAGTTAGAAAATGTATACCTTGCATATTTATTTTTGAGATAAGGACATTTACAATCTATTCTTTTGTACTTTTCAAGAATATAATACACGGTCATGTTATAGTGTGAATATGTAAGATACCTCAAGAGCCCAAGTGTTAAAGATTCAGTCCCCAGTTGGTGGTACTCATGGGAGATAATGAAAAATTTTAGAAGGCAGGATGTAATTGGAGGAAGCAGGTCACTGGGTGCCTGTCACTGAAGAGTCCATCTTGTCCCTAGTCTGTCTGTCTGCCTCTCCCCTTCTTGGCCACTATGTGGGGAGCAGCTTTTCTCTGTCTCACTCCTTGCCATGATGTTCTGCTTTACCTGAAGCCTACAAGGATGGTACCAAGTGAATATGAACTGAAACCGTAATCCAAAACGAATCTTTCCTCTTTTAAGGTTTTTTCTTGGTATTTTGTCATAGCAACAGAAAGCTAACATAGATCATATGGCTATTGTGCTGTACAATAAATCTCTTGAATTTATTTCTCTTAGCTAACTGTAATTACATAGCTTTTGACTAACATCTTATTTTCTCACCCCCTCACTAACCTAGTATCTGGTAACCACAATTTTATTATCCAGTTTATATACTTTTATTTTTTTTTATTTTTTGCAGTATTGTGGATTAAACCCAGGGCCATTTGACCTCCGAGTTACACCCCAGCACTATTTTTTATTCTTTATTTTGAAACAGGGTCTCACTGAGTTGTAAAGTGCCTCACTAAGTAGCTGAGGCTGGCCGCGAAGGATCATCCTCCTGTCTCGGGCTCCCAAGTGCTTGGATTACAATCGTGTGCCTCCACACCCCACGTTTATATGCTTTTAAACTTCACTTAAAGAACTATGTACAAATCCATGCCTTATAAATAAAAACTTAATTATAACTATTCATGCAATAATTATGTCATACTATGTATCAGAAAATAATAAGCATGTTCATTTTATGAACATTTGAGTCTTTGAGGAAGATATGGATAAAACAAAACCATATTCCACTGATTCTTGTATGATTAAAAGACAAAAACTAGAACAATTGCAATACATGTATATAAGTATACATATTTAATTAGGATAGTGTTTATTTTGTGTGTGGTATTGGTGATTGAACTTAAGGACATTCTACCTCTGTGCTACACCCCAGCCCTATTTTATTTTTTTATTTTTACCCAGAATCTCACTAAATTGCAGAGGAACTCACTTAGTTGCTAAGGCTGGCTGCAATCCTCCAATCACACTGTCTCAGTCTCACAAGTACTGGGATCACAAGTGTGTACTACTATGTCCTTTGTAACACATTATTTGGCCAACTTACTATGTTTAGAAATTTTTTCTTAATTGAATTTTAAATAGTATGCAAAAACTTAAACATAAAGATAATTCTTGGTATAAAATTATAATAGCAGCAAATTAGAAACATTTATATATTATTTCTGGTGCTTGTGATTGAACCTAGATCATTCTACCTATGAGCTACACCCCCAGCCCTATTTGTAATTTGAAACTGGGTCTCACTAAGTTTCAGAGGCTGGCCAAAAACCTGTGGTCCTCCTGTCTCAGGCTACCAAGTACTGGAATTACAAGCATGCACCACCATGCCTGGCTTGTCCATTTTTATTTCTTAAATATTTCTCATATGGGCATTTAAAAATCATGAATGGATAATAAGTATTTGAAGATACAAAATATATAAAACATTTGCCACTGGTTTATTTATAAATTACTACTAATATAGCTTTTTTTATTTCTTCCTTTTAATTTGTTGTATTTTTTTAGATGGATTCTCATTGTGGAGTTCAGGCTACTGGGCTCAAGTGATTTTCCTTGTTTCAGATTCCCAACTAGCTAAAACTAGAGCTCCATCCCACTACATCAGGTTGTATATCAAAGAAACAAACAAAAACACCCAGGATCAGATAACTTCAATGCAGAATTCTAATAAATATTTGAAAAAGAACTAGTACTAAATTTTCATAAGTTATTATAAAAATCTGAGGAAATAAATATGGTTTATATACACAATGTAGTATTTCTTTCAAACACATTTTACAAGCTTAGTATAACCCTAATATTGAAACCAGATAAAAACACAATAGTAAAAAAGAAAAAAATAGCAAGTCAATAATCTCAATGAATATAGGCACAGATATCTTTGACAAAATACAGTCAAACTAAATCCAACAATATATTTAAAAGATTATTCACCATGATCAAGAGGGATTCATCCCAGGCATGCAGACGGTTCACTCTATGCAACTCAATAATTGTATCAACAGCACACAGGATCAAGAATATATAGCAATCCCAGTTGATGCAGAAAAAGCATTTGATTAAATTCAAATTTTTCATGACTAAAAAGCTGAACAAACTAAGCATATGAAGAACATACCTTAGCATAATAATGACCAAAAGGTAAGATTATATTGAATGGAAAAATGTTGAGAGCTTTCTTTCTTTTTTTTTTTTTTTTTTTTTTTTTTGGTGGTACTGGGGGTGGAACCCAGAGGCTTTCTACCTCCGGGCTATACTCCCAGACCTTTTTTATATTTTCTATTTGGAAACAGGGTCTCACTAAGTTGCTGAGAGCCTCACTAAGCTGAGGCTGGCTTCAAACCTTTGCGATCCTCCTGTCTCAGCCTCCCAAGCGCGGGGATTACAAGCGTGCGCCACCATGCCCGGCAAGCTTTCTTTCTAAGATATCAAATAATAGAAGCATGTTCACTTGTATTCTGTTTAATGTTAGAAGTCATTTCCAGTGTAATTAAGCAAGAGAAATAAAGTACACACAAATTGGGAAATGAGAAGTCAGATTGTTACTGTTTGCAGATGACATGATTTTGTGACATGACACAAAATTTTTCCAAGGGCTTCCAGAACTAATAAATGAATTTATCAAAGTTGTAGGATATAAAATCAACCTATAAAAGTCAGTAGTGTTGCTAGATACCAATAATGACTTACCTAAAATATAAGTCAACCTTATTTACAATAGTTACAAAAATTACTCAGGTATAAATTTATCCAAAAAGGTGAAAAACCTCTATAATGAAAATTATATAACATTGATTAAAAAACATTAGAGAACACAAAAAATTGGAAAGACATCCTATGTTCATGGACTGAAGAATCAATATTATCAAAATGTCCTTACTACCCAAAGCTGTGTATAGATTCAATGCAAACCTATCAAAATAAGAAAGCAGTATACACAAAATAGAATTTTGCTCATTCATAAGGAAAAAAATCAATTATGTCATAATGGATGACACTAGAGAATATTATGATCAAGAAAGTGAAGGGTCCTTCATTTTCTCTCACATGTGAAAGCTAGCAAGAAAATAGGAAAGGAAAGGGACTTTAAATAAATAAGGACAGACAGAGATGAGTAGAGGAGTGGAAGAGAATGGAGGAAGGAGGAAGAAGAGGAAAAGAAGAAAATAATGAGTGACATAGATCAAATTATGCTATGTCCATGTGTGAAAATATTACTACCATTCTCACTATTATGTATGAAGAAGGATGGGTGGGTACTAAGGTGAAACCTAAAAAGAAATACAGACCTGTGTACATGTTTGTTCATATGATCTTGAATCTCAGTATGATGTATATTACAATACATCAACAAGATTATAAGAATTCTATTATAAAAACTTGAAAGAACAGGTGGAAAATGATATCAATGATGAGAAAGACATAAAAATTACATAGAAAATTAGTAAAAATAAAATTTTATTTATAATTTGGGAAAGATGTAGGACACATTGCTTTGATATGGGAATATAAATACAAGATTGTAGAAAAATAAAAATTATGAAAAATGTTTTGTTTTAATAAACACATTTTTCTGCTTGAAAACATTGGTGAGTTGGTAAGGTATATGTTGCTTTTACTGTAATTTATTTCTTGTTTAGTCTATATTATATTTCATATTTTATTATTAGTTCCTATAAAGTTTATAATAAACAGGAGATAATTTAAAACTATATTTAATTTAATTTTATATTATTACTTAATTTCAAGGTCTGAGACTAATCAAATGCACAGGCCAATTTACTTTTGCTTTCCTCATTTCAATAGCTAATCTCTTGATTTATTAGTTAGGGCTTCAAGATATGAGAAGCAGAAATTAATCAGAAAATACTGTATCTTGAAGAAATGACAACAATCATGACATTTCCAAACAAATATGAATAGATAAAAAATACTCATAGAAGATTGGCAAAAAACTTTTTCTATTGGGAATGGTTTTTAATAAATTATAAAATATTAGATGAAAATGAATGAAATGGGAGCTACAAAGGCCTTGGAAATAAGCTACAAGTGTTTTTTACTACTAAGTGAATAGAATGACAATTATTCATACAAGAAAGCAATCATTGTATTGGTTTAAGTATTTTATTACATTGTTTAAATGTTTATGTGCAAACATAAAAATAAAATATATATTTACAAATTATATAAGCTATTGTGGTAAGATGGCTCAAATATTGTTACATGATTTAATTTTAGGTGATCCATACACAGAATGTGGCAACACTGCTGAAATTTGTTGCCATACAAAATGAGGTGCCAGAAAATACAAAAAAAAAAGAGGTAATGTGATTCAGCTTGTTCTGTAAATTAAAATGCTAGAAAAAACAGATCCAGTGGTTCTCACAAGAGGCAAAATATAACTGAGGAAATTAATACTCAGTGCAATAAGCATTCACATTATGAAAAGAAACATATTCTACAAAATAGAAAGAAAAGAAAATTTATCTTATTACAGTGTCACAAATCTATTCAGGAAGTTAAAGAAATAATACTTTCATGAAGTTAGATTTTTTAGGTATAAAAAAAAGGAAAATTTTTTTATTGTATATTTTTATAATTTTGTTGTTGTTGGTAATGTTGAATGAGTAAAGTTTAACACCTAAGAATAAAACCAAGCACTTCATCAAATAAATTTATGCAAATCCATTGAATAATTCTGTTTGTGTACAAAGAAGTAGCCATCTTTTATTTTTGGAAGACTGACAATCCGTTACACAACATACACACATATAATATTTATTTATTTATTTTTTGTGTGGCACTGGGGTTGGAACCCAGAGTCTGGGCTATATTCCCAGACCTATTTTATATTTTATTAGAAACAGGGTCTCACTAAATTGCTGAAAGTCTCACTAAGTAGCTGAGGCTGGCTTCGAACCTGTGTGATCCTCCTGTCTCAGCCTCCCAAGCACAGGGATTACAAGCGTGTGCCAACCACACCCGGCTTACACACATAGAATATTTAAATCATAATGAAAATTTAAATATTTCTATTTCACTATGTATCTACAGAAAAAACACAGACATTGGATAGTGTGAGTAAGATATATGTTTTACACTATAATATATAATTATTTTTATTTTGTACCAAAGCGATAGATTTATGCCATTGGAATACATATTTATGCTTTGTACTTTCTAATTAAATGATAGAAAATCTTTCTTTTAACAGTTATATTAGTATGAGGAACATCATTAGAGTTTCTGTTTATACCAGTATTCCTTCCTTCAGTATTTTTATTTCATTCTATTGGTTCAAAAAATAGGAAACATTTTGTATTTCCTTTTGCTAATAGTAGTTTGTTGTTTACATATTTTGTTAACTATCATGAATGTAGCATTTATTTGTTGTACTGTCAGAAAAAAAAATGACTCAATATGGACACAGATGGACAGTTGATAATATCGCTTCTTTGATACAACTGCTCCGGTTTTTCTCAGAAACTGAAGAAGGATAAAATGAAACAGACTTTTTACTAATATAATTTTATGCAGCCTTTCCCCTAGTAATGCTTCACTTTTACTATCTCTTAGAGTCCTCTTGATAAGTGGCAGTCTAGTCACAACAAGTTCTGGTGCCCAACATGTCACACATTAAAATTGTGATGCTCTTGAGCCTTTTACTTTCAGTGAATTTATTAAGGAAATTGAGATGTACATTCACCATTTGGTCTCTGTTTAGGCTTGAAGATATAATGCTACCCTCTTCGATCTTATTTATCTTTATGCCTTGGTAACACTGGGCTCAACTCTGACGCTAATTGTGTCCTTAATCCAGCCACTGAGTAAGTCTCTGTGGAGTCTCCATGAGCCTTGATGAATGAGGGTCCATGGAAGACTTCTTTCAACATGGTGTCCCACCACATGGAAATGAAAGGTACATTGGGTAAGCAAGGGAGCCCTATCTCTGCCTAATATTGCTGTTCATGGCCACATCTACTGTGAGTCCACATTCTTCTGATAAAGGAAAACCTGTTCTACTGATTTTCCAATAAGGTTTCAATCAGAAAGTAGGACAAATAACTCCCATGATAAGTTTTTGAAATGCAGAAATATGATCACGACACAAATTTGCTATCTTCTTTTTTCTTTAAAGTAAACACTGGACATAAAGATGAAGTCTTTATTTCGACATTGTATATTTGATTTTTTTTCTATTTTTAATTGAAATATTATTCATATAAAAGTCTATGTTACTAAATTCACCAATTTATTATTTGTGTGTGTGTGTGTGTGTGTGTGTGTGGTACTGGGGTTTCTGGAAGTCCTTCTACCTCCAGGCTACCCTCCCAGACCTATTTTATATTATTTTTATTTGGAAACAGGGTCTCTTAAGCCAGCGAGGCTGGCTTTGAACCTGCAGGATCCTCCTGTCTCTGCCTCCCAAGAGCAGGGATTACAAGTGTGCGCCACCACGCCTGGCTAAATTCACCAATTTAAAAGTGACAATTAGACAATTTAGTGATGTGACAAGGTTGGGTGACTGTCACCACCACCTAATTCTAGAACATTTTTATCTCCCTCACCACCACCCAAATTAATTAATTAATTGATAAATTAATAAATAAGCAATAAAAATAGAGAGAAAGATACTTCTAGTTCTAGTTCCTGAAAACCACTAATATTCTTTTGCTTCTTGTCTTTCTGGATGTACCTAGTCTTGATTTTATTTTTACAGTATTGAGATTGAATCTTGGGGGCACTCTCCCACTGAGCTACATCCCCAGCTTTTTAAAAACATTTTTTTTTTTTAATTTTGAGATGAGGTCTTTCTAAGTTGCTCAGGCTGGTCTTAAACTTGCAATATTTCTGCCTCACCTCAGCCTTTCAAGTAGTGATTAATAGTGTGGGCCACTGTTCTCAGCTTGATACATTATACAAACGGAATCATAGAATATGTGCCCTTCTCTGTTTGGTTTCTTTCACTTACTGTAATGGTTTAAAAGTTTATCCATGTTATACCATGTTTCTTATCAACTGACATGACCTTAAAATAGAAAATTCATTGCCTCATGCATACTGATGGCAAGATGAAATATGGTGATATAACTACTGTGTAAACTATTTAAAATTTCCCTAAAAACTTAAATATACAATTTTTATGATGTATAAATACAATGCACTAATAAAAAAATAAATAAACATAAAGTTTTCCTATCTTCCAGAACTTTCACTTGTAGGTATAAAACCAAGAAAATTGAGAACATGCATTCACAAGAAAAAATTATAGCAGCATAGTCATAATATACAAAAGTAGAAACAGACTCACTGCCTATTAACTGATTATGAACAAATAAAATAGAGTATAGCCATACAATGATATTATTCAGGCAGAAAAATATTTTTTAAGTTTTTTAGAAAGTATCATGTCCTTAAGATAATTTTCTCTCTTTCATAAAATAATAATAAAAGGGAGATGGAAATTATTATTAATGAGACATACATAAATTAGAAGATTTTTAAATATATTTTAAGTTCTGTTTTTGTTTGAATGACCTTTATTGATGGTAATGAAGAATCAAACTCAAGGCAGCTTAAAATACACATAAATTTTACTGACTCAAATTAGAAAATTCAAAATATGTACGGAGGCCAGGCAATATTCCATCAGAATTATAGCTCCATTTCAAATAGATTCTAATTTTTCTGGCATCTATCAACAGTAACTTCAACTGCCAGGAAATAGTAAACTGCCTTTATATATGTTGAACATTTAGAACAGAGTAGAACTTTAGTGGGTATTATTTAATTAAATAGTAGATTAGTTGATTAATTTTATGGAAGATTTAAGGGGGTTCATTTTGAGAAATTTTGGTGAGCTTAAATATCTTGTATAGTAGCCGACAAAAAAAAAAAAGTCACTGAAGAATACTGACACTCTAGCATTACTGTCATAATGTTCCTGTGACATGCTCAAATTCTGACTAATTTAAATACAGCAAACTCAACCTAATCATTCAATTAACAAAAATCCATTCATTACTTTCAATTACCTGGAAATGGAACTTCTCCTTATGACAATTGGCATATGAAACAAAATATTCAGCAAATGAAATGGTGCAGAAAAAAAAAAACTCTAAGAATCCTTTAGAGGAAGTTCAAGGCAGGAATTTAGAAAGGATGATACAGAAACCAAATAGTAGGTAAGTGAGGGTGAAACTTTGAATTGATTATAAAAATGTTCAACAAGATTTATGTATTTGAATTTGTTTTTAATATTAACTATTCAGCCAGTTGGATCTTTAGATGATTTTGGTTAAAGTTAATATAGTAAGTCATGTGTAAATCTCAGATGCTTCAGCCAAAGATATCTTAAATGTAACAGTACAGGTAAGCAAAAGACATCCCCATATGACATTGACAAAATGAAAATAGAATGTTTCCTGAAACTCCTTTATAAGTACAAGAGAGCTTCTTGAAATCTTCTTATGCTTCATATATTAGATCATGTTCATTCCTGCACCTGTTTCTGTAAGCTGACTTATGCCAAAAATGTGACTTTTTGTTGAGCTTATTTGTACCATTACCTCAAAAATTAATTTTATCATAGCAAGCAGTTGACTAAAAGAATTGGAAAACACTTCAATTTTTGAATTGTTTCTTCAGGCTTAAGTATAAAGGATGTGTTAAGAGTTATACAATTTCCACTTAGTACCTTCCATTCATTATTTGTTGTATGGTTATCACATGCCTGGATTTGTAACAATTGTGAGCTAAGAAAAGTCCCTTGTATTAAGTAGGTAATAGTCAAGTGTGAGACTTAAATACATAAATACTTAACTCAATATAATGTCAGAAACAATATTATCTGTGAGAGTGGAGTGTCATGCAAAATAATATATAAATTTTGACCTTTGTGTACCTTAAAAATGTATAAATATTTTTCAGGGAATTAGAAGAAATGGGGGTGATATTTAGGTAAGAAAGAAGAGGAATTCAAAAAATAGTGAGTTACAAAATGGTTTGTGAAAGATTTATGAGAAGGAAGATAGTATCCATGAATAAATCCAATATAGACTTGTTGAATACGGTAGAGAGTATAGTTTTTATTCCACAAATTGTTTCAAGATTGTTTAATAATCAGATATATAAATTATAGCCTATAGCAAATATTTGTATAAAATAGTAGTTTTGAAATGAAAAAAAGATGTAATAGAAAAAAGAAATCTATCTTGGGGGAATTTACATATTGAATTGAAGGAAGTGTGTAATGTACCAATAGAGCATGAAATACTTAATTTCAGGAAATAAGATTTAGACTTCAAATATAGATTCAGAAACCAGTTATTTTTTAAAATAATTTTCAAAGCAGTTGTTATAGAATACAATTGTATTACTTTAGATTATATCCTGATGCATAAACCTATAGGCACAAGTACTCCATAGTCATACTGTATTTAAGATTTATGTCTATTCAGCTGAGCCATGTTAAATTTCAGTGTTTTAAAAGAGGAAATAGCAGTGAACACATCTAACAAACAGTTAAAAATTCATAGAATAATTTTCTCACTGGAATATTTTAAGCCAAATTAAAAATTTTGTTGAAATGAAATAATAATTCCTTAGATTATATTTTGTCTTATTTAAAATATCAATTGTTTGTGAGAGCCTTATTTTGTTTCTAGGCTTTTATTATTATGCTGATAGTGGCAGTAGGACCATGAAATATAATTATTATAGGGAAATGCCATGAAGACATTGATTCTTGTGAAATTTTTAGATAGAATCATCTTATTTGGATCTGCATCTTTGTTACCCTTGGGCCAAGAATTTAAATCTGTTGAATATCATTTATTCCTTTTCATTGGGATGCTTAACCTTTTTGGCCAGCATTTATATGCTTTTAATGCCTGTACTACAGTTAATTTGCAAGTCCATTTTATATTTTTATATTCAATATTAACTTTTTTGGATGTGTGAGATTTTCCAGAAAGTATTTGATGCATAATTCATTAGCATTCACTTGGAAGATCCTGCTCCTAACATATTCTGGGAATGATAATTACTAGAATTGAAATATTACTTTTGGTATATTTTCTATACTAGAAAATATGCTTTACATTAAAGCTCATAAAATATGCATAATACTATATTAAGGTCATTACTATTATTTACTGAACAAATGAATGAAGTTGATACCTTTAAGATATATAGTACACACATATTAAAAATATGATACTTAAGTCCATTGATACCACATTGACACTATTTCACTTTAAAAAATGATTTTGTGAATGATTTTGCTGATTAGTGTTTTAAAGAATATAGGAGGGAATTGGGAGAATAATATAGAAAAAGACTAATGGCCTCATTAAAAACTGTTTTGCAGAGGCTGCATGCACTAAAATGCACAGTAGTAACAATTAGTTGAGCAAATGGTCAATGTGTCCTTGTTCCCTTACTTCACCAGTAAGTCAGTGCATAATTTGTAAGGCATAGAATTACCTGCTAATGACACTATTATATAGTTCAGATAGATTTCTACAAGAGAAATCAATAACTTTAGAAAGCATTTAGAATATTTTACTTAGATTACTAATATGATTAAGTAAGGGGGAAAAGTCATCTATAATTTCTTAAATCCTTGTCTTACTGGAATAATGACTTTTCCATTAAAGAAATCCATAGAGATTTCTATCCTAACAAATACTTTAGCAATGCTTTTCAATGATTATATTCTCATGGTTGCATGTAGAGTTTTACTTATTTATAGATCACAATTGTATTCACACACACACACACACACACACACACACACACACACCATAAACACACATATCAAGGAAATAACATCTATAGTCAGCAGACCATGCCAAAAACATCTTTGATTTTGGGTAGAAATATGGTAGTTGAAGAGTACAACTGATGTTTTTTTCCTCACTGAGTATACTACACTGCACATTATGTTGTTGGCAAGTATTATTCTACACTTTTGTGGTCTTGTGGAATCTTCATTGCCTAAGTGGTGACAGAAGATCTTAGGTTTCTTCAAGATTACTTCTTCCAGAGACAGATTTGACTTAAGATTCTTGGAGGCCGTTCAAATGGAACCAGGGAAGGGAAGTAAAACTCAATGGTGGAAATTATGGTTTATCTTTGCATTTGGATTTTTGGCTTCTTCTGGTTTTAATTATAACCTTACTACCAGTTGCATGTCGATTTGGAGAATATCTATGTGATGAATATATACACAAGTCTTTAAGCACTTTTAATTTCCAGCTGATCAAACTCAAAATTTACTGTTGTCCTCTTTAGAAAACTCATCTGTATTTGTGCCTGCACATACCGCAGGAAATTAATTTTATAGACTGAATATTATTTTTTAAAGTTCTTTATAGACTTAATAAGAACACAAAGACACCAAGATAAAAGATTATCTATGAATCTTATAAATTATTTTCATAGCTTTGCATTTTGAAGTGTTACCCTTAAGTTGTTCTTGTAATATAACTAGCACTTTCTTTACTAAGATATCTCAGAATTATTCATTAGATTGTCAACTTCACAGTATAATAGCCTTTATAGAACTTTTTTTTTTTTTTTTTTTTTGCGGGTCTGGGGATGGAACCCAGGGGTATTTGACCTCCGAACTACATCCCCTATCCTATTTTTTATTCTTTTTAATTTGAAACAAGATCTCATTAAGTTCTGGAGGGCCTCACTAAGTGGCTAAGCTGAGGCTGTCTGTGAACTGCGATCCTTCAGTCTCAGCCTCCCGAATGCTGGAATTATAAGTGTGTGCCACCATGGCTGGCTGTAGAACATTTTTAAGATATCAAAAAGGTCACATTTTGTCGGGTGTGGTGGCACACACCTGTAATCCCTGCTCTAGGGAGGATCACGCAGGTTTGAAGCCAGGTTCGCTGACTTAAGAGACCCTGTTTCCAAGTAAAAATATGAAATAGGTCTGGGAGTGTAGCCTGGAGGTAGAAGGGTTCCATCCCCAGTACCACCAAAAAAAAAAAAAAAAAAAAAAAGGTGAGATTTTTTGGTATGTATGCTTTTACTTACTTTGATACTATGGATTGAACCCAGGGACATTTTACCTTTAAGCAATACCAATAGCCGTATTTATATTATTACAATGGTTATTTTTTTCAAATTTTGAAGCAGAGTCATGCTAAGTTGTCAAGGGTCTCACTGAGTTTTTGGAGCTGATATTTAACCTGTGATTCTCCTTTCTTGGTCCCACAAGTATTGAAATTAAAGGCATGAGTCACCACACTTTGCTTAATTCCTTTATTTTTATTTTTATTTTTATTTTTAATTGTTTTTTATATTTTTTAAATTTGGAAACAGGGTCTCGTAAGGCAGCACGGCTGGCTTTGAACCTGCGTGATCCTTCTGTCTCAGCCTCCCAAGCATGGGGATTACAAGCGTGGACCACCACTCCCGTTTAATTCCTTTATTTTTAAATAGCTTGTAATTAATTTCCTCATTTATTTATTTTCCAAAAGTTTATTGACTCAGTCTATGCCTATTGATGGGCTTGATGCTATGGAACTTCAGAAGGCACTAAGTATCTTACCCCACCTCTTTAGCAGCATGAAATTTTATTATACTCATTTAAAAAAAAGCTAATGCACTTGATCATCTTTAATGTAAGGTAAATATTTCTTTTTTTAGAAAGTAAATTACCCAAAGTTTCTTTTCTAATATTTCTAAATCTTTAGAAAATAATATGTGAGTGATTCATTTAGCAAATATTTATTGAATACCTACTACATTTTGGCACTTTTCTAAAACAATTACAAATAAGAAACGTTTCATGCCCTATAGATATTTTTCCTAAGATAAAGCAGAAGATAAAATGTACAGAGAGAGGTAAAATTTAGTGTGATGCCACAAAACACACATATATCTAAAAAAACTAATATTAGAAAACTCTTTAATATAGACTAGACTCAGTCTAAGCTACATTTGTATTTGGGAAAAAATTTGTCCTAAAAATGTCATCTCAGTAAAGACTTGTTTTATAAACAATAAACTAATGAGTACAGAGAAACAAGATCAGAATTTTATGAGAAAATGTAAAATGTACCTTAACTCAGTGTAAAATCATAACGAGCAATAATAACAGACAGATGTTAAAGATGCAAAGTAGTCTAATAGTGAAGGATGAAAGTAAAAGGGTAGTATGGAAAGCCATGTCATACTTTGATATTAGCAGCTTTATGATGGAAAACCAGTGAATGGTCTATTAAGTAGAAAGCAACTCAATAAAATGTCTGCTTATAGAGACATCACTCTTTACACAGTATAGAAACTAAACTGGAACAAGAAAGAATGAATCAAAAAGAAGCTTTCGTAGCAATTCATGTGAGGACTGAGCTATCAGAACTATACAGCAAACTATATAATTTCTTATAACAAGTATTTATAGTATTTGATAACTAAGAGAGAAAGATAAACACAAGTCACAGATAGAGGTTAGTATTTTTGGTTCATGTCAATGAGATTACCCTCAGTCAGCTTAGAAAGCACAGGGGACAGAACAGATTTGTCAACAAAGATACTGAGTTGTCAGATAGGTTTAGTTTCAGATGACCAAGGGGCATCCATGTGAAGTTGTTTATTATGTTTAAATGAAAATTTATTGTCAGAAATAACTGAAATAATGGTAATTTCTTGAGGAGAATCTCTATCAGAATCAAGAAATGGCTGTAGAAAAAAAAGCTTAAAGAGATGGATGAAGATATAAGAGAGCTATTGAAGAAATGGTAAGTGTAACAAGACAATGTATTACCAAACTTGGATGAGATATTATTTCAAGAAGAATGGGGAGGTGCTGTTGAGAATTCAAGTAAGATAAAAAGTAAACGGTGTCCCTAAGATCTGGCAATAATAAATTGCCTCACAATAATATATTTAGAGCTTAGTGTCTGTAGAGGAATTAAATTGTGTAGGGTTATTAAGCAAATGTGAGTTAACCAGGTAGAAAAGCATGTTTAAATTAGCTCTTCCAATATATAGGGACTGATAGACACTTCCTCAATAATACCCTCAAGGCACAAGAAGTTAAAATTATGATTAAAAAGTGAGATTCTATTAAATTAAGAAGTTTATGTTCATCAAAGAAAACCTAAATAGTCTATAGAATGGGAGAAGATCTTTTCCAGCTATGCCTCTGATAAAAGACTAGTATCTAGAATATGCAAAGTACTTAAAACACAACACTAAACAATTAATAATTCAGTCAAGAAATGAGCAATTAAATTAAATAGGTACTGCACAATATAAAATACCAGTGGCCAATAAGTATATAAAAAATGTTCAACATCAGTGGCAATCAGGAAGATGCAAATCAAAACTATACTGAGATTCAGTCTAACACAAATTAGAATGATAATCATCAGGAAATCAAAATAGTTGAAATAGGAATTTTTATATGTTACTGGTATGATTGCTATTAGTATAGCCACTATGGCAATCAGTGTGGAGATTCTTCAGCACAATGGGAATGGATCCACTGTATATGATCTTAACTATACCATTCCTGGGTATCTTTTCAAAGAGACTGAAATTAGAATATTATGGTAATGCATTATATCTATGTTTATAGCAGCACAACTCATAATAGCCAAATTATGGAACCAACCTAAGTGTTTATCAGCAAATAAATGGATCACAAAATTATGGATTATACAGCAATGGAATCAATTCAGTAATAAAAAAGAAAAAATACATCATTTGCAGGACAATGATCAGGAGAATATTATGTTAAGTGAGATTAGCCAGCCACAAAAATTAAATGGTCATGTGTTTTCTCTCATATTTGGAAGCTGGGGAATAACTGAGATACAAGAAGGAATTTAGATAATAGAAATGGTCTAGGAAAGGGTGAGTGAGGAAATGGGAGAATTAATAAAGAAATACTCCCATTGCTATGATATACATATATGAAAATACCAGTGTCATGGGGAAGACAAAGTGGGGAGGGAGAAAGCTCTTCAAGTATGCATGAATATCATGCATGAATATCATATCACTATTACTTACATTATTATGTGAAACTATATTGCAGTAAAAATATCTTTAAAAATAAATAAATTATCTCTAGACTATTAGAATCTTTGGCTGTTTAAATAACTAACCAAATGAGAGAAATTAGGGGCAAATAAAATCACTGGGAGTAATTAACTTTCTACTTAATTGTGTTTTCTCTTAGGGGAAAAAATTTGAAGAATTACCCTTACACATCTTCAAACTAAACATTATCGGTAGTAGACTCTTTTCTAAGTAGTCCTAAATGCAGATGCAGTTCACGCCTATAAAATTGCAGTCACAGAGGGTTAACACCCTTTATGTTTAGTATGCTAACTTAGCCAATTCTTTTGAATTGGAAAAAAAATACAAATTTTACACACAGCTTTCCTTTAAAATTTTTATTGTTTTTGCATCCTAGATGTCTGGTGTACCACACAGAGTCATTTTATTATTACCAAGGCCTTTAAGAGTCACTTTGATGGTTATGATGTGCAAGAGAGCCCTTATAACCACCACCTTACCCACAATGGCCCTTCTGTTTTCTTCTTTGAGCCCTCACCTTTATGTAATCCTCCTCCCCTCATTTCTGATGGTCTAAGCAATCCATCTTTTTAAGGATGACACAATCCTTTTAAGAGCTCAGTAGTGTCGTTTTATAATTCTATCTTTTGCTTTACAAATATCTGCTAACTCCAACCAGTTTTTCTTTTCTGTACCTTAAATGGAATAGAAAAGATGCTTAGATATAAATAAATGGTTCTCTATAAAAATATTAGGTTCTGGCCCTGTAGATTATGGGGAAAAATGTTTAGAGACTTTCATATTACCGAAAGAATTTTTATTTTTTCATTAATATATGAAATAAAGAATAGTTTAATCACTATGAAGCATGAATTCTATTTTTACAATTAGAAAAATGTTTCTATATTATAATGTAAAAGTATGGAATAATGGACATTTTGTGCCTCTGTAATCTAAGTCAGGTTGCTTAAAATCTCTGAGAAACATTATTTTATCAGTAATATAGAGATAATAATTTGTTAGAATAAAAGTAAGGATGAAGTAATATCACTAATGTAAAAAAGTTGGTATGTGGTAAACTCAATAAATATTGTCTGCTAATTCTGATTTTATTCTTCAAAAATTATAATCTTGCTTTATAATACCATAATGCTAAAAGAATCTTTACCACATCCCTACAAGACCAGTTATCCAAGCTTCTTTAAGTAGAAATACACATTTCTAGAGAGATTCTATTTCAAAATAAATGCAAAGTTCTGGGGGTATAGTTCAGAGCCAGAATATCCCTAGATACAATTCCCAGTACCACACACAAAATAATTTACATTATTCTACTCAATGTTAACTAAAAATGAATGATGGCTGGTGCTGAAAAGCACGGTAGATGTTGGGGATGTTTTGAAGTGCTTTTCATTTTTTGCCATACAGAGGAGAAAAGAATTATTTTTATGAAAGGACAGAAAAAAGATATTTAGTGGTGTGATGAGGGTAGTAGCTAATTTCTAAATGATTGTTGAGTAAGTATGTAATTTTTTTTTTTTTTTGGTGGTACTGGGGTTCCTGGAAGCCCTTCTACCTCCGGGCTACACTCCCAGACCTATTTTATATTTTTTATTTAGAAACAGGGTCTCCTAAGCCAGCGCGCGCGGCTGGCTTCGAACCTGCTCGATCCTCCTGTCTCCGCCTCCCAAGCGCGGGGATTACAAGCGTGCGCCACCACGCCCGGCAAGTATGTAATTTAAAATATAGTTTATTTAAATTTTACAAACTGTTTATAGGTGTTTGGGGAGATCAGTTTCTTATAGTATAAAATTAATGAAACTCTTACTTTATAGTATAGTTTACTTCTGCACAACTTTCATGACTTAAGTATTATCATTAGCTGACATAAAAATTTACTAAATATGAATGTAACTTTTCTTGAACATTAGTTGTGTTAATTTTACAAAATCTCATTTTAACAGTGCATCAGAAGAAATTTCCTTTTTAAAGGATTGACAAGTGATTAAATATTAAATTGGACAACTGCAGACACAAGTTCCTAATTGCTCTCACTGAATATAGAATAAGCACTCAACCAGGCATAACACTTTCAGGTATAATTTTAATAGGTAATGTAATTTTAATACCTTTCTTGAAATTAAAAGGAAATGTCATAAAATATGGGAAAGAAATAAGCCATGGTGCTACATTCCTGTAATCCCAGTACTTGGGAGACTGAAACAGAAGGATTACAAGTTCATGGCCAGCCTTAGCAATTTAGCAAGACCCTCAGGTATTTAGACCTTGCTTCAAGACAAAAAATAAAATAGGGCTAGAGGTGTAGTTTAGAGGTAGAACACCTCTGGGCTTAATCCCCAGTATGGCATAAGGAAAAAATAAAAATGTAGAGAGGATTATTTTGGAAGAAGAGCAGTGAATAAATTAATGTAACATGTTTTCTAAAACCATAATTCAAAAGTTTGAGAGAGTTTAATGCAAATGCAAAATTGGCAGATACTGCAAATATTCTAATTCTATTACTTTTTATAAAAAAAACACAGCTGCCTCTTATTTGAAAATTTGAAGGAAAAATAAATAAAAGCATCTATGAAAATGTTTCAGAATAATGCCTTACTGAATAAAATATAGAAAGGTACTGAATTATTAGTCAAGGACTAGGAGAACCTTCAAATCCCGTTTGCTGCCTGCAAGGACAGAAAGGTCTCAGTTGTTTCTATACTCAGTGGATAAATCAACCCCAATTTT
Organism: Muscardinus avellanarius; assembly: GCF_963383645.1. NCBI lineage: Eukaryota > Metazoa > Chordata > Mammalia > Rodentia > Gliridae > Muscardinus > Muscardinus avellanarius. Next base: position 91,508,933 of record NC_137786.1, on the reverse strand, counting down.
GAGAAGTTTTTTTTTTTTAACCTTAAAAGGTCTATTTCTATGCCACAATAAATGGTTTAGGGATTATCTAACACTTTGGATTATCTGCACCATTAGTGAGGATAATAAAGAGCTGGCTGCATTTTGCATTGAAATAGCACGGTCTATTACGCTCATGAATACTCTGAGAATGAAGCATTGGAAAGTGTCTTTCTTGCTGCATTTATGTACAACGGTTTAATTGACTGCAGCCTGGCTGATGGGGCTTTTAGGTGGTTTACAATTGATGGTACATCCATCACTTTTTCAATTATTGGTTTGAAAATTATTAAAGTTGATTACACTGAATAATTATGTAGATGTGGTCCCAAGAAGCATGTGAGTTCTAGTCTTAAGAATAATGTAGACATTTCATAAATATATTGCCTTGAATTTCTCTGTTTCAGTTTCCTTGTTATGTAACTGCTGGTTGTCATTTTTGTCCTTATCTTTTCAATAGCATTAAAAGGAATTATTGAAATACTAACAATTTTCATAAAGTATATTTCATGTAATGTATAGGAAACCAATTTGGGTTACCAGAGCTTAAAACTCTGTTGACTAGTGGAAATTCATTTTCTCTAAAAATATTCTGAGCATTTCTTCTTTATGGAAATCATAAAACCTTAAATGAATTTCCCCCCCTAAACATTACCACATGTCTGGAACTTAAATATCCCCATTAAACTTTTGATAAAGATAAAATTCCTTTGTGTTCCTCTCCAAAGCTATTTTGTTATTTTTTCATGGTCCAGGGATCATAGCAATGCTGGAGAAACTGGCATTCTTCACTCACTAAATCAGCCATGAATGTGCAATGGTATTTCATACAGAATGTCTGGCATAGATTATATTGCTCTTACTAATTTTGAACTTTTAAAAGTGGTTTATGCTTTTTCTTAAAGAAAATAACCCAAGTACAAGGTAATCTTGAATGGTAATATCAACTACATCAATGATCATATAATAGTAGTATATAATTGGATATTGGCTTTGGTACTTTTTTGCATTTATTTATTAATGTAATAAAAATTAAAAATTGATATTGCTGTCATTAGAGAAATTAATATGGAAATATGACATCTGGGCAATATCTTTTCATATAAGCCAATTCATTCATTCATTCATTCATTTATTAATTCTGGTCTTTAACTTTTTTAAAGTTTGTAATATTATTGTTTTAATTATTAGAGATAAATTTTTTGAAAGGGAAAATATTTTTACTCTCCCATAGAACTTATATTTAATGCATAAGAAAAATAATAAAGTGAATTTGAAATTTATGACTCAAATATGTAAAACCTATAAATGTAGAAAGAGGCATAAATACTGTGAAGAAGAAAAGACTCTATGTAGCCAGGCATGGTGGCTCATGCTTGTAATCCCAGCATTTGGCAGGTTGATACTGGAGGATCCTGGTTCTCGGACAGCCTCGGCTACTTAGTGAGGCCTTCCACAACTCAGCGAGACCCTGTTTCAAAATAAAGAATAAAAAATTGGGCAGAGTGTGTAGCTTGGAGGTCGAATGCCTCTCAGTTCCATCACCAGACCCACACAAAAAAAGAAAAGAAAGAAAAAGAAAAAACTCTATGTGATTAAAAAAAAAAAAGCTGTTTACTAGGACAGGCAAAGGAAATACTTGAGACAGAGTGGTCATGAGGCAGAACTTTCTCAAGATTGGCATTTGAAAGGAAACCACCCTTGACTAGAAAAGCCAAGTAAAGAAGGGCAAGTTGTGTGGCTTTCAAGCAGACACATAACAGTTCTTTTTTCTAAAACTTCCTAAGAAGAGAAATACGTGGGTGGGAAAAGGTGAGAAGACTTCTTTATAGAGAAAATTAGGGCCCAAACCATAGCAGAGTAACAATTTTTAGGTGTTATCCAACTGAGAAAAAAGGTGGATGGTACTTTTTTTGTTAATCTGTGATGAACTGATTATTTTAAGTACTAGGAATATCCATTCCTAGATATGAAGAGAGAAATGAGGAAGCTACTACATTAATCCTAAAAATGATGGTACCATGGACTATGATGGTGACAGTACAGACAGAGAGAAGTGATTGGATTTGAGATGTATTTAAGATGTTGACACAATGCATGCTTTTGGCTTGGCTGGAGGGAAGATGACTACTATTCTGTATCTTAGTGATTTAGAATCTTATGGTGTCTCAGAGATAAATAATTAAGTAGACACACACACAATAAATAGGTTGAGGAAGAGATTAAATAATTCAGAATGTTATTTTGATCACATTTGATTTGATTTGCCCCCCTATGTCCAAGGGGGAAATGATAGCTAGTCACATTTCAAATTTCAAATATATAACTAGAGGCATACATTTTAAAATTATCACCATTGTTAATTTTATGAATTAGTCACAATTTTCAGTGGGAGTGCTAATCATCTTATGAGAAATGTAGCTACAGAAAATAAAAAATAATATTTTGCAGCATATAATTAAAGGGCATGATGATGTAGCTTTAAATTGAATGAAAGATAGCATTGCCAACATACATAATCTGTGTCTTGTCTTATTTTCTTTTGCAACTACCTTACTATAATATCTGAAATTGGATCATGAGACTTTCTCTCTCTTTTTCTTGTTTTATTCCGTATTTAGATAAACTTCATTCTCAAAGAAATTCTCAAGAATGAATAATAAATATATACTTCACATGTGTGGAAATAACTAAATTATATGTTAAGCCTTGTAAAAATATATCCATTAGATCCATTTCAACACATGTATTTAAACAATCTCTGTGATAATCTAGTTCTTTGTAAGCAATTTGATGCCAGTCTGTGTGTGTTCTACTGGGAATTGAACGCAGGAATTTTCTACATCTTAGTTATACTCCCAGCCCAATTTTATTTTGAAACAGGGTCTCACTATATTGCTAAGAATCTTTCTAAGTGTCTGAAGTTGTTCTTGAATGTGTGATCTTCCTGTATCACCTTTCCATGTACTGGGATTGCAGGCATGTGCCACCACACCCAGCTGCCAGTCTATTGTTTATTAAGAAATAATCTTTTTTATACCCTTACATGAAATAGTATATTTCAAAAATTGTGTTCATATAATTTTCCTTTTTATCTTAATGTTCTGAAAACATATCCTGATATGCTCTATATCAGTAAGATGAATAGTAGGGTGGATTGTGGAGGGAAAAAAACAAAGACATGTGTACATGTATGTTTGTTTCACATTAAACACTTCTATAATGTAAAATTGCAATACAGTAAGAGATAATTTTTCAATATACTTTTATTTATGCATTGTAACCACACATCATACTGAGGGTAGTGTGATCAAAACATACATACCAATGGCACTTGGTGCATTTCCCTCCATTTCCTACCCCACTCCCTAAACACTTATGGTTTGTTAGGAAAGTTTATATTTAATGAGATCTAAGTTCAATTTGAGAAATAAAAGGATAGCATAAAATCCAAGATATCAAAATGATAATAAGCAAAAATGTTTAGAAACTAAATACATGACAAATTATAATAGAATAAAAATGTTAAGAAGGAGAAACCAGAAATGATCAAATAAGGTGACCTGAAGGAAATGGGAGGAAAGAAAGAGGGAAATTCCCCTAACATACATAATGTACATTCACAAACATAACGAAGTCAATCACTAAGCCAAAGATGAGAAGGAAGGAGGAGGGAGGGAATGGAATGGGAATTGGGTAAGGGCTAAATTAGTGATGTGTGCCTGTATGCCTCTACCATCTTGTACCCCATTAAGATATCTGACTGCAGTGGACCAATAAAAAATAAAAGAACTGGTAGAATATAAAAAACATAATAATATTTTCAAATTCTAAAATAATTGACAAGAAACAAAAGTAAATAAAATTAGTTTATGGAAAAAGATTCACAATCCCAAGTGTAATAATTATTAGGATGGACATTAGATATTTTAAACATCTTTGTGACAAAAATCCAGACTTGAAAAATTGACTGTCAGCTGGGCGTTGTGGTGCACGCTTGTAATCTCAGTACTTGGGCGGCTGAGACAGAAGGATTGAGCAGGTTCAAAATCAGCCTCAGCTACTTAGGTTCTCAACAACTTAGTGAGACCCTGTTCCCAAATAAAATACAAAATAGGTCTGGGAGTGTAGCCCGAAGGTAGAAAGCCTCTGGGTTCCATCCCCAGCACCAAAAAAAGAAAAACTGTCTAAAATTGGAAAATTTGATAACTTGTGTAACCTTTTAAAAAATGGATCTGGCAGATTCAGGGAAGATGGTAGTGGCCACAGTCACAGTGGCGACTGTGGCCACCAAAAAGGACATGCATTCCTTGGAGAAGCCCAGAACACCAGATTTTTGTTTAATATCTGATTGGGACAACTTAAGGAAACATTTCCAGCCATGACTTTCTATCTAGAATACAGGAGAGAGAGTGGATAATGGCAGAATCAGAAGCAAGATGACAAGGTGGTGCCCGCCATGTAAGAAGTGATTTTTGGAAGAACATCCCAGAAGAGATTAGAGAAAAGACCATTTCAGCCACACATGCTGGGAAACTCTTAACAACAAAACCTTGTGAGAAAAATGATATGGGTGTGGTGGAGGGAGCCCAGCAGTTCTTGGCGGGAAGCCCAGCTGCATGTCCCAGAGAATTCAGCATGCCTGGCCACTGCGCTCCTCTGTGCTGCACTGGGGGCTGTGATGTGTCTGGAACAGCAGATCCTGCTCTCTGCAGTGAGGCTGTGTCCTTCACTCATGGAGGGGAGATAAAATTCATTGCTGCTGAATGCTCGATCTCACAACCTCTTCAAAACACACAGACTATCTTCTCTTATTAAAAAATATTGGAGAGGGGACAAGATGGCAGCAGTGACAGCCAGGATTCAGGAGATGCAGACAAATCCTATCAAAGACACCTTGAACTTTTGGAAAAAAATCTCTTTGAAGGGGGACTGCTGCTGCTGCACATGCTTAAGAATTTTGGACATCATATCATGTAAGGAAGGATCTCATCAGAGAATCAGGAGGAAGAAAGTGGGAGGGGTGGTGGAGGCCAGTATATGGGAGAGGCAGAGATCCAATCCAATTTCAACTTTTGGAGAAATTGCCCCACAGGTAGGCTGCTATGGCCACACATGCTGAGAAATTCTGGACAACTTCCTGTGTGGGAAAAGTATTTGGGAGAGAACTGAGATGGCGGTAGTGGTGGTGATAGTGGCCATGGCAGTGGAGGTGGCGGTGGTAGTGGTGGCAGCTGTGGTGGCTATTATTTGGGAGAGGCAGAGATCTGATCTGATCCACCTTGATCTTTTGAAGAAATTGCCCCAAAGGTAGAATGCTACCACGGCACATGATAAGGAATTCTGGACAATATGCTGTGTGGAAAAAGTGTTTGAAAGAGAATTGAGATGGTGGTGGCAGTGACAATGGTGGCAGCAAGTATTTGGGAGAGGCAGAGACCTGATTCAATCCACCTTGATCTTTTGATGAAATCTCACCAAAGGTAGAATGCTACCGCCACACATGCTCGGGATTTTGGGACAACATGTTGTGTGAATAAGGTGCTCAGAAGAGAACAGAAATGGCTGTGGCAGTGGCAGTGGTGGTCAGTATTTGGTAGAGGCAGAGATTCAATCCAATCCATCTTAAAATTAAAAAAAAAAATGTCCTCAAAGGTAAACTGCTACTGCCGCACATGCTTGGGAATTCTGGACTGCATGCTAAGTGGTAAAAGGGTTTGGGGGGTATCAGAGGGAGTGCCACATAGGTGGGATTGGCTGCCACACTGTGTGTTCTGGGAGGCATCAGCCTTCATGGCCACTGCATTCCTCTGCACAGATCAGGAGGCCAGGGTGTACATGGAGCAGCAGAGCCTGCTCTCCGAAGTGAAGCTGTGGACCTCTGCCTTTGGAAGGAAGACAAAATTCATTGCCACTAGGTATTTGGAGTCCCAGCTTTTGCAAAAGATATGTATTGCTTTCTCATATTAAAAAATTAAATGGAAGAATGCTGGTCACAGTGGCCCATTCTTGTAATCCCTATGCTTGGGAGGTGGAGACAGGAGGATCGTGCAGGTTTGAAGCCAGCCTTGCTGGTTTAAGAGACTCTGTTTCCAAATAAAATTATAAAAAATAATAGATCTCTGGGAGTGTTTCCCAGAGTTAGAAGGGTTTCCAGAACCCCAGTACCACAAAAAAAAGGAAGAAAAAATGGAACATCTGTAGATGACCTGCTCATAGAGACAGAGACCAGAGCCCAATGCACAGCAAGGCCAGTACTGGGGCCTTTGAGGCAAGGATAAAAGCCTGCCGGCGGCGAGGCCAGTGCTGGGGTCAGTGAGGCTGCGATCAGAGCCTGCCATGTGGTGAGGCCTGTGCTGGGGCCAGCAAAGCCATGATCGGAACCTGCCATGAGGCAAGGCCAATGGTGGGGTCTCCAAAGCTGGGATCGGAGCCTGCTGAGGGGTGAGGCCGGTGCTGGGGCCAGCGAGGCCGGACTTGGAGCCTGCCAGGTGGCCAGGCTGGTGCCAGGACCTTCAAGAGTCAGATCAGAACCTGCAATGAGGCATACACAGAGAAATATCACAGAAAATGAAAAATCAGATGCTTTCCCTAATATGCAAAAACTAGAAGAAATGGGTAATAGGAGGAAATCTTTTTGAAGAAAAGGCCCTATGGAGGAGCAATTAAGGTGACCAATCAGAGGGGATGGGATGGGGAAAGATGGAATCTCTTAAAAGCACATGATGTACTTAAACAAATATATCAAATTTAATCACTAAATCAAGCATGGGATCCAGGGAGGAGGGGGAGGGATGGGGATTGTATAAAGGCTAATTGGATGATGTGTGCTTGTATATCCTCACAAGTCTTCTATTCCATTGAGATATTTGACTACAATGTACCAATAAAATATATTAAATAATAAATAAATAAATTCCAAGCCGGGCGTGGTGGCGCACGCTTGTAATCCCCGTGATTGGGAGGCTAAGACAGGAGGATTGCCCAGGTTCTAAGCCAGCCTCAGCTACTTAGTGAGGTTCTCAGCAACTTAGTGAGATCCTGTTTCCAAATAAAATAGAAAATGGGTCTGGGAATATAGCCCGGAAGTAGAAAGCCTCTCTGGGTTCCACCCCCAGTACCACCAAATAAATAAATAAATAAATAAATAAATAAATAATAAATAAATAAATAATAAATAAATAAAATTCCTTCAAAAATTGCCTGTAAAAAATAAATAAATAATAAAAATTGTATCTGTCAGTTAAACATTTCAAACACACACACACACACACACACACACACACACACACTTAAGTAAACCTAAAACATTACTAGTTTTAAATATTTTTTCAATGTCAACCAAAAACTCGTTATGATTCCTTCATAAAATATTTCAGGGAATGTAGAAATAATATTACTGTTCATTTTATTATAATGGATTAGCTTTGAAATTAAATATAATTAAGGAATTTATAGCACAAACATCCAGAGTAAAATATGTAATTGTGGAGCTTTGAGAGGAGAGGATGGGTATATTGAAACAGCTTTTGTCTCTTACTCTTTTTCTGATAAGCCAAACCAAGCTTGCATGCATTCTTCTCTGTCTTAATACATTTGTACAAGGTGTCTCTACTCTTGAAAATTTGGGGGAATAAATTAAAACCAGAAATATTATAAAATGTATTTCTGGAGATAAGGAACTTACCTCTCAGCTACATCTTCAGCCCTTTTTATCTTACTTTTTATCTTGAAACAGGCTTTTTCTAAGTTTCTCAGACTGGCCTCCTGTCTCACCTCCTCCCTATAGCTCTTTTTCTATTTGTCAGGCCCATAAAAATAAATATTTTCTTATGTTATGGTTGAAATTTATGTCATGCATCTTTCATTGCATATTTTATTGGACTAATGTACAAATCCAAACTATTGTATTTTTACACTTATTTTTCTCCATAACATAATATGCTGTTGTATTTGTGATATGTGTTGATAACTGAATATAGTGCCCAGTAAATTTAAAGTTATTTTGGCTGATATTAATCAGGAATATGTACACTAGAACTTAAATTAGCAATGGCCAATGTCCAAGGATATCTCTACTCCTTCAAGAATTTTAAAAAGAAATTGATTACATTTGGCCAAATGTTGAAGAATTTTAGTGAAATTATCTCAATGATAATGCAGCTAACCACTCCAACTATTAACTTGGGTTAATAGTTTCATTTGATGCCTAAACATGAGCCTGACATTTTATTTCTTTTTGTTGTTGTTAAAAAACTGTAATGTAACAGTGTGTGTGTCCAGTGTGGCTGTGCAAGGGAATGCATTCAGTCAGCCTTACTACTGTCACAGCTTCAAGGCTAAGAGCAGTCAGCATTTGCATTTTGGTAATCACATCAATTCTATCTTGTGATACAGGTTCAAACGGCAATCACTTTAAAATTCTGGAATCAAATGCTGATAGATAGAGGGTCCTGCCATCACCCTGGAAAATCATCCTCTGAGTGTCTGCCACTTAATTAAAAAAGCCTCTGAGAATGGAGGGAGGGTGCTGAACACACCAGAGTGAAGACATGCTGCCAAGAAGCTTTGGTGCATATGGTTAGACACACACTGTTATTTATTAATTTATGGATTGCAGTGCCCATGTATCGAGGTATTTTATGACAACAGAATTAACAGTACAGCTGTGAGAACAATAAAAATCCAGGAAGGCAGGCCCTCTCAAATAAAGACTAGCAGTAATACCCTTTAGATTTGATAGAGAGAAAACTCCAGAAGCTCTAAGCCTCTTGACAAATACCATACCCAGAATTTTAAACTCCCAGGGAAGTTAAATGGCTTTAGATGACCTTCAGTCAATTTTTAAAGGAAGTATTCTAATGCCTTAAGTTATGGTTGCCTTGCATTAGCATGGCTTATTTTCACACTGAATGATTGTTCTCCTTTCATCACTTTTATAAATACATTTGATATTTCTACCAGGTTTTGTAAATGTACCTGTCATTTCTAGCCTCATTAAGTAAATAAGATACATTTATTTTTTTTCAATGAAGAGTAAATTTTGTTATATTCAAACATGAAACAAATAGTATATTTTGAATAATCCTTTAAAACATTCTGGATGTATTCAAAGCCTGGGAAAAGGTAATAGTGAAAGGAAAATTATTCATTTTAAAAAAACAATAACTAAATCACTAAAAAATGCATATATTGCAAAGATAATTTTACTCTCTAAAAGAGCTATACAGGAAGTCATTCTGTTCTTTTCATGATCTGTTAGAAAATGTAATGACTGTTATCTCCCCAAAGAATACTCAGAAAGTTATAAAATATCTTAACTCCTGGGGCCTCTGAAAATGTAACCTAGAGAATACAAATATTTAGCAATGTAGAAGGAAAAAGAAAAACAACAGCTATTTTGACTGTTCAGGGAAGTAAAATTACTATGTATTAGAATAGAATAAAATGAAATGCTTATTCAATTCTTATTTTAGTAATCCTCTCAGTAAAATTATTGAGTTTGTCATCCAAAGTGATAAGTTAAAGAAGAGCTAATGGCAAGGAGAAAATGGGGGTAAGGACAAAAACACCCAAAGAAGATGGAATTGGATATATTGAAATACAATACCAGAAAATATTTAAACTTTACATGTATACATATCCTGTTTAAAAAAGTTTTTTGAGACATCTTTTTTTGGAAGTGTGGACACTCTTGCATAATTAAAATAATAATAAAAAGCAAATTATGTCTTCAAATGCATAATTAGCTCACATATATGACAAAGTTTAACTTCTGCACACTTGAGAATGGAAACTCAAAGTTTGTAAGATACACATGTGAGTTTTTTAAATCAGCTTTTAAATTTTACTCTAATCTTAAAATACTTTTAAAAATGTGTATTATAATTTCATTTTGATAACCAAACACAAGCATCCTTGATGAGTATGGTGGTGCACGCCGTACTCAGCAAAATCCCAGCATTACAACAATAGCATACAACAGCATATTATGTTATGGAGAAAAATAAGTGTAAAAATACAATAGTTTGGATTTGTACATTAGTCCAATAAAGTATGCAATGCAAGATTACAAAATCCCAGCATTCAGGAGACTGAAGCCAAAAAAATTGTGGTTCATGGACAGCCTCAGGTACTTAGTGAGGCCCTTTGCAACTCAGTGAGAACCTGTTTCAAAGGGCAGGCGCTGGCGGGGCGCCCCTAGGCGGCCCCCCTCTCCACCTGGAAGGACCCCGTGGTTCGAGCCCCGGGCCGACCCTGGGCGGGCGGGCAGGAGCTGGCGGGGAGCCCTTAGGTGACCCCCCTCTCCACCCGGAAGGACCCCATGGTCCGGGCCCCTGGGCCCCGACCCTGGGCAGGCGGGCAGGCACTGGCAGGGCGCCCCTAGGTGACATCCCTCTCCACCCGGAAGGACCCTCGTGGTCCTGGCCCCCTGGCCCCGACCCTGGGCGGGTGGGCAGGCACTCACCCCTAGGCGACCTCCTTTCCACCCGGAAGGACCCTGTAAAAAAGGAAAAGAAAAAGAAATAAGAAAAATATTGAAGAGGGGTCAAGGAGGTGGCAGATGCCATGATACTGGAGATGCAGACAAAACTTATCCAAATGAACTGGAATTATTGGAAAAATTCCCTGTTAAGGAGGACTGTTTCTTCTCTACACTGTTAAGAATCTTGGACATCACCTGTAAGGAGAGAGACTTTAGCGGAGACCAAGGAGAAAGGTGGTGCTGAAAGCGGTCTCTGCGTTGGTGGTGGAGACTTGGAGGAGAAGAAATCAGAGCCTACCAACCTTATTTTTTTTTTTTTTTTGGAGAAATTACACCGAAGGTTGAAAGCTACTGTCGCGCATGCTTAGGAAGACTGGACAACATTCAGAATGGAAAAAGAACTTGGGAAAGATTTGAAATGGTGGAGGCAGTGGCAATGGCAGTGGCCAGTACTCAGGGGAAGCAGAAATCTGATGCATTACACCTGGAACCTTTAAAGTAATGACCCCAGAGGCAGAATGCTACCACCACCACACACCCTCGAGAACGTGGGACAAATAGTTGGGCAAAGAGGGTGCTCGGATTAGAGCCTGCCGAGGGTTGAGGCTGGCGACAGACACAGCAAAGCTGGGATAGGAGCCTGCTGTGAGGCAAGGCTGGTGCTAGGGCTCCGAGGCCAGGATCGGAGCCTGACGAGGGGTTAAGCCAGTGCCGGGGCCACTGGCCGGCACCGGAGCCTTCCGTGAGGCAAGGCCGCTATTGAGGCCTCTGAGGCCGGGATTGGAGCCTGCTGAGGGGTTAGGCCAGTACTGGGGCCAGCGAGGCCGGGATCGGAGCCTGCCATGAGGCAAGGCCGGTGCTCGGGCCTCCGAGGCCAGGATCAGAGCCGGCCGAGGGGTTAGGCCGATGCCGGGACCATCGGCTAACATCGGAGCCTGCTGTGAGGAAGGCCGGAGCTGGGGCCTCTGAGGCCAGGATCGGAGCCAGCTGAGAGGTTAGGCCGGTGTCGGAGCCAGTGAAGCCAGAACCGGGGCCTCCCATGAGGCAAGGCCGCTGCTTGAGCCAGCGAGGTCTGGATCAGTCCACCGGGTAGCCAGGCCACAACTGGGGCCGTCAAGAGTGGGATCAGTATTTGCAATGCGGCATGCACAGAGAAATATCGCAGAAAATTAAAACCAGATGCTTCCTGTAATCAGCAATAACTAGGAGGAAACAGGCAACAGGAAGTGGTCGAGCTATAGAAAGGGCCCTATAGTGAAGCTGTTAAGGTGCCCAATCAGAGGGTATGGAATAGGGGAGGATGGAGCCTCTTTAAAAAGCAGGAGGTATATAAACATATGTATCAAAGTTAATCACCAAACAAGCATGGCATCGAGGGAGGGGGAGGGAATGGGATGGGGACTGGATGAGGGCTAATTGGATGATGTGTGCTTGTATATCCTCTCAAGTCTTATATTCCAATGTGATGTATGATTACAATGCATCAATAAAAATAAATTTAAAAAAATAATAAAAAAAGAGCAGGCGGTGTAGCTCAGAGGTCGAATGCCCCTGATTTCTATCCCCAGACCTGCAAAATAATTAATAATAATAATAATTATTATTATTATTTCTATCCCCAGACCTGCAAAATAATAATAATAATAATAATAATAATAATAACAATAATAATAACACAAGTATCCTCATAAAAAACATTTCAATTCTGTATTTCAAAATATTTATTGTGTTTTGCCAACACTTAAGGCACACTGTTAGAATGAAAATTAAAGTGCAACAGAAAAGGAGGGAAGAAAGTCACTCACTTAGATACAGCCATTGCTTTTTTGGTTTTTTGCCTTTTTGGTTTTCTGGGTTTTTGTTTGTTTGTTTTTATACTGGGGATTAAACTCAAGAATATTCTACCCTTGTGTTTTGAAACAGGGTCTTGCTAAATTGCTGAGACTCTCTTTGTGTTGCTGAGGCTGGCCTCGAACTTTTTCTGCCCCTCAAGAACTGGGATTACAGGCATGCAACACTGTGTGTGCCTCAGATATAGCCATTACTTTTAAGCTCATTACAAATGTTAAGCACTTATAAAATGATTCAATAGAGAAAAGTTAACAATTTGTTTCATCTAGGCATAATCCATGGTGATGACTGGACAGTCTAACTTCAAGTTGGATCTGGATAAGGACATTCAACTCTATGGAAGAAAATCTCATTACTCAAAAGTATTAATTGGAGCCAAGTGCTCTTTGGAAATGGAAATGCGTTTATTTTCTTTTGGAGTATTAAATGTCAATTTGAAACTGAAAAAGTAGCAAAGTATATCCATCTAAATTAGAACTTTTTAAAAGGAGACAATTTAACCTAAGGACAAATTTATCAAAGTAGAAAGATTGTATGTAGCCAATTGAGTTTTGACAAATGTGCCAGATACATATGTTAGAAAAAAGATAGCCTTCTCAACAAATGGTGTTGCAAAAACTGGTTATCTGGTTATAAAAAAAAAGAAAAAAAAAAAAAGAAACTGAATTCTTACTTCTCACCCTGTACAGACAACTCAAGATGGATCAGAGACCTCAAAGTTATACCAGACACTATGAGGCTACTATAGGAAGGCATAAGTCCAACACTCCAAAATATAAGCACAGGTAGAAACTTCCTCAACAAGACTCCCCAAAGTTCAAGAAATTAAAACAAGAATTAATAAATGGAATGGTATTAAGTTAAAAAGTTTCTGCCCATTAGAGGAAACCAACAAGAGTCTAAAGAGAAAGTTTACAAAATGGGAGGTCTTTGCCAGTTATTTCTCTGATAGAAGGCTAATAGCTAGAATATACAAAGAATTTAAAAGACTTTACATTAAAATAACAAATAACCCAAACAAGAAATGGACCGTTTAATTGAATAGACACTTCAAGAAAGGTGTACAAATGGGCAATAATACACAATAAATGTTCAGCATCATTAGCAATTAGGAATTTTCAAATCAAAACTACACTGAGATTTCCTCCACCCCAATCAGAAAGGCAATCATCAAGAAGTCAAATAACAATAAATGTTGGTGAGAATGTGGGGAAATTGGAATTCTTCTACACTATTGGTAAGATAGCAAATTAGTTCATCTGATATGGAGAACAGTGTGGAGATTCCTCAGAAAACTGAGAATGAATACATCACATAATCTGGCATTACCAAAACTAGGTATCTTTTTAAAGGGGTTGAAATCAGAAAACCACAGTAATATATATATACCTTCATTTTTATCAGCACAATTTGTGAGAGCCAAATTGTGGAACCAAGGTGTCCATCAATAGATGAATGGATTATAAAACCTTGGTATATTCACACAATGGAATTCTATTCAGTAATAAAGAAAAACAAATTATGTCATTTGCAAAAAAAATAATAGAAGGACCTGGAGAACATTATGTTAAGTGAGATTACCCAATCAAAGTAAGTGAAGGGTCATATATTTATCTAATATGTAGAAGCTAGGGAGTAATTGGGATACCAGAGGGACTCCACACAGTGGAGGCAGGGAGGTGGTTTAAGGGAAGGAGAAGAGTGAGGTTTATTAAAAGAATTACTATTATTGGCTATGTGTACATATGTGAAAATACCAATGTTAATCTCAGTGCTGTGTACAGGAAGGGAGGTGATGGGGAGGCAGATGGGGGGAGGGAATCAAATGCTGTGTTCATGAATATCATTGACATGATTTACATTATAATGTGAAACTATAATTCATCAATAAAAGCATATTTAAAAATAAAATGTATTGAATTGTCTTGGAGAATCTGTGCAAGAGTAAGTTCAGAAATCCCCAGAAGTTAGCAGACTAGATTTTTGTCTAAATAATTTACTTATCAGTATAAACCTGAATAACATTTTAAACATTTGATTACCAAATGATATTAATATCAAAATCATAGCTTTACAATAAATGATTTTTCAAAGTCCAGATTTACCTGAAAAGAGTCTATTATTGCAAGATGTGATGGTGCAGGCTTGTAATCTCAGTATTTGAGAAGTTAAAATAGGAGAATTGTAGGTTCAATGACAACATCAACAATTTAGGGAGACTTTCAGCAACCTAGCAATACCCTGTTTAAACATAGAAAATAAAAACAAAAAATAAAAGAAGACTCTATTATTGTCATTCATTAGCACCTCCTCCTAGCAAAAATAAGCATTTTAAATCCATGTTTTTAAATAAATAATAAACTCGAGATGTAGCTGGAGGTAGACTGCCTCTGGGTTCAATATCCAGCAATAAAAAAAAACTCTTTTGCTATATTCAAAAATAATTTCATAAATAAAAAGCATATTTCAAGATATATATATATATATATATATATTTCCAATGCAAAGTTATTTATAACAGTTAATATATGGAAATAAAATACATGGGTAACAACAGGAAATTGAATTAATAAATTCTGATGCATTCATTACATGAGAATTTTACATAGCCATTTAAATTATAGATTTAATAATAGTTGTGTGCAAGGTTGATGTTAATAATATAATATTTAATTAAATATATAAACTTTATAGCAATAGCATATGAACTTAATATGTTAACTATAGAATTTATATGCAGTCCATCCTCTGTATCCTTGAGTTCTTTTTTGGTGATTAAAACAACCTGTTGATATAAAATACTTTAAAATATTGCATCTGTAATGAACATGTACCAACTTTTCTTCCTACAAATATTATTTAAACAATAATGTATAAAAACTAGATACATAAAGTTTTCATTGTGATAGGTAGTAAAAATAATGTGGAAATGATTTTTAAAATATATGAAAATAATTACATTAGTTATACACAAATATTGAAGTTTCAATACAGAATACCTGATATATAACAATATTCTTTCTTATAAAGCATAGTAAAAATAATAGTTAAAAATATTGTTCAAGATGTTGAGATTTTTATTTCTATAATAGTCATTTCCTATGTACCATTTTACAGAAGAATCATGAGAATCCACATATTATGGAATCTATGGGGCTATTAGAACCAGTCTCCCCATGGATATCAAAGACAGACTGCACATAAATAGTTATTACTGTATCTAGGTGTATGCACACAAACATAAATATTGCTGGGTATGCACACAAATATAAATATATAACAAAACTTGACTTTCTACAAAATAAATCTAAGACAGAAATATAATTTTAATTTTGTTTATCTCTAGATATAGAAATTATAGTTATATATTATTCATTACACTTTCTGTATTTTCTAATTTTTCCAAACTAAGTACACTGAACTTTGTTTATATTAGAAAATCATAACTATTTAATTTTTTAGTCATACTTATGATCATTTACTCTTGCCAGATATTTTTAAAGGGTTTTATATGCACTTGTTGACAACTATGACATAAGCACTATTTTTATCTCATTTTTAACTGAGAAAAGTGAGGGTTAAGGAGATCTTTCTTATTCACATGAAATGACATCTATTCTTTAAAAAGTTGGGTTAAGTTTCAATGTAAATTATTTGGTATATAATAATATATTTTCTTATAAAAATACAATAAAATAATATATAAAAATTGATCAAGACATTCATTTTATAAAATTTCCCTAACAGTTTTTTCTTAAAGCCAATTGTACAAAGAATGAAGCTCTTCATGAATTAAGTATATATCCATAAAAATTGTTTATCAATTAGGATGAATAATATTTGATGGAAAATGACCACTTGGGAAACAGAATGGCAGCTGAGATACAGTTTCTGTGTTACTCTATGTGGTGGATGAGTTAAATCCTCTGACTACTGAACCAGGACTTTCTATAGCCAGATCTAATGAACTAGGATGTTTTCCAGAATCAGTATTATAAGGCAACACTTCTTTGAAGTAGACATATGCCTTGATGAAGCAATCAAATATTATATAATAATTGTGATGACCACTTACCTGAAGTGACTAATCAGTTTTTTCTTTAAAGATGTTTGGAAAATTATATAGACAGTGAATGAAGAGAATATGTCTATGAAAGTATGGGGAATTTTTTAGTTTTGGAAACATAATCATTTTGGAGAATCATGATTACAACCATAATTGTACCTTGGTGATATTATTTATATAATTTGAAAATGTTTTTAACAGATTTTTCTCGGTTTTCTCTTTGATCACTCTAGGTATGGTATATCTGATGAGGATAATATCACCAAAAATTCTTTAGCCATCAGGAAAATGCAAATCAAAACTATATTCATATTTCATCTAACTCTGGTTAAAATTGCAATCATCAAGAATACAAACAACAAAAAATGCTGGCATAAATGTAGTGGGAAAGAAACTCCAAAAGATAGGAAACCAAACTACCAAACCAATGCATGTGTATATATGTTCATAGCTGCACAATTCACCATAGCCAAACTGTGGAAGCAGCCAAGATGTCCATCAACAGATGAATGGATTACAAAACTGTGGGATATGTACACAATGGAATTTTACTCAGCCATAAAAAAATACAATTGCAGTATTTTCAGGGAAATGGATGGATCTTAAGGATATTATGCTAAGTGAGATTAGTTAGTCACAAAAAGTAAAGAATCTGATGCTTTCCCTAATATGTGAAAGCTAGGTTGAATGGGGTCATAGGAGGAAATCCAGGTGAAAAAGAGATCTTATAGAGGAGCAAATAAGGCATCCTAACTGTAGGAATAGGAGGTGGGGAGAGGGAAACTCTTTAAAGTGCATTATGTACTTATTCATATCAAAGTCAACCACTAAACCAAGCATGTAAGGGAGGGCTGGGGAGGGAGTATAGTGGGGGATGGGTGGGGACTGGCTGGGTGATGTGTGTGCATTTATGTCTACACAAGTATTTTACCTCATTATGATGTATAATTACAATGCAATAAAAAAAAAAACCCACCTAAAGAGAAACCTACAGAATGGGATATCTTTTACCAGTCACCACTCCAATAGGGGGCTAAAATCCAGAATATACACAGATCTCAAAAGACTCTACACTATCAAAACAAATATCCCAATCAAGAAATGGACAACTGAATTGAATAGACCCTTCACAAAAAAAGAGATACAAATGGCCAATATATACATGAAAACATGTTCAACATCATTAGCCATTAGGAAGATTGCAAATCAAAACTACACTGAGATTTCATTTAACCCCAATCAGAGTGGCAAGCATAAAGAAATCAAATAACATATGCTGGTGAGGATGTGGGGAAAGAGGAACTCTTAAATTGTTGGTAGGAGTACAAACTAGTTCAGCTGCTATGGAGATCGGTGTGGAGATTACTTAGAAAACTGGGAATGGATCCACCATATTATTCAGCTATACCACTTCTGGGTGTCTTTCCAAAGGAACTGAAATAAGAGAACTACAGCAACATATGCATACCTATGTTCATAGCACCACAATTTGTAATAGCCAGAATATGGAACCAATCTAGGTCTACATCAACAGATGAATGGGTTGAAAAGTTATGGGAAATACACACAATGGAATTCTACTCAGCTATAGAGAAGAACAAAATCATGTCATTAGCAAGAAGATGGAAAGACCTGGAGAACATTATGTAAAGTGAGATCAGCCAAGCACAGAAAGAGAAGGGACATGTTTTCTCCAACATGCCCAAACTAGGGAGTATTAGGAATATCACAGGGACTTCAGATAATGGAGGGGAAACCTCACCAAAGCTAGAATCAAAGGATAGGAGAGGAAGAGAATTGAGGTTGATTCATGGAGAAGCTACATTCGAATATGTATACGAGTATAAATGTAGCATGGTTAACCTTGACACTCATTGTTGGGATAGAGGAAAGAGGAAATGTGGGGGAAGAAGGCACGAAGCACAGTCTGAATGTATGCCATTTTCATTGTGATCCACATAAAAATAAATAAGTAAAACATAAAAAAATAAAAAATGAAAAAACTGAAAAGCCAAACTTTCCTATGATTGAGCCATAACAGTCCTCGGTATTTATCCACAAGAATTAAAATCAGCATATATTAGGGATATATGCATACCTCTGTTTATAGCAGCACAATTCACAGTAGTCAAGTTATGGAATCAGCCTATATGTCCATCAACAGTTGAATGGATAAATAAAATATGGCATCTATACATAATGGAGTTTTATTCAGTAAGACAGAATGAAATTATGCCTTTACAAAAATTTGATGGAATTAGGAAACATCATGTTAAGCAAAATAAACCAGACACACAATTATAAGTATCTCTTTTGTATGTACAAACTATCATAAGAAGGAAGGAAGGGAAAATGAATGGGGTGGGAACTGGTGGAGGGCTCAATGACTACTATGTGTAAGTATGCCTCTATCACTATGAATTTCAACAAGATGTATAATTATAATGCACCAATAAAAAGAATTAATATATATGAGTTCACTCAATAAAAGCATTTCACTAAAAACTACAAAGAAATACAAAGAAAAAAGAAAGTTGAGAGAAATCACCAGGGTAGAGGAATGAGAGATAGGAGGGAAGGAAATGAATTAAAGGAGATATCTGGGAGCAATACTGACAAAATTATATGTATATACAAATATCTCACCTTCAAACCCACTAATCTGTATAGTTAATATGCACCACTAAAGAAATTTTCAACAAAGAAGAATGTAAAGTAATATATTTGTTCTAAATGAATAAAAAGTTCTTGAGCAATATGAAACAGAAAGGCAAAACATATAACTTATTGTTTTTTACAATTAAACAAGAATTCTGAAAAATGGCACTTGATTCAAATTGTGCCTGAAACTCTTGTGTCGATATCCAAAAGTTCCTCTCATTTTGCATTTGAAATTATATGAAAGCTAAATAAAATAATTTTAAAAAATCAGTACAGTCAGTGTTGACTAAGGAAGTGTGTATATCCTTAATGTACAAGCTTATAGCAAGATTCTCGCGTTTTTTCAGCTCATACAAATATCCCTCCTAAAGCTCAAATGACAAAAAGTTATTTATTAAAGACAAATTTCTGTATGCAAAATATTCTACATTTTTTAATCGCTGAAACCCATGTGATCCTTAAAAAAAAACTCCCTAGAGTGCTACAATTACTATGCATGCTTTACAGATTAGAAATATAAGACACATACAGGGGTTTAGAAACTTGAAAGTCACTAACCAGAAGTGGCTCATCTGTGTTACAAACCATGGAGTGTAGCACCTACCCCCCCTTGGTCTGTGTATGTGTGTGTTACTTGAATTGAGGCCCAGAGGCATTCTACTTCTCAGCTTTACCTCCAGCTTTTCATGTTGTTTTGTTCTTGCTTGTTTGTTTGGAAACAGGGTATCACTAGGTTGCTGAAAGCCTTACTAGGTTGTTGAGACTGTTCTTGAACCTGTGATCCTCCTATCTCAACCTTCTAAGTACTGGTTTTACAGATGTGTGCCAGCAAGCCTCATACAGTATGACTTTGAAGTAAGTGTTTTTAACCTTTCTGTGTCTCTATGAGTTTAATAACATCTTTGTTCCACTGACACACTAGCAACATCATCTGTGTTTCAGTCCCAATCATTCTAATCTTTCTTAGAAAATTCTGGACCAGTACTACAGCCTCTATTAGTCCCAGTATCTCTGTTTGTATAAAGTGAAGATCATAGCACTGAAATAATTGAACCATTATAAAGATAAATAGGATAACATCATCAGGCCTATTTTTTGTCTCGAGATTTCTTGGACTGAAAGAAAGAAGAGTGATGTCCATTCCTTTGGAATTGCTGTCATGAACTTTCTTTGATTCTTTCATATCTACACATGCCATTCTTTTTTCCCATCAATACTATAAGATATTTTACTTGATGCATGGCTTTCCATAGGATAGATTTTTAAAATATTCAGACTGAAAATAATAGCAATGTTATAGTTAATAATTATAATCTTTAAAAAATATTTTACTTTAGAATAACAATAACATAAGAAGGGTGTGTTAGATGTGACTTATGATAACTTTACTTACACAAATGACCAAATTCTGGTACCTGGTTCCTTTCTAAGAGGAACTAAGGCTTCAGGTGTTTTTTTATGACTTTTAAGACTTTATGAGGAGGTATATCTATATATTTTTCTTGGGCCAATTTTTTTCCTCCTTAACTATAAAGGGAGCCAGGTGAGATGGCTTATGCTTATAAACTCAGTACTTGGATGGTTGAGACAGGAAGATCACATGTTTTAAAGACAACAAGTGGAAACTTTGTGGGACCCTGTTTCAAAACAAACACACAAAAAAATAGGGCTGGTGTTGTAGCTCAGTGTAGAAGACTCTTGGGTTAAATCCCTAATACCACTCACACCCATATCTATCTATCTATCTATCTATCTATCTATCTATCTATCTATCTATCATCATCAGCATCTATCTGTCTACCTATCATTGATTTATCTATGCATGCATCTATCTATCCATCCATGCATCTATCTTCTATCATCTGTCATCCTTTTAAGACTTATTAAGGTGATTAACGCACTAATTTCTCAAACTTACTTCTCACAGATCCATTGAGAAGGACTTTTGCTGAGCTATTTTGGACAAATAAGGAGAATCAATCTTTTACTTTGTACATTCTTTCTGACTTTATTTCACTTTTTAGTATCATTTAAAACTTTCAAATTTCCCTTTGACAAAGAATGAATGGATATCTCTTATTATTGAGAAAAGTTTAAAGATTCTTATCTTTGTTTCATCTATTATATATCACTTTTGGCTTTTGAACCAATTCTAGCTTAATTGATTATGTATTCTCTACTGTTGATTTAACATTGTAGTTCTACTTTTAATAAACTAGTTCTTTCAAAATGCTTCTTTATAACAAATAGCTTGTACTAACTTATCCCAAATGCAACCTGGAATTTTAATAATTTATTTTATATTTACATAAAAGATAGTTTTCTTTATGTATTTTCCCTCCAACTTATTACATTTCCTATCACAATTCATCTATTTTATTGATGCATTTTCTTCATTATTTCTTAAAAGGAATGAATTCTTGGTCTCAAACTCACGACATATTTAGAAAATTTATGCCGTTGTTTGCTTTATTGACTTGTGTATTTCTTCTTTCATACTCAATTGGGTAGCTTTAAAAATTATATTCCTACATTCTCCAATTCTATTGTGTAATATTCTGTTTCCAGAAACACTAACTCCACTGAAAAATGCATCCCCAAGTCCTGTTCTTTTCCTGAGTTTCCACCACTGTTCAGGTAAACTGCATCAGTATATATATATATTATCTGAACTCTCTGTATGCTTACATTTCTGTTATTTGTCAATGCCACATACATCTTTCTTCATACATATTTTTCAAAATGAAATAACCTTTCCTTTGTCACAAAATTTACTTTCTGTTGTCATAGTAATTCTTAAAATTAAGAAGCTTATAGTTATGCTACCTCTCCTCACTTTTTAGAAATGTCTAACTTGAATTTGTTTTCTACTCTGAAGTATCTAACATCTTTTCCTACTTTTTGCCAAGTGAAATACACGCATATAGAATTTAATTAATTACAATCCACAAATGAAATCAGTTGTAATGTTAAATTTCCTCTTGAGATCTGAATCTCCAGCTGATATGTAGAGACTCATCCTGGCCATTCACTAATTACGAATTTTTATGTTTCTGAAATTCAATTACATAGAAAATTTACAGAGATTTGGCAAAATTAATTCAAATATCAGGGTTATTTGACAATCTTTTTGTAGCATTTAATTATTCACCTGCATATTTATGGCATCTGAATCAAGTATGAAGAAAAGGCATTTAACAATAATTTTCAGAGAACATTTCGCTTATTATGTAGCTATTTGTTATACAGCTAGCAAATTATTTCCCTGTACGATTTCAGATATATATTGTTTGCCACATCAGCAATCTGACCACAATCCTGTTATTAATCATGCTTCTATATTTGAAATTTACATGTGACTGTCTTATCTTAAAATGTCCTACCTTTTAAAAAGAGAAAGAAGAGATGGATAAGATGGTGGTAGCCGTGGTCTCATTGGCGATCACAGCGGCCGATAAGCATAAGCTTTCCTCGGGAAAACCTGGGCACCAGATTTTGGTTTAATATCAGATTGGGACAACATAAGGAGACACTTCCAGCCATCACTTCATATGTAGAATACAGGAGAGAGAGTGGATACTGGTGGAATTAGAAGCAAGATGACAAGGAGGAGCCAGCCACATGCAAGAAAAGTGATTTTTGGAAGATCATCTCAGAAGGGAATAGAGAAAAGACCACTTCAGCCACGCATGCTGGATACTCTTAACATCATATCTTGTAAGAAAAATGAGCCGGGTGTGGTGGAGGGAGCCGAGCATTGCCAGGCAGGAAGCCCAGCCATGCATCCCAGGAACACGGCATGTCCAGCCACAGTGTTCCTATGCCGTAGCAGACCCTGCCCCTCACAGTGAGGCTGTGGCCTCCGCTTTTGGAAGGGAGATAAAATTTATTGCTGCTGAGTGTCTGATCTCACAACCCCTTTAAATAAATAAATAAATAAATAAATAAATAAATAAATAAAATATTGGAGAGGGGCCAAGATGGCAGCAGCAGTAGCCAGGACTCAGGAGATGCAGACAAACTCTATCCAATTCACCTGGAACTTTTGGGAAAAAAAAATACCTGTGAAGGGGGACTGCCCCTGCCACAGAGGCTTACGAATTCTGGACAACATATCATGTAAGGAAGGAGCTCATCAGAGAACCAGGTGGAAGGTGACAACGCCACAGTGCAGATGGCGCCAGTGGTGCGGCAGCGCCAATAGCACGGTGGGTAGAGCAGTGGCACAAAAACGCAGCAGCACGGTAGTGCAGTGGCCCCGGTGCTGGTGCCTGTGGCAGAGGTGGAGGCTATTATTTTGGAGAGGCAGACATCTGATTCAACCCAACTTGATCTCCTGAAGAAATTGCCCCAAAGGTACAATTTTTAAGGGCAAACAGATCTATCCCAGTCCACCTTGAGCTTTCAAGGAAATCTCCCACAAAGTAGACTGGCAGCTTCTGCCACACATGCTTGAGAAGACTGGACAACATGCCAAGTGGCAATAGGGTTTGGGGGCTATCAGAGGAAGCCCCACATAGCCAGGATATGCCTACACACTGCGTGTTCTGGTAGTCATCAACCCTCATGCCCACCGAGCTCTTCAGTGCAGAGTGAGAGGCCAGGGTGCACGTGGAACAGCAGAGCCTGCTTTCTGAAGTGAAGCTGTGAACCTCTGCCTTTGGAGGGAAGACAAAATTTATTGCCATTAGGTATTTGGGGTCCCAGCTTTTGCAAAAGACATGCTCTTCTTTCTCATATTAAAAAAAAAAAAATTAAAGAACGCTGGGCCTGGTGGCACACACTAGTAATCGCAGCACATGGGAGGCAGAGACAAAAAGATCGTGCTGGTTTGAGGCCAGACTTGTTGGCTTAAGAGACCCTGCTTCCAAATAAAAATAGATATTTAAAAAAAAAGAGTCAGGTGTCCGGGAGTGTAGCCTGGAGATAGAGAGTTTCCAGGAACCACAGTACCACCAAATTTTTTTTAAAAAATAAAAAATAAAGGGAACATTTGTAGACAACCTGCTCATAGTGACAGAGACCAGAGCTTGATGAACAGCAAAGCTGGTGCCAGGGACTCTGAGGACAGGATAGGAGCCTGATGGGTGGCTAGGCCTGTCCTGGGGACAGGGAGGCTGGGATTGGAGCCTTCCCTGAGGTAAGGCCAGTGCTAGGGCCTCTGAGGCCAGGATCAGAGCCTGCCAAGGGGTTAGGCCAGTGACGGGGCCACTGAGGTTGAGATCAGAGTCTGCTGTGAGGCAAGGCCGGTGCTGGGGCCCATGAGCCCAGGACTGGAGCCTGCTGATGGGTGAGGACAATGCCTGGGCCAGCAAGGCCGGGATCGAAGCCTACCTTGAGGCAAGGGTGTTTCTGGGGCCTCTGAGGCCAGGATTGGAGCCTCCTTGGGGTGAGGCCACTGCCGGCACCAGCAAGGCCAGGATAGGAGCCTGCCAAACGGTGAAGCCGGTGCAGGGGCCAGCAAGGCTGGGATCTGAACCTTCCCTGAGGCAAGGCTGGTGCTGGGCCCTCTGAGGCTGGGATCAGAGCCTGCTGAAGGGTTAGGAAGGTGCCGGGGCCAGCAAGGCCAGGATTGGAGCCTGCCATGAGGCAAGGTAGGTGTTGGAGAGAGCAAGGCTGGGATTAGAGTCTGCTGGGTGGCCAGGCTAGTGCTGGGACCTTCAAAAGTGGGATCGGAACTTAAAATGCGGTATACACAGAGAAATACCACAGAAAAGTAAAAAAAAACAGATGTTTCCCCTAATATGCACAAACTATGAAGAAATAGGTAATAGGAGGAGATCTATTTGAAGAAAGGGCCCTATAGAGGAGCAATTAAGATGACCAATCAGAAAGGATGGGATGGGGGAGGATAGGATCTCTTTAAAACTCATGGTGTACATAAACAAATGTATCAAAGTTAATTACCAACCAAGCATGGGATCGAGGGAGGGGAAGGGAATGGGATGGGGATTGGATAAAGTCTAATTGGATGATGTGTGCTTGTATTTCCTCACAAGTCTTGTATTTCATTGTGATGTATGAACACAATGTGTATATATATATATATATATATATATATATATATATAGAGAGAGAGAGAGAGAGAGAGAGAGAGAGAGAATGAGAACTGGCAACAATAATAATTTAAAACTCAAATGTTTTATTTTAACAGAATAGAATACAACTTTCTTTGTATATTTTTATAATTTATTAATTAAAAGAGATAGCATTTCTGTAGAACTTTTTTCTTTGTGGCACTCTAAATTTTCAGTTAAAATGGAGAAATTAGGCATTTGAAATTTTTCAATGAGCCAGGCATGATGGTGCTTGTAATACCAGCACTTGGGAGGCTGAGACAGGAGGATCTTGATTCATGGACAGCCTCAGCTACTTAGTGAGATCTTTTGCAACTAAGTGAGACCCTGTTTCAATAAAGAATAAAACAAAGGGCTGAGGGTATAGCTCATAGGTGCAATGCCCATGGGTTCCATTCCCAGTACTGCAAAATAAATAAATAAATAAATGAGAAAAAATAATAAATAAATGAGAAAAAAGCAAAAAAAGAGAAATTGATCAATGAATGTGACCAGTTATTTTTGATACTAAGATCACATTAATTACTCTACTTTTAGATATGTTTTTTTCTTTTAAAGTTATTGTTTTATGAAAATCCTCATTTTACTCTAGAACATCAAAAGTTAAATTAGACAAACCTGACCATGCAGTAATATTCTGAAGTCTATACTTTTCATCAACAGGATTTATATTTTTCACCTCACTCTCAAGAGAGGAATGGGTCCTCTTCCAGTAGTTTTTCCTTAAGCGCTTTTAATATAATCAATTCTTTAGAAGTCCATAGTAATTTTCATCTTTATTAATTTGGCTTTTCCCATCCATTCTGAAAGTTCATAGATATAGTCACAAAAAATTCATTTTTTACTTAATCATGGCAGCCAACATCTGAGTCTATACAGATATGTAAACTAT
This sequence comes from Muscardinus avellanarius, assembly GCF_963383645.1. Classification (NCBI taxonomy): domain Eukaryota; kingdom Metazoa; phylum Chordata; class Mammalia; order Rodentia; family Gliridae; genus Muscardinus; species Muscardinus avellanarius. The sequence continues at coordinate 91,482,882 of NC_137786.1, read as the reverse complement.
CTGTTCTACAGATGATATTGTGTATAAATTTTTATTTTACTTTCCTCAGTCTTCAATTATTTGCTCTTACCAGAAGTGATTAGATCAGAAAATAATCCACTTGTTGCACATTCCATTTTTCTTTAAACAAAGTTCTTAGTCACATGATAATTTGAATTATCACTTTGGTAACTTCTATATTCTTTAACAAATGATAGTGGGAATTATGGACTGAGAAATTCCTGGAAGGCACCAAACTAACAGATTAAATAACTATGGGGTAAAGAATTAGAGCTTGGTCTACTGCTCAATATAGAGGAAGTGTGAAATATTAGAATGGAGACCAAAATGAAAAAAAAAAATTACTGTTGGAGCTAATTGTAGCATATAGAAAGACTAGTATTTTCTGGACATAGATTTTCAGTATTACTTGCATGAATCACATATATAAAATGCAGAAAATCACCCAAATATGCTTCTTTATTAAATTTATTTAATCAGAAAGGTATCAAATTTGGCAGAAAAAGACTATTTATGGTCTTTTTCAGCCAAACAATAGCCTGCTACTTATTTTTGTACAGCCTATGAATTAAGAATAATTTTGATTAGTAAATAGCTTTAAAAAGATATTTTGTCACATATGAAAATTATAGAAAATTTAATTAGCCATATTTTCCTACTTTGATTATTTTTAGACTTTTCATTCTATTTATATATGTACACTTACATAATATCATATTACTTTGATTGCTATATCTTTATAGGAAGTTTGGAAATAGAGAAGTGTGAGTCATCATTCCAACTTTGTTTGTATTTTTCCAATGTTATTTTGGCTACCAGATTTCCTTCCAGTTACATGCAAATGTGAGGACCAGCTTTCATTTCTGCAGAAGTGAGTTGATAGGAAATGAACAAAAGGATTCTTGTTCTCTAAAACTTGAGACTGTTTTGATCTTAGTGTCTTTTCCCATCTCTTCCACTTATACCATCAACAATATATACACTTGACCACTCATAAATTTCTCCTTCTAAACCTAGTTTTTAAATATGTAATGCCTACCAATTCACCAAATAGTTGGCTAGAGAATAAAATGGAGTTGAAGTTCTTTACTAATGAATATTGTATTTGAAGAATTTCAATATAAAAGAACCTCAGAGTGTTGCTCCTCTCACTGCCATGCAAAGTGCTGAGTCTCGTACTCTTAATGGTTGCTGTGAGAAGGAAAATGTTAATGCAAATAAGATATGATTTTTCTCACTCAAACAATAGTTCCTGTCTTTGGAATATTTCTTAAAAGCTTTATATCTTGAAGTTAAAGGCTGATAACAGATATGATAAAAAATGTTCTTACCTTCGGGGTAGTTTATTCAATTTTGTTTCAGAGGGAGAAGAATAGAATGAATATCTATGATACAATTAGTGAGCAATCTCTATTCATGGGCTATTTCACTTATTTTCTCTTGCAATAGTGTTGACAATATTTTATTTTTATTAAAAATATCTTTCATACCAGGATATGGTGGCATATTCCTGTAACCTAAGTACTTCAGACACTGAGACAGTAGGATTGCAGGTTCGAGGCCTGCCTCAGCAATGTAGCCAAGCCCTCAGCAAATTAGTGAGACCCTGTTTCAAAATAAAAAATAAAATAGAGCTTATAGAGCTTATAGGTAGAATAGCTTATAGAGCACTTCTGAATTCAATCTCCCGTACCACAAAAAGGAATAAGAAAATTTGTTAAATTTTCTGGGAAGATGGATAATGGAATACTGTACATACTTATTGTTGAACATATTGATTCAGAATATAAAATACTTTATTTGTCTAGAATAGAAATTAATATATGAATCATGAGTATTTCTACTAAACTAATTATTAAATGTCAACTTAATGTTAAAATGGTTGCATATTATATAAATATTTAATTTACTAATTTAACTTTTTGTATAATGAATTTACTAAATGCCATTATTATATAAAACAATTAATCATTAGTAAAATTATTTAATTAGTAATATTCTTATGTCAAATTATAACTTTTACCTAGTTAAAAATTAAACTTAAAGGCAGTTTTTAAAAAGGAGCATCAATGAGCTTCAGAAATCTCTTTATCCTAAAGAAATTATGAAAAAAAATTATTACTTTCATTTTATTCCAGGTAATTAGCAATTTAAGAAGCTGACTTAAATGAAAGTAGGTTAAAAAAAAGATGGAAGTTGGCTTACATATTACAGAGAAAAATATCTGATGTAAAAGTGTTTGTTGCAAAAATCATAAATGATAACTTGGAGGATTATGTTTGCACTTTTCTTACTGACAGATAAAAGGTATAATTAAAGATAAAAGCATCATATTCACACAATTAGATAAGACCATTTTATCATTCAAATACCTATTTTATCTTTAGCTGGTATTGTAAGTAATTTTCTTCCTAAATTATACTGCAAAAATTATATTTTCAGAAGTTACAAATGTGTTATATGCCATAGAATTCTGGTCATTTCTTCTCATTTTGGTAGGTTTTATTTATAATTAAGATGTTCAATAAATGTTTTTTGGTCTGAAGATAATGTTAAGTGTTTACATACTTCTATTCCTTGAAAAGACATAGAAAATGGAATAAATCTACACATAAAATTTATATTCCTAAACCCCCACATTTATTTTATCTCTCAAATATGTTTACTTTAAATAGGAAATATTGTTCTATTCAGAAATGAAGAGAAATGAATATGTCAAATGAATATATATGACTAAAAAAATCTCAGTTTTTGCCTCTTTTTTTTTTTGTGGTGGAATTGGGGGTGGAACCCAGCGTCTTTCTACCTCCGGGATATACTCCAAGAACTATTTTTTATATTTTATTTGGAAACAGGGTCTCACTAAGTTGCTGAGAGCCTCACTAGATAGCTGAGGCTGGCTTCAAACCTGTGCGATCCTCCTGTCTCAGCCTCCCAAGCACAGGAACTACAAGCATACACCGCCACACCCGGCTTTTTTAATCTCATTTTTAATTAAAAATGCAAATAATTTATAGGATTGTAGTTTTTGCCAACCAGAGCTGAGTAAGCTGAGAAACACATGTTACTGAGGCATGTATGCAGAATCATCTGGTCTCCTGTTTCCTAAACAGAGTAGATTTGTCTTCAGACAAATCTCTGGTGTGGTCTGCAGTTAACAGCATTGTGAATCAGGGATTCCTATGTATATAATAATATAAATCCATTTGTTTATCCAGATAATTTTAATTTTGATTGTCTATATAGCTTTCAGTACAGGAAAAAAACTATAGATTACACAAAATTAGGAAAGAATGAAGTACGATTCGATATTTCAAATCTTAGCTGAAGATTTTAAATCTTCAGTTCTTTGAAAATTTGATGTCATAGAAAATTTCTTATAATAGAAAAGTTGATGGAAAAACTTAAGAAAAAGATGAAATTATACCAAGCGTATACATATGAATCAGTCAATAAATGTCAGAAGCAAGCTTCTAACTAAGACTTCCCTTTCTTACTTGGCCCATTGTTTGTCTGTAGTATGTTAAAATTAAAATAGATCACAAAGAAAATTAGGGTTTATAATATTCTAGAAATCTAAAATGAAGTTTACTGAGCAGTTATGAATTAGTCTGGAAGAATCTTATTATGCTCTTTGAGAATGAGGAAGACATTCCAGGATATCCTTAGAATAATTGAGCAATCATATTATGTGCCAGTCTTTTGAATATTCTAGGACCCAGTCACATAAGTCACATCTTGCTTTTAAATATTAATATTTATATTAAAATGTATTACTTGAAGTGCATTTACAAATCATTTTTGATCAAAAATATCAGTAAAGTCTAGGTTGTTTTAGAGAACTATATTTTATCATGTTTTAACTAACTAAATGGAATCTTTCTGAATCCTTTAAATAGCTTCTGTCTCATTCCTCCATATTGATGCTTCACATGGGATTTTAAATGAATGTGTTCCTCACTGCCACTTTATGATCTTGAAACCATTCTAAAAACTGCAGGTAATCTTGCTAAATTAAGTTTCAAAAAAACTGTAAAGTTTGATAAGATTTGTGTACAATATACAGACTAGAAATAAAGTATATATTTCTACTACTTAGAATTTTCAACTTATGAATAGGGTGCATTTTGCCATTTATCCATGTCTTCTTTTATGACCATAACTGTGATTTTACAATTTTTGAAATAAATATCATGCATGTATTTATCCATGGCAACTTATATCTTATATTGATATTTTCAATGAGATATTTAAATTTACTTTTTGCTAATTTATGTTTGTAGCATAATGATTCTGTGAATGAATTGTGTTGTTTATTGTTTGATATATTTTAGTTTTGTTTGCTCATAAATAATAAAACTTGATTTAGATTTCTTTCAATCTATAACTATTCTCTTTGTTTTTCTATATTATTTCCTAATTATGATTTTAATATAATCACTGAGTAGAAATATAGGCTAATATGACTTCTATATTCTTAATTTACTAATAGTAACTGCCTACTTTACTATTAAACATGGTACTTAAACATATTTTTTAAAATAGTCATTACCTGTTTAAGAAAATTTATTTTTAGTTTGAGTAGTTTAATAAATTTTGTCCAAACAGATTATTTAGGTTTACTAATATTTTTACATATTTTGTGAGATTTTATCATTAAATACTGACTCATAATTTAGATCTAATGGCAGTATGTTAAGTAAGACATATTCTTATTTTACTCTATGTTCTTAAATTTGAAATAATTTATTAATACAAAGAGGTTGTTTTTGCTAAATATCTGGATTTGGCCATGATCAATTCTAAATCTCTCTCTGACCCCATAGAAGCAATCATATGAAAAATTCTATTGTCTTTCTAAGATTGAGCTCGTCTTTTAGAACCAGGTTCAGAACACTTTGTCTATAAGGAACAGATAGTGAATACTTCAGGCTGCTAAGGTTGCATGGTTCCTGTCTCAAATAAACAAATCTGCTCTTATAGTATAAGAGCTAAAACAAATTGTTATATAAGCAAAATTCTCCCCTCTTAAAAAAAAAAAGCTTTATTATGAATACTGAAACAAAGGCAAAAATTAAGGAAGAAATAGACAGTACTACAATTATAGTTTTAGATTTCATAGTCCTCTTTTAATCCTGGGTAGAAAAATACAATAGAACATCAGTAAAAAATGATTATTTAATGATAGTTATGATTAAACTGACTATGCTTACCAAAACATACAAAATATTCCACACAAAAGTAGAAGTAAAAAACTAGTTGCTGTGGCATGTGCCCCTAATCTCAGCTTCTTGTGAGGCTTAGACAGGAGACTCAGAAGTTCAAGGTTGGCTGAGCAACAAAGAAAGACCAAGTGTCCAAAAGTTCATTAAAGTATTCCATAAGTTCTATTTATTTAAGTAATATTATTATATCATAAATTAAATTTGTTAATTAAGATATAACAAACATGTATGTTGACCCATACACAGTTTTTGACATTTTTTTGGCAATATATTATTTATACATGCTATCGGGATTAAGTATGTTTTGGTAAGTTTTTTATTTCAATGACCAAAATTTCTGTCAAAAACAACTTAAATGAAGAAAGGTATATTTACACACACTTTCTCAGATTTAGTTCAGGACCAGCCAGCTCCAAAGCAGAAGCATCCTGGTGGCAGGGCTCAACAAATGGAAGCTGCTCAGCTTGTGGCAATCAGGAAGTAGTGAGGGAGAGAGGAGTGGGCTAGTGACAGATAGAGGACTCCAGTCCACACTCCCAGTGGCCCTTCTCCTACAGCCATGCCCTACCTCGGAAACTTGCTGCATTAGAGAACCAGACTTCAACATGAAAGCTTTTGGGGTACATTCCAGGTCCGACCATAACAAAGCTTGATATATCCATACAAGTTTACAACACTCACTGATCATACCTTCTCCACGTTCATCCCCATCTCAGCTCTGTTTATGGGTTTGGGCCTGGAGTCTCCACTGTACTATTGTGACACTTGGTGTCAGTACACTCAGTGTACTTTTCAAAACTTCAAGTGAAATGTATGATCATTTTCACATAGGTTGTCCACATTCATTATTCACATTATTTTGTACAACTATTAATTTTTATTTATTGTTCCATGAATGTTCAAACTTTTACCTTAATAGGTCAATTTGCTGAACTTTTATTAAATTCCATAATCCTGATCATTTAATCACTTTTTGGGTGGACATGGGCTAATAGAAATATCTTATAAGGAACACATTGGGTCTTGTGAGAAAACTTTGAGAAGGACAAAGGTTTTTCACTCAGTGTGTTTTGGATTAAGATGTGACCTTGGCTGTGTTCTCATGCTCCCTGCCAAATCAGTATGTTTTAATCCAACAGCCCTAGAAATATGTATATTTCTTGCAACCAGATAGACTTTTTAACAGAAGACCTTGACTTGGCTTTTTCTGAGAATGTAATTCATTGTACTATGTGTCTATTGCTGTCATGTAGTCTGTAACCTCTAATAACCTCCTGGGTCCTGCTGAAAAATAAAAAACTACAGGTCCCACATTAAATTGGCTATAGCATAAAATTGCAGTCTGCCTCATTTGTTAGACTTGTGGTTCCAGGTCCACCACTAACATAGAGAGCAGTGATAGCTTTTTTGCAGTTTTTTTTAATTGCATTAGCAAGTAAGAGTAAATGAAATATGTCCATTTATAATGATCTGACATAGTTATTTGGCCTTATTATTATATTGTCTGGATTTCTAGAATAATGTAAAGCACTATGAAAATAATGTGGTCTACTACTCTTAGAGATTATGTAAACTTCTCATGTTTCATTATCTAATAGTTATTTCAGATGATCATAACTCTTTTCTGAGTTTATCAGTACTATATATGTAAATTTATTAAATTAATATTTCAGAATATTTGAAATAAGTTTTGTGTTTTACTATACATATTGATATTGAAATGGTGTGTGAATGAATTTATTTTTAAAATCAGTTAGAATACTAGCTGTGGCATAAAGAAGACCCCAACATTTCAGCTGATTTGTAAAACAGAGTTTATAGTTTGCTTTCCTTTCTCAACAGGCTGTTTTCCAATACATGGTGAATCAGGAAAACAGAACTGTTTAGTTAGTGGTTTTACCTTCTATCAGGATCTCCTTTTAACTAGAAGCATATTTTAGCATATCTCATATCCATTTTTAAGACTTTACTAAGAACTGTGTACATGGTCCTTCCCACCTTTCAAGGGGAGAGAGGCAGGAATTGAAGTTTAAAAATGCACTCCCTGTATGGGTAATATCTTCTAATATCTTCTCAGCACCAACTCCATAAAAACATTGGAACTTGAATAATAACCATTAGCTCTACAAAGCAACTTTCTGAAATTGCTGAGGCTCCTTAGTTTATTTTCAACTTCATTTCTATTTTAATTCCTCTTTTGAAGAGATCATAACACAATTTTAAGATTACTCACAGTCACTACTTATAACAAAAATTTTCTCTGGTACTATAATGATAATATTTTTTAAGACTTTCAATGCAAGAGCAGGGAAAATCATTAATATATAATAAACATTGTAGTTAATACCAAATGCAGTTGATATTGATAAAAATGGCATATTTTGTTTTGAGTGACATTGATACACTTATATGTTATTCATTTTATGCAAAATGACTTCTTACCCTGTGTATATAAATCTTCATTAGCCTCAAATTCAAAAAGTATTAAGATTTTTATATTAAAAAATCAATGTCTATTTCTTATAAACTGAAGTTCTGAATGTGTAGAATCATTTTGTATCATTTCAATTGCTTTACTTGTCATAATAGACTAGGAAGATGGACTGTGTATATTTGCATATAGATGAACAAAATAATTTCAGACACCTCTATGAGTGTGTTGCAAAAATAGAGGTGAAAATGAATCAGTTAGAGTTGGACAAATTTACCTTTGAGGATTCAAGACTCACTACTATATTATCTAAACAAAAGGATGGTTTTCAAGCTGCAACACAATTATTTGACCACAAGTCTATCAACAATAAGTGATTTGAAAATATAAACTTTGATGAAAGTTTTATATCTGGTGACAAGTTTGCATTGGGTATTACTTGGTGGAAATGGTGGTTGATTTAAAATTTGGGGCCTAGTTTGCTGGTGCAAACCTATATTTCTAGTACTTGGGAGGTTGAGACAAAATGATAATAGTTTTGAAGTCACCTAAGCAATTTAGGGAGACCTTCATAAATTTAGTGAGACTGTTTTAAATTTTAAAAATAAATAATAAAAATGGATAGAGGTTTATATCAGAGGTAGAATGCCCCAGGGTTCAATCTTTAGTACCAAAAATATATGAAAAAAACAGACAAACAAAACCCAAAACCAATAACAAACAAAAATTTGGTTTTAAATTAATGGCTGCATTTGGTTATAAGAACAAATTACTTTAATAAAAGACAACATGAAGATTAAAGAGAACATAAGATGGTAGCTACATTGATACTTATAATCCTAAACCCTTCAGTAGTTAATTATTTTTGTACTGAAATATAACCAAAGGGTGTTCTACCTACAACATATGCACCCAGCCATTTTTATTTATGTGTTTTTTCTTTTTTTTTTTAATTTTGAAAGAGGGTCTGGCTAAGTTGCTGAGAGTCTAGCTAAATTGCTGAGTCTGGTCTCCAAACTGGGATCCTTTAGTCTCAGCCATGCAAGTACTGGGATTACAGGAATACTGAAGTTTACTGGAGATCTATATAATTCATTTTTAAAAGGAAAAAATAAAAAATAAAATAGGAAATCAATGAGACAGTGGCTATTGTATTTATACATTGTTACTAACACTTGAGGGTAATTGAAGTTTCTAGTTTTTTTTTAGCATAATATTATGAAAATCATTTGGTTAAATAAAGTTATAATACCTTAAAGAATGTTACTTGATTCCATATTGTTTACTAAATTTTCTGGTATGTAATATCAATACTTACAGGAAAATAATATAGAAAAATGAAGAAAGCTTATAGTAGTAGATAAAGTTATTATGAAGGTTACTAACGGGAGTCAAATTTACAAAGCAAAAAGAAATTCTGTAGATTGTACTTTTTCAAAGGTGTAGATTAGGTTAGACATGGTGGTACATGCCTGTAATTCAAGTACTTGAGAGAAAAATGGGAATATAGCAAATTTGAGGCCAGCCTTAGCAACATCATGAAATCCTGTTTTTTAAAATAAAACATTTAAATAAATGGTTTCCTGTGGGCATAACTGAGTGGTGCAATGTCTTAGATTCATTTCCGAGTACCATGCACATACCAGTGATGCAGATGAAAGAGTACTCATGGTGAGTCGCCAGATTATATTCAATCTGAACTGAATTATAGGAAGGAAAGAAGTTTGGGAAGAGTAGAAGGTAAATTGAGATCTGTAGGGGTGCATCACGTACTAAAATGTTTTTTTTTTTGCATTTAATGTTTTACTGGAGAATAAATAATAAGTATACTAATTTTATAAAACCGTGAGAAATAGAAGTCCAAGTAGAAATATAAAAGTATAACATGGTTTCATGAGGACTTCCTGAAAGGGAACGACCGAGTGAAGCAGCACATATTGGTCCTGCTGACACTTGATTTTTACTGCCCTGAAAACAGCATTCTAGCAAAAGAAACACACCAGCATATTTTTTAACAAAGCACAAACAAGTGAAAGTCGGAAGGAAAAGAAAACTAGAAAGCCAAGTAGAAAGCAGAAAAGTACCCTGCCTGCCTCAAATGGCTGCAGCTGAGGGTATCGCCGTGCCACCATCTTACCTCACCAACAATAAGATCCACAGGAAAAAGACAAAGACTTGAAACAAACTAAGAAACTGCAGTTCATTGGAAATGTAAGCTGTCTGCTCCTCCTGTGCAACCCAAAGTACAACTTGCAGCCTTGGAGTCAGAGCTCACCATGCCCTCCTGAGATCCAGAGGTGCACTCAACAGTACCATTAAGTGAACCTGCTGTCCCCACGGAAGAACACCCAGCACAGCTGCAAGGACTTGATGGGTCTGAGACTGAAGTTCACCCTGGCAAAGGTAGGGTGAAGTCCACTGTTGGACATAGCAGAGTTGCGGGTTAGCAGATAGCCCCCAGAGCCAATCAGGCAAAAGGCCTATAGTCCTCAGGAATCAGATCCCTTTTAAGACCTTTGTAGGTCACCAAAAGCCACCGTTTTGTCAGACCGATTCAGTGCTAGCTGTGGAGAACAGGGACTCCTTCATATAAACTGGGTCTAGTCTTAATGGCAGCTAATGCCTACACAGGCAGGGGGAGCCTAGGGCTCAGCATTGGTGGAAAGTGTGGAGGGAGACCTACGCTTAACACTAGATCCAGACTCATTGATACTGGCTGCCTGTGTAGACTGAAAAAGTCCCAGAGACAATGCAATTCTGAAAGTTCAGAGACCCAGGTTGCAGGAGAAAATTTCCAGTGGCACATGGTGACTACACAGAGAGAGATTGCAGAGGCCATGTCTACTCAGTATTTATATATTTGTAGGGTTACATTATTTTGTTGGTGGTTTGTTTTGTTTTTAGTTTTTTTTTGTGTGTGTGCGTGTATGTGAGAATGTGTACGCTTGATTGTTTGCTCTCTTCCCCACCGCTTTCACAAGCCTCTTCCCTTGTACTTATATACTCTCTTCTCTTTGTTACTTTTCTTTTTCTTTTTACTTTTTTCTTTTTTTCTTCTTTGTCTTCTATTAAATTCACTTTATATCACTATACTAAATATTCTACACTGGTTACTAGAATCCTACTACATATTCACTATCTCTAATCTCTACTATATACTACCTTACCAAACTCATACACGTGTTCTATTCTATCCCATCTATGATTTTACCCTATTCTGCAATTATAGCTTCATCACTTTCCTCAACACTCAACTTTCTCCATTGAATACAATACTAATTTCCCTTATATATAACAGCTGAGACCTACAGACTGAGAAAACTTTATCAAAAGCAACAAAGATACAATACCTGAAATGATGAGAAGAAGAAATAAAAAGGAAACAATGGGCTCCCACAACCCCAAAATGAGTGAACCCAACAACACAGAATTGCAGAGATTGCTAGGACAAATCAGAAATTTAACAGTAGAAATAATATAGGATTAAAGAAATAGAGAGAATCTGAAAGAAATAAAGGATGTAATAACTGAAGTGAAGGTATCAATATAAACTATAAACAAAAGATTAGACCACATTAAAAATTGAATCTCACTCTTAGAAGATGATTACTACAAAAATGAACACATAGTATATAATTTGCATAAAGCAATTTGACAGCATAAATTGGACATCTAAGAGATATGGGCCCATCTTTTTTTTGTGTGTGGGTTTGAGGATGGAACCCAGGGGCATTTGACCTCTGAACTACACCCTCTGCCTTATTTTTATTCTTTATTTTGAAACCGGGTCTCACAGAGTTGCAGAGGGCCTCACTAAGTAGCTGAGGCTGACTCCAAAAGCGATCCTCCTGTCTCAGCCTCCTGAATGCTGGGATTACAAGCATGCGCCACCACGCCCAGCTTGGCCCCATCTTAAAGGAGATAAAGTAAGAATAATAGGCATAGAACAGAAAACAGATGGTGAAACCAAACGTAAACCCATTTTAGGCAAGATAAGAGAAAAGGTTCACCACATCACATAATAGTCAAACTGAGCAATTTAGAAGCAAAGGAAAGATAAAATAACATATAGAGGCAAACCAATTAGAATCACTCCAGATTTGTCAAATCAAGTCATGAAAGCCAGGAGGGCCTAAAGCAACATATTACAAACTCTACAAGAAAACAACCTGTAGACCCAATTTTTCTATCCAGCAAAACTATCTCTCAAATACTTTAAAGAAGTAAAAATTTTCCTAGACAAACAGAAGCTAAAGTAATTTATGTCTCTCAAATCAGAACTAGAGAAAATATTCAAAGATACTAACTTCAAAGAAAAAATACGTAATAAACACTACCACCAAAGAAACAATAATTTTTATCAAACAAATAACTAAAAAAAACAAACACTACTTCAAAAAAAAGTTAAAACTCAAAATGTTAGGAATTAAAAAACTCATCTCTCATTAATTTTCCTGAACATAAATGGTCTCAATTACCCAATAAAATGACATAAAGTGGCAAAATAGATTAAAACCCAAAATTTATCTATCTTTTCCCTGCAAGAAACACACCTTACAAATAAAGATAGTCAATAACTAAAGATAAAGGGATGAAACAAGGTAATCCATATCAATGGAACTTGAAGACAAATAGAATTAGCACGTATCATATATGACAAGTTGAACTTCTTGTTCAAGCTCATCAGAAGAGACAAAGCAGCTTATTTTTTATTGGTAAAAGAAACAAACTAGAGGAAATAATGGTAGTCAATATTTATGCCCAATCATAGGTGCAGCTACTTTCATAAAACAAACTCTCTGTGACATTAAGTCACATGTAAATGCCAATAGAATAATACTGGGAGACTTCAACTCTTCTCTCACACCAATAGAATGATCTTCTAGAAAAAAAGACAGTAAAGATGCCTTATACCCAAAGAACATCATCAACAAAATGGGCCTATTAGACACATAGATAATATCCCACCCAACTACAGCAGAGTTCACATTTTTCTTAGCTGCTCACAGAACTTTCTTCAAATATATCACATCATGAGTCACAAAGTGAGCACTAGCAAATTAAATAAAAATATGACATACTCTCCTGTGTCTTTTCAGGCCACAATTGAATAAAACTAGAAATCAACTATAAGAAGATTCTGACAAGCGACATTGACATGTGGAAACTAAAAACCACACTGCTGAACAAAAAAAAAAAAAATGGGTCATTGAAGAAGTAATGGGTAAAATAAAAAATTATAGAAACAAAAAAAATACAACATACCAAAACTTCTGGGACACCTTGAAGGCAGTATTAGAGGAAAATTCATAGCGATGATTGTCCATATGAGAAGAGCAGAAAATCACCAAGTAAGTAACCTAATGACACACCTTGAGGCCCTTGAGAAACAGGAACAATCTAATCCTAAAGCCAGTAAAAAACAGAAAATTATTAAAATCAGAGCAGAAATCAATGAAGTAGAGAATACAAAAACAATATAGAAAATAAAAAAAACCAAAAGTCGGTTTCTTGAAAAAGTAAACAAGATAGATAAGCCACTAGCCAATCTAAACAAAAGAAAAAGAAAACCAATTCAAATTACAAAACTAAGAGATTATAAAGGAGATATTACCACCTACAGTATAGAAATACAGAGGATTACCAGAAACAACTTTGAAAAACTATACTCCAACAAAATTAGAAATATGGAAGAAATTGACAACCTTCTAGATAAATAAAACCTTCCTAACTGAGCCACGAACACATAAAAAATTAAACCAACTAATATAAATCAAAAAAATTGAAGCAACTATAAAGAGCCTACCATCAAAGAAAAACCCAGGAACAGATAATTTCCCAAGTGAATTTTATAAAAACTTTATAAGAGAGCTAATCTCAATACTTCACAAAATATTTTGTGAAATAGAAACAAAAGGGACTCTTGCAAATGCATTCTATGAAGCCAATATCACATTAATACCAAAAACAAATAAAAAAAGCTCAAGAAAACTACAAGAAAATCATACACCTTGACCAAGTTGGGTTCATCCCAGGGACTCAAATTTGGTTCAATATATGAAAATCTATCCATGTAATTTATCACATAAGCAGAAGCAAAGACTAAAATCACATAATCAATTCAATAGATCATGAAAAAAACATTTGACAAAATCCAACAACCATTTATGTTAAAAGTACTGTGGAGAATTAGAATAGAAGGAACATAAAGCCAATCTACAATAGACCCACAGCTGATATAATATTAAATGAGGAAAAACTACAAGAATTTCCCTTAAGAACAGGAACTAAACATGAATGTCCATTATCATCATTTCTTTTCAAAACTGTACTTGAGATTCTAGCCAGAGGAATAAGGCAAGAAAAGGAAATCAAAGGCAGTTCTTTTACAGACAGTAAAAGAAGAACTAAAACTGTCACTATTTGCAGATGACATGATGCTACACTTAAAAGACCCAAGATATTTAACCAAAGTGCTTATATAACTGATCAACAAATTCAGCAAAGTTTCTGGATACAAAATCGATCTTAAAAAGTCAGAAGCTTTTCCATACACCAACCATAATTCCACTGAAAAAGAAATCCATAAAACACTTCCACTAAGGATACCCCAGGCTGAAGAAACCCTGTTTCCAAATAAAAAGTATAAAATAGGTCTGGGAGTGCAGCTGGGAGGTAGAAGGGCTTCCAGGAACCTCAGCACCAACAAAATAAATAGATAAATAAATAAATAAATAAATAAATAAATAAATAAAACACTGAGATGGAAATCTGACCAAAATAGGTAAGAAGCATCTAGGAAGAAAATTATAAAATTTGAAAAAAAGAAATCAAAGAGAACATTAGGAAATTGAAAGATCTTGAAATACCTATTAAATTACCAAGGTCATTCCCCAAAGACATAGTAAAATCAGTCCTTAAATTCATTTGAAACAACAAAAACACTATAATAGTCAAAGTAGCTCTCAGCAAACAAACAAAACATGCAAAATGAATCATAATACCTGACTTTAAACTCTACTACAAAGCCATAGTAATAAAAACAACATAGTATGTGCATAAAAACAGATACACTGACCAATGGAGCAGAATAGAAGACTCAGAAACAAAGTCACACACTTATAAACAATTGATTTTTGACAAAGGAGCCAAAAACATACACTGAAAAAGAGCCTGTTCAACAAAGGTGTTGACAAAACTGATTAACCATATGCAGAAAAATGGAAATAAATCTCACTTTCTCACCCTGAGTAATAGTTAATTCAAGATAAATCAAAAATTTAGAAATTAGACCAGAAACCTTGAGGCTCCTTGAAGAGTGCATAGGTCCAACACTGCAACACATAGGTACAGATAAAAACATTCTCAGTAAGACTTCAAAGACACAAGAAACTAATAGGCAAATCAATATGTAGGATTACATGAAATTGAAAATGTCTCATAGAGCAAAGGAAATTACCAAGAGTCTCAACTGAGAGTCAACAGTATCGAGGTTTTTGCTAACTATTCCTCCAAAAGAGTACTAATATCTAGAATATGCAGAGAACTCAAGAAACTTAGCACCAATAAAACAAATAACCCAATAAAAAATGGGCACATGAACTAAATATATACTTCACAAAAGGTGAAATTTAAATGGCCAATAAATGTGTGAAAAAATGCTCAACATCATTAGCAATCAGAGAGATGCAAATCAAAACTATCCTAAGATTTCACCTAACCCAAAATAGAATGGCAATAATTAAAAACACAAACAATAACAAATATTGGCAAGGATGTGTTGAAGTTAGAACTCTAACACATTGTTGGTGGAATTGCAAATTAGTGCAAAAGTATAAAAAATTCTCAGAAGAATGGGTACAAACCTACAATATGATTCAACAATACCACTTCTGGGCATCTACTCAAAAGAATTGAAACCAAAATATCAAATGAATGACTGCATATCTATGTTCATAGCTGCATAATTCACAATTTCCAAACCATGAAAGGAGCCAAGATGTCCATCAACAGATGAATGGATTACAAAACTGTGAAATATGTATAAATTGGAATTTTACTCAGCCATAAAAAAGAACAAAATTACATTATTTACAGGAAAATGGATGGAACTGGAGAGCATTATGCTAAGTGAGATTAGTCAGTCACAGAAAGTAAAAAATTGGATATTCTCCTTAATATTCAGAAGCTAGGGAGTAAAAGGGTCATAGGAATTATAGATGAAGAAGGAAAATCTATAGATGAGCAGATAAGGAGGCCTAACTTATGGTGATGAGAGGGGGAAGAGGGAAATTCCATAATGTACATGATGTACATTCACAAACATATCAAAACCAAACTTGAGAAGGAGGGAGTCGGGAAGAAATTGGGAAGGGAATTGGGGAAAAGCTAAATGAGTGACGTGTGCATGTTTGCCTCTACCATTTTGTACTCCATTAAGATGTATGACAATGCACCAATAAATTTTTTTTCCATTTTAAATCACTTTTTATAGTGATTAAAAAACTTACAAGAAAAACAGACACTGTCTATTGGATAATGCACGTTGTCAGAGAGAGAGAGCACTCTATGCTTTTAAAGGTAGACCATTGTGTGGCGTCTTGTAGGATAAGGCTGATGCCTGTGCAGGGACAGATAGGTGGCACATCTTTGCCTTCTCAAAGCAAAATCAAAACCAAAAGCTCAAACATCTCTTATGTGTAGTTTTTCCTTTTTCTCCTCCTCCTCCTCCTCCTCCTCCTCCTCCTCCTCCTCCTCCTCCTCCTCCTCCTCCTCCTCCTCCTCCTCCTCCTCCTTCTTTGTCTAAACGAAAATTTTCACATTTTAGACAAAGAGCATTCTATTTTGTATTTCAGTCTTGCCTTTTTTCTTCCTAGGGGACTATACAGAAGTTTTTACGAATATCAAGAGAATTCCATTTCCATGGCGGATACAAAATACTTACCCTTACAGTCTTGCTCGCAAATTGTTAGAAAAAAAGTTTATTTACAATAGTTCTGCGTTTCCATACCAATTCTAATGTGAAATTCACATTCTTAAATTTCCACCAGCAACTGCATCTCTTCCCCTCCAAGTTCCTCTCAAAGACTTATCTGAGAAGTTTCGAGCCAATGTTTAAAATGTACACTATTTCCAAATGAAGTGTCTAAACTCTGTATTCCCAGCCATCCAATCATCAGGGGGCCCTTCCAAAGTGTTGTCACGTGCTGGGATTCAGAACTTGAACAAGTTGATAAAGTCCTGGGGCGGAAGTGAAATGGAGCAGCTCTCTGGGTTGTTTGCCGTGCACGGATGGTCAGTGCCCTTCCAGGAGAGAATGTGACAGTGTTTGCAAAGCTGCAGGGTGTCTCCATACTGTTCCTTCCCAGCCGGTCCTCGCTGAGCACGTGCAGGTCTGGGGCGGCCTGGCCCAGGCTGACGAGGTCCCGCCCGTCACTCAGCCTCGGCATGATGTTCAGTTGTAAGCATGAAGGCAGGTCGGTGAACGCGAGGCCTTTGAAGGGGGGCCTGGTAATTTGGATGTTGTTCAACTGCTGCTGCCAGTGTAGAATCGCCTCCATTCGATACACCCACATGTTAATGTCGCTCAGGGATGTGAGCTGTGACTTTGCTATCAGTTCCAACAGCCGGACTACATAGTTAAAATTTCTGGAATCTAGAATGGCAGTTGAGAAGTCCAGTCTGTTGAAAGCTTCCCCCAAGGTGCAATATTCATGACGCTCTTTACTACTTCCTTTGTGAACATAGATCCATTTCTCTTGGTGGAAATATGGGTTTTGGGTTTTGCTATTCAGTATGTCCTTCTTTCTCTTCTTGGATGCAACATCATAGTTCAGGCTGTTGAAAAGATTCTCCTTATTGTATACATCTCGGTTGCAGTAACTGCCGAGCTCGCTCACCAAGCCGCCGCTCTTCTAGTCCAGGAAACGCTTCCAGCCGTCAGAGGTCTTCACCCAGCTCTGCCCCGGGGGACCGTCAGTCTTGCCCAAGGAATGGCTTGGAGCAGAGAGCGGGGATGGAGGCCCGGGGCGTCCCTGTGCGGATGCTAGGGTGCGAGAGTGCCAAAATGTTTTTTAAAATCATAAATAAGCACTATTTACTTCAGCAGCTATGGCTTCCCGATTGCCTTTTATTATTATCCATTCACTAACTGGAATCACTCATGTTGTGTGCGTGTGTGTGTGTGTGTGTGTGTGTGTGTGTGTGTGTGTGTGTCTGAACAATTTTGTGATAATTTTTACATGTAAATAAATAATTTTGAAATCAATACTTTTTAAAAATACTAATTTTCTTTTGAAAACATAAATAAGTTACCTGATTTTATCATATATTATTTTTTGAAGTTTTCCAGGGTTGGAAAGAACAAATTTATTGGGTTTTTTTTCTACTTCCATTCACAGTCCTTCTTTCCTGATCCTTTAACTCCCTCCATGCCTTTCTGCTTCCTCATTTTTTTTCTGACTTCCCTTCCCTTGCTTTCCTTTTGATTTCTTTCTCTTTCCTTCCCCTTCCAATTCCTTTTCCTTTCTCCTTCCTGCTCTTTCTCACTTTCTCCTTTTCTGTCTTTTCAATTCCTCCTTCTTTCCTGTAATTCTACATGTTAAAAGGATTATTCTCTAATTCATATATATATATATATGAATTATATATTATATTATCATATATATATGAGTTACATATATTATTTTAATTGGGATAGTCTTTGAATAATAGTTGCTAGGCAAGATATTTTACACTAGGAAAAAATTTAAGAAACAGAAGAATAATGATGGTACATGTGATAAATTTAAAGGAGCAGGGATCCACCATTAAGGATATAGATTGAAGTCTTGACAAGCTACTTTTAGGGACAAAATATTTCTTAGTTCTTTCTTATTTTTCTGCCTAAATATTCTCTTAAAATTTCTCTCTTCACTTAATCTGAGGCTTTGAGTGTTTTAGAGATAAATATAGCAAGGTGTGGTAGTACATGTGGTCTCTAATCTCAACTACTTGAGGGGCTAAACAAGAAAATTTCAAATTTGAATGCAGTCTAGGCAATTTAGTATCATGCTATCTCAAAACAAAATTTTTACAAATACCTAGGAATAGGGATCAGGACTTGAATGACATGTGCTAGACCCTGTGTTCAATTCCCATTACCCCTTTCTCCCAGAACATGATGAACATAACTATACCTATATAAAAAAGTAATAATATAAATTTTTAAAATTAAGGGCAATGATAACAAACACTAAACCCAAAGGCCTGTACTGTTAAGTGTGTTAGGGCATTTTCTAGAGACTGTTATATTCTTTATTTCCCAGTAGGTAGTAAAAATATAGAACTGATTCAACTTATATTTTCTTGTCCTTTTCCTATCTTTTCTTTAAAATAGCATCTTCAATTACAATGATCTTTCCTTAGAAGACTTAAAATAAAACTCCAAGTCTTTCAACAGAAAAATTAATTTTTGTAAAAAATAATGAAAATTATAGTTTAATTTAATGTGCACAAATATAGCTATAAAATACATGACCTAGACTGAGTATATCTAATTAATTCCATGCTATTTATTTCATTGGATCCAGTTTTATTAAAATAAAAAGTGATATTTGCAAAAGGGATTTTGATGATTCATGTGATTTTTTTTATTTTAAGAAATCTTTATAGACTTAAAAAATGCATAACCACATATTCCACATCCCAAATATATTTTTCTTATAGGTCAGTTATCTGTATCACTTTCATTCTATACCAATAATTAACTCCTAACTATGGAATACGTTTTCTACAGACATGATTAATTCTTCATCTTGCTCAAATAATTTTGTATTTATTTAGTCTTTAAATTAAAATACCAACATAAACTCGGCATGATAGCACATGCCTGTGATTCCAGTATTTGGGAAACTGAGACAGGAGGATTGCAGATTCATGGCCAGAATCAGCAATAGCAATTTAGGGAGAACTTCCATAGCTTAGTGTGACCCTGTTTCAAAATAACAAATAAATTAGAATATACCTTGGTTTAATCCCCAGCATCACCAAAAACAAATTATGAAAAAAACACAGACAAAAAAAATGAATGTTTTGTTTTTCTCAAAAGATATTAAGTAGGTAATAAAATAGACAGTAGATATCCTTTCTTGCCCGAGGAAATATTATTTAGAAATATAATATTAGTTTTCTCTAAGTATACTTGTTGAATAATGATTTCTACAGTGTCATCCTGTTGAGACTTTGACACATTTATTTGCATGTGTAACTTTCTTTTTCAGTCTTTCATTTTTTAATTTTTTTCTATATATTATAGATAATCACATGTTTCTGATTGCAAGACACTTTCCTCTTAGATACTCCTTTCATCACTCCAGTGTTTGAGTCCTATAACATTTGCATTTATTTGAAAATCTATTGCCTAAAAAACTTGACTGTTTTGTGGGCTTATGACATGTCCTCAATCCCAACTTATCGTTTGTTCATACGCTTTGTGGTAGGAGAAAAATCAGAACTTGGGACAAATGATGTTGAAATTTTCCAAGTGAAACACATATTTTTCAAGTAGAAAGCTACTTATTCCCTTTCCATTTTTATTATACCTGTTGTATGTTAAGTGTAACTCTTCCAAGGATAGACATTATTTTAGCTGATTGTAGCTTACAGTCCAATTTACCTCACTAAACAATAAAAAACACGATTCAGATATTGAGAGTGGCAAAGCAGAGTACACATTTTTGGTTTACGAGTCTAAATGTGTGTATTGGGAAGAAGAACAAAAACCTGCCAACTCACATTATCCGTATACATCCACATGGATATATATGGCTATTTATTTGTAAACGTGTATATATAAATGTGTGGAACAATAAACATTTGTTACAATTGTATGACAATAATTTATAATAATTATTTCAGTTGATTAAAATATTACCAATGAATATCTGATATTCACTGTCAGTAAGAAAGATACTCCTAAGACTGGACTTTCTCTTTTGATTTCTAAAATATAATTCCACCTTGTTTCCTAAATCCACGTTATTGTTTAGTAAACAAAGATTTGTAACACTGCTTTTCTCAGTACTGCCTATTTTATATGGTTTCTATATCTATTTTGTTATTAATTCAATGAAACAAAATGTATTATGTCGCGCTGGGCATGGTGGCGCATGCTTGTAATCCCAGCGCTTGGGAGGCAGAGACAGGAGGATCATGCAGGTTCAAAGCCAGCGGTGCTGGCTTAAGAGAAAAATAAAAAGTATAAAATAGGTCTGGGAGTGTAAATTGGAGGTAGAAGGGCTTCCAGGAACCCCAGTACTACCAGAAAAAAAAAAAAATTATGTCTTTTGTGTCTTTACAGTGTGCAATTACAGTGTTGAATGCCTTGGAACATAAAAATGAATGCAAAGGTGAATAAGAATAATCAAAATCCATCCTTAAATTATATCATTTCTACAGTTTACCTTCCTTTCTAATCTTGAATTTTTGTACTATCACATACTGTAAGTAAATTCAGTTTTTAACTGAAAGTTTTGTAGAATTCTGACCTATTCCAATCATTTTCAGAATAAATTTTAAGTTTCTAGACATGCTTATATAGACCTCCGAGGGCAAAGGTCTGCTTCTGCCTCCATCATCTTTTTTTATTCTTCTTTATACTTCAGAATTTCTATGCTCGAATAACAGAAAACTTTTATTTTCCAATTGCTTTGTCTTATTTTATCCCTTTTGTGTTCATATTCTCCATACATCAGAAACTCATTTTTTTGTGTATGTAAACACAGTGGAATAGTATTCAGTCATAAAAATAATAAATACACTAATTTGGAACAATATGAATGGAACTGGAAAACATTATATTCAATGACATGTCAGGCATAGAGAAAAAGATCCTGCATATTCTTACTCATACACAGGAGATAAAATATAATCCCAGTATTTGTAAGCTGAGGCAGGAGGATCACAGGTTCCAGGTCAGCCTCAGCTATTTAGTGAGGTTGTCTGCAACTTAGTGAGACGCTGTTTCAAAATAAAAATAGAAAATAGGACTGGGGGATATAGCTCAGAGGTAGAATGGCCCTGGGTTCAATCCCTAATACTGACAAAAAAGAAAGAAAGAAATGACACATGCTAGGAGAGAAGAGAAATTTTAGTGGTTTGAACATCATACATTATATTCATAATATAATTATTATTTAATACTCTACAAATATGCAAATTTCCATGAGGCAATAATTTTAACTTTCAACCAATTTATTTTTATATTGTATTGACTAATATTTTCTATCTAAAAATCAAAATTACATATTTTATATTTTTTAAATTTTGATAAGGAATATATTGAAAATGGAATACATTCAGAATGTGCATAATACACTTTCTCCCCCACTTCCCCTTCCCCCTCCCAAAAATGAGTGTCCAGGTTAACAATGCTATTTTTATATTTTTACACAAATTCGGATGTAGCTCAGCCTTCATTCTCTTCTATCTTTCCATTCTAGCTTTGAAGAGGTTTCTCCTCCATTGTCTGGAGTCCCGCTAGTATCCCTAATACTCTCTAGTTTGAGCATATTAGAGAAAACATATGTCCCTTCTCTTTCTGTGCTTGGCTGATCTCACTTAACATAATGTTCTCTAGGTCTTTCCATCTTCTTGCAAATGACATGATTTTGTTCTTCTTTATAGCTGAATCGAATGCCATTGTGTATATTTCCCATAATTTTGCAACTCATTCATCTGTTGATGGAGACCTAGATTGGTTCCATATTTTGGCTATTAAAAATTGTACTGTTATGAACATGGGTATGCATGATACTATAGTTCTCTGATTTCAACCCCTTTAGAAAGATATCCAGGAGTGGTATTGCCAGATCATATGGTGGATCTATTACTAGATTTCTAAGGAATCTCCACACTGATCTCCATAGTGGCTGAACTAGTTTTAACTCCCACCAACATGGTAAAAGAGTTCCTCTTTCCCCACATTCTTGCCAGTATATGTTGTTATTTGATTTCTTTATGCTTGTCACTATGATCTTCCTGATGACGAATGATGTTGAACATCTTTTCATATATCTATTGTCCATTTGTATCTCTTCTTTTGTAAAGTGTCTATTCAACTCAGTTTCCCATTTCTTGATTGGGTTATTTGTTTTACTAGTGTAGAGTCAAATCCAACATCATATTGAATGGGGAAAAACTGCAAGAATTTACTCTAAAATCAGAAAATAGACAAGGATGCCCACTATCACCACTCCTTTTCAATATAGTCCTGGAGACTCTTGACACAGCAATAAGACTAGAGAAGGAAATAAAAGGAATTCAAATAGGAAAAGAGGAATTAAAACTTTACTTGCAGGTGACATAATCCTTTATCTATAAGATCCAAAGACCTCAACCAAAAGACTACTTGAGATGATTAACCAATTCAGCAAAGTTGCAGGATACAAAATCAATCTAAAGAAATCAGTTGCTTTTTTATGTACCAACAATGAATCCACAATGAAAGAAATAAAAAAAAATTCATTCACAATAACCTCAAAACCAATGAAGTAAACCTAACCAAACATATAAAAGACCTCTACAATGAAAACTGTAAAACATTAAAGAAAGAAATTGAAGAAGACCTTGGAATTTGGAAAGATCTGCTTTGCTCATGGAATGGAAGAATAAATACCATCAAAATGGCCATTCTGCCCAAAATGATCTAAAGATACAATGCAATTCCTGCTAAATTACCAATGACACTCTTCATAGACCTAGAAAAGTCAGTCATTAATTTTATATGGAGAAAGAAAAGACCCAGAATAGCCAAGAAAATATTAAGCAGTAAGAACCATGCAAGAGGCATCACAATTCTTGATTTCAAATTATACTATAGAACAATAGTAGTAAAACCAGCATGGTATTGGCACAAAAATAGGCATTCTGACCAGTGGAACAGAATAGAAGATACAGAAACAAACCCACACACCTATAGTCAATTGATCTTTGACAGAAGGGTCAAACTCATATGCTGGAGAAAATATAGCCTTTTCAACAAATGGTGCTGGGAGAACTGGCTATCCATTTGTAGAAAGATGGATCTAAATCCTTACCTCTCACCATGCACAGGAATCAACTTGAGATGGATCAAAGACTTAGAAATTAGACCAGAGACTGAAGTTATTAGAGAAGGGCATAGGCTCAACACTCCAACATATAGGCGCAGGCAGTAGCTTTCTCAACAAGACCTCCAAAGTGCAGGAAATTAAAGCAAAATTTAACAAGTGGGATGGCATCAAACTTAAAAGTTTCTGCTCATCAAAGGAAACCATCAAGAATTTAAAGAGGAAGCCTACAGAATGGGAGAAGATCTTTACCAGCCACCACTCTGATAGTGGGCTAATATCCAGAACATACAAAGAGTCAACAAAGTTTTAAATTCCATTTGTGCTAAAAATAAAAACAAAAACAAAACAAAATCTGTTACTATCAACTATCTCAACTACTGTTACTATGGTTCTACCATTTGATAAGTAGACTTCTGCTCTAGGCATCATTTCCCCTGTGCACTCATAGCACTTCAGGGCTGACTCATTTTTAATTTGCTTGATACTCTACATTGAAACTCCTGAGGGGTAGCATATCAATTGCTACTTTTTTTTCCCCTTTCGTCTAGCTTGGATGCTTGGATGTCAGAAGACAGTATTTGTAAAGGGGGGAATAGTACATGCTCCACAATCTCTATCATAATTATTCAGTTCTGCCATTGTGGAGTCAAAGCAGTGATAGATGATAAGTAACTGAATTGCCATAGTTACCTTCCAACAAAACTTTATTCAATACAACAGGCATCAGGCCAAATTTAGCTTATGGGATAAAGGAGCTGAACCCTGCTCTTAAGACAATATTAATAATGATATTTCAAGTAAGTGTGGAGTAAGCAAAGGAAGATGTGGTGCTGAAGAGATTATAGCCACTGAATGGAAGCAAATTGTTTTGCAGAGTTAAAAGAAAAAATGCCTTGAGTGCATCTCAGGAATCAGCAAGACCTCATTACATCCCAGGCTCAAGCGTATAACCATGGTAATTTGCCTGAAAGATGTGGATGCACTCTCTTTGTATGAGATCCTAAAAAGTGGTTTCTAGGTTTTTTTTTTTTCCACTGTGCTCAGGTACCTAGACACTTATAGCCCTTGCAGCCATGCTCCACGAGGGCCTCATTACTACTCTAGCTGGTTTTACTCCTGGACATCACCCTTGGAGTGTTGGTTCTGCAAAAATGTAGGAGGCTGGAGTTAAGGGTTTATGGAGGCTTCCACTTAGATTTCAATGGATGGATTGAAAGCCCAGGTACTGAGTAGCAGGGTCAGAATTTGTGAAGCTGTAAGACTAAAGTTAAAGCTGCAAGAGAAACCTCAGGAACTAAATTATAGCAGAAAACTTGGAAAGTCTGCAAAGAAAATTGCAAGGAACAAGCAGCCTAGTGAGCCCAAGAGAGCTTTCATTTGGGATGCAACCATCAAGGCTTTAGGGGAGGGGCTGCCCAAGCCCTCTGGAGATTCCATCTCACCACATGTGCTCTGGATCACTCAGTGTTTGCCCTTCTGGGTTTTAGTCTTGCTTTGGCTCTATCGCTTCTTTCTCTGTCTCTATTTCTCCCTTTGGAATGGGAATGTTAACTCTGTGCAATTTTATATTAGAAGCATGTAACTTGCTTTTAGTCTTTACAAAGACTCATAGATAAGAATTTACCACTCACAGATAAGAGTTTGCTTTGTCTCAGAGGGACTTTAGATTTGAAATTTTGTGCAGTGCTAAAGGTGTTAACAATCTGATGACTTGAAAATGAACCAAACGCACTTTGCATTGTGACATGGGCATGTGCTTTTCAAGGGCCAGGGAGCGAGTGTTACAGCTTGGAACTGGAATGTCCCCCCAAAAGCTCATGTATGGGCAATGCAGCAAGGTTCAGAGGTGGGGCATAGTTGTAGAAGGTTGGTCACTGGGGCATGATCTTGAGAGCTTTATCTGTCCTTCATGGCTTTTTCTCACTTGCTCATTCATTCTCTTGCTCAATCTGCTTCCTGGACACTATGAGGTGAGATCTGCTTTTCCTGTGCCATGTCCTGCCACAAAGCTGTTTCTGCCTTGGAGCCCGTCAGTTATTATGATGACCTCAGAAACCAGGAGCACTAAATAAATATATCTCCCTCAAAGTTATACTTGTCAGGTGTTTTTATCACAGCAACAGAAAGTATGATAGATCACTGCCGGGAAAAAGAACAAAATTATGGCATTTGAAAATTATAATTTTGTTGACCTAGTTCTCGAACTCTTTAACATATTCCCTAAAATTTTTAACACTGAAACAAATTTTTCCTATTGTATTTAAATATTAACATATTTTTGTCATAAAATTCTTCATGTAGAAAAGCATATTATATATTTTATATCAAAAAGTATTTATATTTTTAGAATATTTTAATATCACATATCCATTAATCTTATTTGAATCTTATATTGACTCAGTTTTTATTTCATTATTGATAAAAAAGGCTTTTAGTAAAAGGCTACAATAATTGAATATTCTAGTTAAGGAGTTATATTCATTTTTTTCCATAATAAATCTTCACACCTTTGTATCTAAAAAATAATGCTTGAAAAAATAACTTAGCTGTAATTATACTTTTCTTAGATAAAATGCATTAGTCATTTCTAAAAAATAGTCTGCTTTGGGGTGATGGTTATTTATAATTATCAAGATTTCAAAATAATGGGAAAACAGTGAATAAATAGAGTCAGCACATAACTCATGAAAAATAAAAATATAAAAAGGTAAAAAGAACATAGAAATTATATTTTCTTATAGAAATATGTCTTAATTTTATCTATGATTTTGCACAGATATGTTGAGATTTTGTCAGATATTTTGTTTTTATTCTTTAGGGATGTATAAACAATTTTAATGTTCAGAAAGAATTTCTGAGAGTAAAAATGATATATAAATACAAAGTATTTGCCAGGTATGGTGAAACAAACCTGTAATTCCAATACTTGGAAGGCTGAAACAGGAGGATTACAGGTTGTAGGACAGATTCATAAACCAAGAAAGATTGTATTTCAAAATAAAAATAAAAATTATGGCTGCAGGTGTAGCTTGGGAGTGGAATGCTTCTAATTTAATTCTTAGTACCACAAGACATAAAATAAAAGTAAATGCAAACTAATCCTTTAATTTCGAGGAAGTTTTCAAGGATGTATAAAATTTGTTATAAAAATATAAATCACAATTTTTTAAAAATTGTTTTAACTAGTAAAAATGGTATTTGTATACAAGAAAAACAAAATTTTAAATAATTTCTTGTAAGAGATAGCATTATTTCTTATGTGACCTGTTTTAAACTTTTAAGACTAAAAATTGATAGTGCTTATAATGCAACATATTTAGAATCTGCCCACTTTTGGTGATAAGACTAGATTTTTAAACCCTCTTTTTTAAATCTTTTTTTTTCTTGTTAAATACTCTTTAACTTCTATTATAGGATTAACTTCTGATTTTCCAAAATTACACTCCTAGCCCGGCCTGCTGGTGCACACTTATAATCCCCGCACTTGGGAGGCGGAGACAGGAGGATCACACAGGTTTTGAAGCCAGCCTCTCTGGCTTAAGAGACCCTGTTTCCAAATAAAAATATAAAAAAATAGGTCTGGGAGTGTAGCCCAGAGGAAGAAGGGTTTCCAGGAACCCCAGTACCACACACACACACGCACACACATACACACACACACACATCACACTCCTTGCCTAAATTAAAAAAAAATTCTCTAATTGAGGTGTTAAAATTTTCCTTTATTTGTAACCAACTTTGAATTAATAGGGAAATAAAATTTTTAGTAATGCCTATTTGGCTTGAAATCAACCTCCATAACTTTAAAATTTCTCTTTTATATATATATATATATATATATATATAGTGTGTGTGTGTGTGTTTGTGTGTGTGTGTGTGTGTGTGTGTGTGTGTGTGTGTGGTACTTGGGTTCCGAGAAGCCCTTCTACCTCCGGGCTACACTCCCAGACACCTATTTTTTATATTTTTATTTGGAAACAGGGTCTCTTAAGCCAGCACGGTTGGCTTCGAACTTGCGTGATCCTCCTGTCTCCGCCTCCCAAGCGTGGGGATTACAAGCGTGTGCCACCACGTCCGGCTATTGATACACATTAATTATATGGAATAGTGAATTTTACTGTGGCATATTTGTACATGCATATACTATAATTTGATCAATTCACTCCTCAATACAATTATAGAATGTTTTCACAAGTAGACCAATATTCCTATATTTAATATACTAGCTCCTATATTCAATTCACCATTCATTCAAATTTATTTTGCAATCATCAAAACTAAAAATTTACTAATCATACAATTATATAATTCTATTATCTAAACTTTGTTATTATTTCAGGTTTCATTTAAGGAACCAGGTTAATTTAATTGACTTCCTGTCTTCACTGATTAGTGGCAGTTTCTCAGTCTTTTTTTTCTCTTTAATGGTCTTGACACTTCTGATGAATATTTATCAGTCCTTTGCAGATTATACCTTAATTTTGACTTGTGAGGTGTTTTCTCATGATTCATTTAAGGATATGCAATCTTATGTCATGGTTGTCACATAAGCTTAGTGCCTCTTTCATTGTATGACATCAGCAGGTATATGATATAAATATATTTTATTATTGGAAATGATAATATTGATTGGTGAAAATTGTATCTGTCAGCTACTGCAGTCTAAAGTTACTATTTTTTCTTTATTATTAAGAAATGACTTGAGAGAAATACTTCAAGACCACACATTATATCCCATTTTTACTGTGTGTGTGTGTGTGTGTGTGTGTGTGTGTGTGTGTGTATGTATGTGGTACTGGGGGAAGAACTCAGGGGCTTTTCTACCTCCAAGCTATAATTCCAGACCTATTTTATATTTTATTTGGAAACAGGGTCTCACTAAATTGCTGAGAGCCTCATTCAGTAGCTGAGGCTGGCTTTGAACCTGTGCAATCCTCCTGCCTCAGCCTCCCAAGAGCTGGGATTACAAGCGTGTGCCACCACGCCTGGCTCTATTTTTACTCTTAAACATTAATTTTCATGTCCTTCAGTGACTCTTGGCTGCAACAGTTGTGATTATTGTGTTCTTTTTTATTTTTTTATTTTTATTTGTGCATTGTAGTCATACATCTTAATGGGATATAAGATGGTGGAGACAGACATGCACACATCACCCATTTATTCCTTACCCAGATCCTACTCCATTCCCTCCCGCTGCCTCCTTCTCATGTTTGGCTTAGTAAATTGATATGTTTTTTAAAGTACATCATGTGCATTAGAGAATTTTCCTCTTTCCTCCACCCATTCCCTCAATGAGGTCACCTTATTTGTTCATCTATAGAATCTCTTCTTTGTCTAGAGTTTCTCCTATTACCCATTTTCTCCCTAGGGTCTGCATATTAGAAAGAGTATCCAGTTTCTTATTTTTGTGACTGACTAATCTCACTTAGCATAAACCCCTCTAGTTCCATCCGTTTCCCTGTAAATGACAGAACTGTGTTTTTCTTTATGGCTGAGTAAAATTCCAGTGTGTACATATCCCATAGTTTTGTAATACATTCATCTATTGATGGACATCTTGGCTGGTTTCATAATTTGCCAATGGTGAATTGTGCAGCTATGAACATAGATACACATGCATTTGTTTAGTAGTTTGGTTTCCTTTCTTTTGGATATATACCCAGGATTGATATTGCTAGGTCATATGGTAAGTTCATTCCCATTCTTCTGAGGATCCTCTGTACTGTTTTCCAAAGTAGTTGTGCAAATTTGAGTCCACCCAATATATTAGAGTTCCCACTTATCAGTATCCTCACCAGCAATTGTTTTTCTTTGTGTTTTGAATGATTGCCATTCTAGTTAGAGTTAGGTGAAATCTCAGGGTAGTTTTGATCGGCATCTCTCTGATTGCTAATTATGTTAAGCATTTTTTCATGCATTTATTGGCCATTTGCATTTCATGTCACATTCATTGACTGAAATTCTTTTTGTTTCATTTGTTTATTTAAGTGGTTATTTATATAGGTGTGGATTCATTGGTTTATGTTTTCTTCTATAGTTTCTGTCCCAATCCTCTTGTTCGTTTCTTGATGTTCTTAGTAATATTTTTCCAGCTTTAGTTATTAACAATTCTTTCATATCAGTTTCTGTGCCTTTTTGACATTCTCTTTCCTTCTCTGAGCTTCTGGTATCACAATGTTCTCCAGAATATCTTATAGTTTTGTTATTTTAGTATGGTAACCAATAACTTGTCCAAAGATCTTTTTTTTAATTGGAGAGTAAAATGGATTAAACAACAATGATTCTGGTTTGCCCATTGCTTCCTGAAAATCAGTGCCTTTAGCCCCTTTCAGTAAAAAGAGCTTGAAAAGAATTATATATAATACATTTAATTTATATATAATGTTATAATATACGTAATACATAATTTAATAATATATAATATATATGTAATATATATTATATATTAAATAAACTCATATACTTACAAATATCTATATTTATTTCTGAATCTGTCTACTATGTATTTATTTTAAAACCACAAGTTTACATTGATACTGCCACTAAATGTTAATTATAAGATTAATTTCAACCTTTCTTTTATTTTTATTTGCCATTCTCTCTCTAAAAATGAGAAACCTGATCCTTGGTATCTAAGTTTTATGTATTAAATATATATATATATAATATATATAAATATATATGTGTATTTTATTTATTTATTTATTTATTTATTTATTTATTTATTTATTTATTTATTTTTGGTGGTACTGGTGTTCCTGGAAGCACTTCTACCTCCGGGATACACTCCCACAGGCTAAACTCCCAGACCTATTTTTTAAACTTTTTTAATGCGGAAAAAGGGTCTCTTAAGCCAGCGAGGCTGGCTCTGAACCAGTGCGATCCTCCTGTCTCCGCCTCCCAAGCGCTGGGATTACAAGCATGCGCCCCCACACCTGGCTCAAAGTTATATTTAGTTACTTGTTCAACTTCAATATTCATTTTATAGAGTTTCACAATTTTAAGCTTTATTCAAAATGAGAAATAAATTTATAAACCATTTTACTGTGATACCTTATCAGGTAAATGTAGTTAATATATTTTTGGTATTATGATTAAAAATAATTACAACCAATCACTAAATGTGTGGGTAAACAATGGATTTTATTATTTTTCCTTTGTATTTATTTATTTATTTATTTATTTATTTATTTATTTATTTTTGGTGTTACTGGAAACCCTTCTACCTCCAGACTACACTACATGTGTATTATTGTATAATTATACACAGACCTATTTTATATTTTATTTGGAAGCAGGGTTTCTTAACCAGAGAGGCTGGCTTCGAACCAGCCTGATCCTCCTGTCTCTGCCTCTCAAACGCCAGGATTACAAGAGTTTGCCACCACACCTGGCTTTTTTTTTTGATATTTTATAATAATGCACTCTGATTGGCGGAGGTGGGGTGGTGTTGGGGATTGAACACTGAGGCATTCCACCTCTGAGCTAAAACCCCAGCTATTTTGTTGTTGCTGTTGTTGTTGTTTATTTTGTTTTTTGATTGTTCACTGGGAAGTTAAAACAGGTCTCAATAAGTTTCTAAGGCTGAATTTGAATCTGCATTCCTCCTGCTTCAGCTTCTCAATTACTGGGATTACAAGAATATGCCATCATGCCTAGCTTCTAATGCACTTTATTTTGAGGACTAAAATTTGATGTAAAAATAATTGTCTACTTACGTGTCACACATTTTGAAATGAGTGAAATCTCTTACTATAGATTTCTCAGCAGAGAGAGAATTAGATGGGATACTTGAATCTGTAAGTATCTTATCACATGATTCTTCTGTATATGTAAATTTAGCTACTAAACCAGAGAAGAAATGTCCTTGGATAATTTCGGTTAACTGTCATGCTCACTCTATGGAAAATTCCGAACAAATGAATACACGTTTAGATTCTAAAGCACAATGCACTGTAGATGTACAAATCATTGCCATTATTATAATTGCACTATTATGCCATATTGAATAATGCTACTGAACTACCATTGCATTATACTGGCTAGCAAAGAAAGTGTGTGAATAATCTATTACACTTTCACGGAATAAATGAAAATGCAAAGAATATGCAACATTAAATTAAAAATGCAGTAGATGTATATGCTTAAGTATTTAGTACTAATATTTGGGTAGATGCTAACATATTTTATTGATTTTCTTGCTCACGTTTCTTAGGAGAGATCAATTTTAATTCTTGCTTCTAAAAAATAGTTGCTGCTACTTTTCTAAGCAACATATAGATTAGCAAACATTCTTCATTATAATGTCCTTAAAAGTATGTTTATTTTATCCTAATATGCTGGCAAGAAAATCTAATTTCCAAATATATTTGTATTTGGTGAAAATTTGACTTCTCTCACAGACAAAAGCATATAAAAATAAGATACAGTAAAAGAATAAAGATACTACTTTTCAACATGTTTAAAATGAGACAGCAGGAATTCATGACCGAATGTATAGAAAAACAGACTGCTATTTTTTGTGATAATATTTTGCTTCACTCTTTTTGTACTTAAATGTGTTTCATGCACAATTACCAGTTCTACCTCTTAAAACTGACAAGTAAACAGAGGAAGGGTAACAGCTCGTTCTACTCTGAGACAAAAAACATCTCAAACTTTTAAATACTGGAATAAAAATGTTAAAAATCCAATTAATTAAATTTTAGTTCTAATCAATCATGTATAGAAATAATCAGTTAGAAGTTAGATAAGTATGTACTTATATAAACAAACACATAACACATAAAATTAACCCTACTAATGTTGATTATTTAATATCTTTAAAAATATTATTTAAAGTGTATATTTCATATAATTACATGTATATGTATATATAGTTGCTTAATTTTTATAAATTGGATTTGAAATCCTAAAATATGGTTGCCTAAATTTCTTCTTAATGTTCAGTGTTAGAATGTATAGAATAATCTCAACATTATCACTACTAATTTCTCTTAAAATGTTTATTAAATATCTAATTTGTGGCAGGCACTTTTCTGGATGAGAAGGTGTTGCTGGGAAAATGTTTATCCCTGAAGTGAGTAGTTACAGACACATCCCTCTGAGGCAGTTTACTGCAGCCACAGTTGGGAGGTGTTTGCTCAGGTAGAGGGACAGCCTTTGCTGCCTGTTCTCAGCACAAGCCATGATGGGAGAGGATGCTAGATTAGGCAGAAAATTCCAGGAGAAATGGAAGACTAAAGCCAGACAGGCACCACCATCCCCCAAGGTGCACTGAGGTTTTGTGAAGGAAAGGGTTTGTCACAGAGAGAGAGTGTGATCAAATGACCAAAGCCAAAAGGAGGATCTCAGATGAGTTCAGAGGGATGAGAAGGGCAAGCAGTGAATATGGGGTAAAAACATGAGATGATAATGCAGAAGGAGGCTGATTTGGGCTTAGAAAATGAAGGAAAAGAATATCTTTAAGGTTGCAACATGAAATTCACTGTTTCTCTTTGTACCATTGTTATTTCATTAAGATAATAATTGCTTACTCTGTAACAGATGCTGAGAGTTTTATAATTCACATTTGCAACAATTCTACAAAAAATTAACAATGCTATACTGCTTTTAAACAAGGTGTAAAGATTAATTTGCAAATTTTATATGATTACTAAATTGTTGAAATAGAATTTGAATCTAGGTAGTCAACTTCTCCACTTTTATTTTTTACACTATAACATAGCAACTATCAAATATTTAATCAGATATTGCCCTTTTCTTCATTTAATAAAAGTTGACTTTAACCTTGTTCTATTTACACTATCAGAAGTGCTAAAAAAGTAAGTGTTTTTTTTTTTTTTTGTATTGGACATTAAAGGATTTGTTTGGTAGCTACAAATACCATTTTTTAGAGGAAAAAAAAAAGACAAAAACTATTATTATTATTATTTTTTTTTTGGTGGTACTGAGGTTCCTGGAAACCATTCTACCTCCAGGCTATACTCACAGACCTAGTTTATACTTTTTTTAAATTTAGAAATAGGGTCTCCTAAGGCAGTGCGGGTGGCTTCAAACCTGCGTGATCCTCCTGTCTCTGCCTCCCAAACATGGGGATTACAAGAGAAGTCTATTTTTATGAGATAAATGTGGATATGTTTTAATGATAAAATATTTTTGCCTCTATTTCCCCTTCATTTTCTATATTCCTTAATTTTTTTAATCATTCATTTCACTTTAAATAAGCAACATTTTTACATTCATCTATTTTGAGGATATTATACAAAATATTTATATGATAAATAACTCATAATATATGCATTTATTCAACTTATTAAAATAAATGTCTCCACAACAGTTGTGTGTGTGTGTGTGTGTGTGTGTGTGTGTGTGTGTAATGACATTAAATTGGATGGATTAAATCTCCTCTCAGGATTAGCAAGCACAACGTGACTATCCAAATGCCAAGTCAGTTTGGAGTTTATGATATTTGTATCATTGAATTCCTAATTTTTAATTAAGAGACCAAGTCTATATTTCTGCTTAGTCTGTTCAATTTTATTTGCAGCTAAGCTCATATCTAATTCTTTGTCAATATTTTTACTACTGATCCAAGAAATACCATAAAACAAATTATAACACAATTTTGTGAAAATTTTCACTTTCAAATATAATTTATTCATCTTTCTGCTTGTTGTACACCAGATATTATCAAAATATTTCCTACCTGATTGATTCTTCCCTGCATAGGTTCACCAAGAACATGAAGAAAAAAACCTTCTAACAGGGCTGAGACATTTGAGCCACTTCTACTATGCCTTGTCTCGCCTCATGATTTAGAAAATCAATGGCATATCAGCTTAGTAGTCACTGATCCATGGTGTAATTGCACCTTCTAATATCTTCAGAATAACGCTTCTGAAATGGGCAGAACCAATGACCAGAGGCTAAAAAAAGCAAAAATAAAGAACAAAAACCCATTTTTTCAATTATTTTTCATTTTTTCATATCTGTATTTCCAAAACTAATATTTTCCTTGGAGGCATAAGACTACTATTAAAAATACTTTTATCATATTGATAACATTATTCTTCCAAAGAACTGGTCTTATCATGCTACTGTTTATAGTTACCTACAAATCACCTGTGTATGTTTCTAGTCTAATTAAAATATTAAAAAAATACTTCAGATTTTGAAGTAGAGAACCAAGTGCATCATTCTGTTTTTCAATATGGTAGGAAATTATTCCCACTGCTTTTGTTATGCTGCTTAGAGACATATTAACTAACTAGATAAGAATTCCTCTTTAGGATAAAGTTGTGGTTTAAGTAAATACTAAACAAATTGAGTATTAGCACACAGGGAGAAAGTAAGATTGATGATCTGACAAAACATTAATTAAAAGAAGGAACATTGCCAAGAATTTCTTGTATAACTCAATTCCACATAATTCAAAGGCAAAATTAATTTACTGCTTCTTATTTGACAACAAAGAAAGCTCTTTGTATTGATTATTTTTTTAAATGTGTGCACACATGACATGGTAAAGCTCTATAATCGGAAACACAGTTGTTTAACTTCCGAGGTTTGCATTTAAATTCCAGAACTCCACAGAGACAGGAGAACATTTCTTTGAAATAAAATGAGTTTGCACTTATTTTTGCAGGTTTCTAGGCATACACAAACATCAAATACCCATTTCTGTATTAATTAAAGGAAATAACCCTAAAACATTTGGCAATTTTTACTTTGAGCAGTTGCCAGTTTGCACAGCCCAACATATGCTGAATATTTTATGTACAAATGATTTATTGCAAACTTTACCATTGATGGCTGACACTACTTTTTAGTTTACTTGCCCAAATGTCAGCAGTTTTAAAGATTAAGCATTATTATGTATTATAATGTGGAATATATTTACCAATTTAATCCTGAGAGGCTTCTTTAAAATTGTCTCATATCCTGGTAATTTCAAAAATGTTAATTCCAAATAATGTTATTTTCTATACAAGTAATAGTTTTTAAAAATATTTAATTCCTTTTTTGACATAGCAGAACAAAAAGAATTTTGTTTCAGATACATAACTTATATATATTTAAAAAACGTAATAACAAAATTAGTGCTTCTTAGGCATAAGTATCCAGACAAGAGACCTATTTGCGACTGATGTTTGATTTCTCAACAATAATCACTTCTGAGATACTGGATATTTACCACTTCTGTAGCTTAGAAGATGTAACACCATACTAACTTTTGAACTTTAAATTTTCTGCCCTGGGACTATTGTTCCTAGAAAGAGAACATTAGAATAGAAAAATACTTTGAAAACTTAATTTGGCTCCACAAGAAATCAAAGCCCAGGCATAAATTGAAATTAAATTGCTTTAATAGAAAGTACAATTCCAGGAAAGCAAGTAAAAAAAAAAGGAATAGCAAATTAAGAAAGTAGGAAGTTAATAAATAAGAATTGTACTGAGCTACTGCCACCACATACAACTAAGTATAAATGTTAGATTCCTTTTGCAAAACTCGTTTCTGAAAAAGTAATACATTATTCGTCAGGAAGTCCTTGGCGAGACAGGGGAGGGAGGAAGAGACAGAATCCTCTACCAACTCCTGGTCCAAATGGAATGTTTGCCTCTTAATGTGGAAACTACACAGTACTAGGTTTTGTTTACTTTGTTTGTTCCAGAGGCATGGCTTCCAATCAGATTCTGAGAAGTCTCAGGCCTCTGTGGTAAAGCAAGTCCAGAAAACTTAGCTCAATAGAGGGCTGCATGCTGCACCCAGGTAAGATGCAGTTCTCTTGTGCCCAGGTGAGACTGGAAGAGCTATGGAGATTGGGTCATCACACAAGTTACCAAACCAAAGCAGGACCAACACTCCTGGAGAGAGATGGGGCCAAGAGACACTGAACTGGCAGACAAGAGGTATTTGTATCTAAAACAGATTTCTTTATTCACATTTGAACTAAATTGTACAAATTTGAGTTGATTCTTTAACCTGCGTATGTGTTGAAAAGTATACCAATGGCATAGATACAACTCACAGTCTTTAAGTGAACACCTTAAATTCAACTAGGCACATTGTACTTTATTAAATTATGGTGCCGAGACTGGTTTACATAGTAAAGATTATGATATACTTTGTAAGGTAGATGAATACCTAAGATTATTTCTGAAGTTTTTTATATTTTTATATTTTAAGATGGAAATAATACTAGATTTTACAATAACCTTATTGGTATGAAATATTTGAAAATACTTCTAAATTTATGAGTAAAAAATTCACTTTAATGTAAAGATTTTTAAAATTTCTACAAAAATAATTTTAAATTCAATAATAGTGCTCATATCTTTGTATTACTTAGACATAAGACTTCCATGAAGAAAAATGATTAGTTTTAAACTTAAAGTTTGAGGTAATTATTTTTTGAAAAGCAAATGATAGTAAATAAATAATAGTAAGTAAAGAGAATAAGTAAATAAATAACAAAAATAAATTACTTCTTAGTTTTCATGTTGTGTGTCAAACATCTATGTTTCAGAAATGACGCTGCTTAATAGTTTTATTAATAAATGAATATTGTACTGAGCTACAGCCAGTATATTTATATACATATATGCAGTATATGTATATTTATATACATATATGCAGTATATGTATATTTATATACATATATACATAAAATTTACATTATGATAGTTAACATTTTTAATTTTGACTTTTAGTTCTTAGATTTCTTCAATTTTATCAATGGTAACTATCAATAGTTTAATTTATATACATATATTTGTAGAAGTTTACATTTTTGTGTAACATTTTTGTTTAAAAAGTGGTTTTAGTGCAAAGAAATATTAAAATTCAGAAATGTAATTTAAACACTAAAATGAATATCCTAAATTATGTAGACAACTTAGCATACTTAAACAGATTGTGAAAACAAAAATGCTGAGTTTGGATCAGATTTCACATAAATACATGGTATTTTGTATGCTGACTAATGTTACTGGTTGATTTATGTTTCTGGGTCATCTTCAAGGAAAGATAAGCTATAAGTAAGTATTTGAATACTCTGTGCATGTAAGCAAATGCAAAAATAAGATTACTTGAACTCAAAGGATAACGCTAAATCTAATAATATGTCTACATTTAATATTAGATAATATTGTATGTTATGTTAGATTGCTTAAATTCAAGTCTTCTATTTGCTTTGTGAGAATCTTTCAGGTCATTCACATAGCTTTAAAATGTTTACTGTCACTAAAACAAAATAATACATCAAGTCAGATAAAATCATATTGACCAAATTACTTTAGATTTTACATAATCTGCCCTGAAAAGACATATGTTTTAATGCACTTTCAAAACTTGCCTTCAACTATTGTATTGATTAAGCAGTACATGAAATAGACTAATGAACAATAAAGAAAATTAACAACAAAATGACTATCTGTAGTCTTAATAGAATTAAGTATTTTAAACTAGGTTTCTCAAATATAGCAATGATTATATTACTTAACGTTTTTCTCAAATGTGTTTAATTTTTATATTGAAGATTTCAAAAAGTATCATTTTAAAAAGCAAACAATCAAGTTCACAATCCTGTGTTAAAAAGTTACCAGATACTTGGTTTTCAATATGCTAAGATAATAAGCAAGAATCATTAATATAGCCCAAATAAATCACAGTATTCATTTTTATCCTGTGCAGACAGATAGTTAAAACCAGAGTGAAGGGGATGTTTTAGTTTGGGTATTAACTGACAATTAAGAAAACCATGATTTTTAAGTACAGCCCTGTTGCACTGATAGTAATAATACAAGTTCTGATGACAAACTGTCTAATTTGAAAATGTTATTTACAGGCCATGGGCTTATTTGTTTTCATAAAATGAGCATAAACAAATGAAATGTATTTCTGGATCTGTTGAAAGTCTGCAGTTGTAAACATTATGTTAAGCAGCCTGAATTATAACTCACTGTATAAAGCTTATAGTGCTTAAGGGAAAAAATGTACCTAGATTCACAGCTAGCATGAGATTTGCAATACAAAATAAGTTAACAAGGAGAGCAGCGACACGAGCCCTAGGGTAATGCTACTTGCTGGAACAAAAGAATAGCACAAAGTATTTCCAGAGAAGGTCTCTGAAGCTGCACAGGAAGTATATATAAAACAAAATAACTTAAAGTCATGTTGACAATGCATGAAAACATTTTTCATCAGATTTGGCACATTTCATATATCATAACAGTATATGAACAAACAAAGATGTTCACCATTTAAATGACTTAACTCCTCTTCATTTTAAATAAAAAGAATTTGAATTTACTTGTAAATTTTCTACTAGCTCTATGATTTCTTTCACCTAAAATATAACCAGATCTGTCATAATCACACTATCAAATCAGTCAATGACATTTAATCCTTCTGTAAGATTGTGGCTTTTTGAATTTGTATTCAAAACATGATGCACTTCTTTAATATGTGCTTAAATTTGTGTTCGTGTTAATGTTATGATAAACTATTTTTCACTTTATATATTGCTAAAAATATATTTAATAAGATAAAGGTTTCATTTGAGTACAGAAGAATATAGTACTAGCTTAGTCAATGATGCGTAGAAATAAAAAAAAATCTATACATTCCCCATGTAATACTCGTACAATTTCCTCAATAAGAGGGAAATTTTATAACAATTCTATTTATTTTTACCAGAGATTTCTAAAATGGTTTTTAACCATTTCTAAAATAATACACTAACATATTATCAATTCTAAAAACTTATGTTTGAGTTTGGGGACATACCTTTTTTAGAAATGAGATTTTCATTCATGTCTGTGACTGAATTCATTCTTTCAGCCACATTCTTCATGATAATAGCGTTAGACATTTAATTTATTCATTAAACATCTCATATGAAGAAAACATTTAATAATCTTTTCAATAACACTTATTCTGGTGAAGAATTTTTATTCAAGTACAGCTTGTATGTTAATTTGTACCTTATTATGTCATGATATCATTAGGACGCATATTTAAAATACTTTAATGAATGTTTTTGCAAGTAAAATTGTCAAATTGAGAGCTGTATATTTGACCAGTCAAAACAATGAATTAAACTGAAAGTGACAATGAAGGATTTATTTTCTTCTTGCTGGGGTGAAGGTAGGAAGAGGAAAAAAAAGTTGTTGTCATCTGGTGTCCCATTTCTCACACCACAGAAGGAGAAAATGGTGCTTCAGAGCAACAGAAAATGCTTCAGCCAAGACCTCTCTATGAAGATGTTACTGCAAAGTTGCAAGGGAAATCTCAGCTGAAGTCCCTGATAACCAGACTTCCAAAGGAAGCATCTGGTGTTTGGGTAAGAAATTCAGATAAGCACATGAGTTGGCTATGCTAGAGAGTCCTTTATTGAAGCTCCTTTTAGAAAACTGCATACACTAACTCTTTGCAAGGAAAAGGCAGCTTGCCCTCAGTAGACATGCTAGGGAGAGCCTTGTAATTGCATATGTTTAGGTTGGAAGATGGTACATAAGATTTGGGCCTTGTTAGCCCTTCTCAAAAACAAGTTTCTTTTGTTAAAGGCAGAGCATAACCCCAAATATTCAAAATATCAACTACTCAAACCTAAGCTAATAAAATGATAATACTAAATTGTTTTTTCTGATAACTTGATATCATGCTAATTTATATATAAATATGTTGCTTAAATGAGTCATTGTTTTTTAATAATTTATATTTGTTGTTACTGTTTGTTATTATGAGTAGCAAATTCATAAGGAAAATATGGAAATTTAATTTTTCAGTTTCCTTTGTAGTTAGCATGTAAGTATATTACCTAACCTCTCCAAACTGAAATTCATATTTTACCAAAGTGAAAAGGGAAAGTACCACTTTTGACTTCTGTCATTATTAGCATTTAGGTATGCTGAAAAATCTAGCCTTTCTAAAGTAGCCAACTGTTGGGTAATATATCAAGAACAATTATAAATGATTGATGATTGGACAAGCAAATGGAATGAATTAAAAAGAATTAATTAATAACTGAAAAGTTAAGCAAGAAAAAGAGGGAGGGATAGAAGGGAAAAGAAAAAATGAAGGGAAGAAGAAAAAGAGAAAGATTTGAGTCAGTTTTAGCTTCTTCAATAACTTCAAAACCAGATAAACTTAAATTCTAATTCTTCACCTTCTCTCTCTCTCTCTCTCTCTCTCTCTCTCTCTCTCTCTCTCTCTCTCTCTCCTTTTATTGGAAAGTTAACACTAAATGTTTCTGTATATTTTAATATATTTTTATTTTATTTGTGTATTATAATTATATATCATAATGAGGTTCATAGTGATAGAGGCACACAGCATTTAGTATGTGTCTTTCAAATCTTACCCAGTTGCTGGCTTCTTCCCATTCATATGGAGATCAATGTGGAGATGCCTTAGATAACTGAGAATGAAAGGCTAGGCATGGTGGTGCACACTTGTAATCCCTGCACTTGGGAGGCTGAGACAGGAGGATCACACAGGCTCAAAGCCTGCCTCACCCATTTAGTGAGGCTCTCAGCAACTTGGTGAGACCCTGTTTCCAAATAAAAATATAAAAAATAGGTCTGTGAGTATAGCCCAGAAGTAGAAAGCCTCTTGGTTCCACCCCCAGTACCACCAAGGAAAAAAATAAAAAAAAGAAAAGAAAACTGGGAATGGATCCACCATATGATCCAGCTAATCTAATCCTGAATATTTTTCCAAAGGGGTTGAAATCAGAGAACTACAGCAATATATGCATACCCATGTTCATAGCAGCACAATTTTTAATAGCCAGAATATGGAACCAACCTAAGTCTCCATCAACAGAATGGATTACAAAGTTATGGGAAATACACACAATGGAATTCTACTCAGCTATAAAGAACAAAATCATGTCCCTTGCAAGAAGATGGAAAGACCTGGAGAACATTATGCTAAGTGAGATCAGCCAAGCACAGAAAGAGAAGGGACATATGTTTTCTCTAATATGCCCAAAT
Organism: Muscardinus avellanarius; assembly: GCF_963383645.1. Lineage (NCBI taxonomy): Eukaryota > Metazoa > Chordata > Mammalia > Rodentia > Gliridae > Muscardinus > Muscardinus avellanarius. Next base: position 91,441,135 of record NC_137786.1, on the reverse strand, counting down.
TAGGGTGTATTAGGAATACCAGAAGTACTCTCAGCAAAGCTAAAATAGAAGGGTAGGAGAGGAAGAAGGCTGAGTTTGATTAATGGAGGAGCTACATCCGAATATGTGTAACAGTAGGAATATAGCATGGGTAACCTGGGCACTCATTGTTGGGAGGGGGGAAGGGGAAATTGTGTGGGGGGGAGAGGGTTCCAAGCACAATCTGAATATATGCCATTTTCAATATGTTCCACAAAAATTTATTTTAAAAATATCAATTTTGATAACTGTGTATGTTCATAGTATTATTTGAACTGTTTCTAATCTGCTTCCTTATTTACTGTTATTAATATCTTGCATCACCATAATATATGTATTTCAACTCATTAAACAAAATTGGTTCAGTGTTTAACTAAACTTCATATTTTTTTCTTTAATTTTTACCTACTTGACATTTTCTGTTTTTTTGTAGTCTATCCAGGATAACATGCTTCATTATCATGTCTTTTAAATATCTATAATATAAATATTTTTGTACCCTCTTTATTTTTAATGCCCTTGGTGTTTTCAAAGAGTATTGCTCAGAAGGTACATAATATTTCTCAATTTGGAAATCTCAGATGTTTTCTGTATGGTTAAATTGGTGGGCTTCTATTTTTTTCTTGCTGAAGATTTAAAGAAGTTTATTAAAAAGAGAGAAAAACAGAAGACAGTTACAGCCTCATGTTATCCAGGGGTAACATGAGAGGGTGCTTCAAATGAAATCACCCGGGCTTCTATTTTAAGATTTGTAAGAAGTTCAGGGAAAGTAACTACAGAGTGTGTTGATTTCAATAAGTGGAACTTGTACAAAGCTGCGTACTAAAAGCTATGCTCTCAATGTAAGGATAAAATTTAACTGAATCATACATCCCAAAGAAAATCCAAAAGAAACTTTATTGTTCTTACATAAGAGCTCAGTAGAGAAAAAATAATCTACTTTGAAGACATTAAACCTTGGTCTCAAGCAGGTTTGCAGCTCAGATTCACAAACATTTTTAATTGAAAAAGTTTATCATAGTAAATATTTAATTTAATCAGTTCTAGTATATTAGTTCTTTATTATCCAGCAGAGGCAATGTGTAGAAACTTTCAACACTGTCTTTAAACAAGACCATCAGAAGAAAGTTCCAAGTGGCTAAATTCATATGATAAAAACAAAACAAAACTCTAAAAAGAAACACAAGTGTAAAAGCACCATGAGCAAGAGTCAGCAGAATGAAAGACCAAGTGAATCAAATGCATTAAGAGATTTGTTTCAATTAAAAGGCACAAAGCACAATAATGGGGTTAGTTGTGTTAGTTATGTTAGATCATTATCCATGTTTGAAACAATCAGAGAAGCTTGTTTATTGGAAAGATGAAGCTATAGAGAAAAAAAACTAGAAAAATAACATTCAGTGAGAGGGGGGAAAAAAGAGACAAACTACTTGGTCTCTAGGTTTCTTTGTTTTGTTTTGTTTTGTTTTTTCCCTTGGGAGAACTGGACAATTCAAGCCCAAGAAAGACAATGTCTAAATAGAATGGACTAGGAATCCAAAATGGATTTATATTTTTATATAAAAATTCACTATTAATAGGTATGGCATTATCTATTTGTGAGAAAAATAGATTACTTTAGGGAATTATTTATTGTTGTGTTTAAAAATATTAGATAAGTTACATTCTCACAAATACATGAATTTATCCCAAGCTGAAGGAAGAGTTACTGTAAATCCAATAGTAGAAAAAACTTTAAAATTACTTTACTGGAAAACATCTTCATGTAGTTATATAAGGACAATATCATAAAGACCCTGCCTTTCCTCCCCTCACCCCTTACACCTCACACTGGACAAGTTGACAAGAAGCTCTAGCCCTTTTCTCTTGGATTATAGAAGGAAGCTCAAAACCTGAAAGTGTCTGCCTCATCATACAACTACTGGCTAACTGGGTAAAACTAGTCTCCTTTCCTGTATTTTCTAATTGTTTTTGGAACAGCTTGGAGGCCTCCCCTCCTCTCATCAGAAAGTATCATATTGTGAATAATGAAACCTTTCAGACTCTCAAGGTTTGTGTTTGGTATTAGCAGTTTTAGCATCTGAGCCAAAATGTAGGTCAGGTTGATCCTGGTTATGCTGTATTGTCACAACAGAATTACTTTGAAGGCTTCATAAAACACAAACAACAAAGGAAAATATGTGCAGGGAAATAAAAATGTTAATTAAAAGGCTTCATAAAAATGGAAAAAGACAAGTTACATCCTAGGAAAACATATTCACAGATTTGATACACATTAAAAAGAAAACTGTAAGTATAAATAAATTCAAAGCCAAAAAATTTAAATGACTCACCCTCCAACTTATAAATTAACAAAGATTTGGATAGGTACTCACAGAAGAGAAAATATAATAAAGCCAAAAACCATGGAAAGAGAAGCTCAATTTCATTACTAATGGTTGAAGTGCTAATTAAAATTAAATATACATTTATATATTATTTTACATAAATAAAAATCTGACAATCCAGGTTTGGTGGTGCATGCCTGTAATCCCAGTATATGTGAGGCTGAGAAAGGAGAATCAGAGGTTTGAAGCCAGTGCCTCAAAGAAGACTGTTTAAAAACAAAACAAAACAAAATAAAATACACTTAAAAGGTCTTCGGGTAGAGTTCAGAGGTAGAACCCCCTTGGGTTCAATTCTCAGTCACACACACACACACACACACACACACACACACACACACACACACTGATAATAACAAGTGCTATTATGGGTGCAGAGTCACCAGACTTGCCTCTGGAAGTACAAATTAGCAAAATATTTAAACTAATTAAATTTGTATCATTTATAAAATTAGAAAATATGCATACCTTATGACCTACCAATTCTGCTTTTTCTTATTTCTGAGAATGACAATTTTATGAAAACCTAATACAAGGCATGTCCCAAATACTCTTTAGCTTTATACCTACTCCCCATGTGTAAGCACTATATGTAGAAATTATAAAGTTATTTGCATTTTTTTATAAACTGGTTATTTAATGTCACATATCTCTAGCTATAAAGTATCTTTCACAATGTATTTGAGCACTAAAGAACTGTTTTAAAATTGCCTAATAAATGAAAGAATGAATTAGCTTCCTTCATTTGTCTGAAACCTTTTAAAAATCATACCTAAATATATAATTTGTTTAAGGATATGAAAATTTATTGAAATAATATATCAGAACAATACAGTGACCAAAACATTGAAATCTAGCTGCCATTTCTAAATAGAAATTTACAGTTATCTTGAGTATTTCCTTTTATCATGATGAGTAGAAACAGTTAATTGCTATTTTTCTTTTTATTTTATTCCCTTGTCAAGTATTTAAAACCAAGATTACCTGTTTTGTATTAAGCTCATATTTATAAATTTCTCTTTTGTTAAAGAAAATTAAAAGATACTAGTTCAAATGAGAATTATTAATAATTATTATTTAAATTTGAATTGTATTTTTGTAATGTATTTTGTATTGTAAAATGAAAATAATATGTACTGTGTAGAAATGAATATCATGACTTCATAATGAATCAATTTTGTCTTTAGAAACACTTAAAGTCTGCAAAAAAGGTATTGTTCTTTTTTGCCTAGTACATTTACATTTGAATATAGCTTACACAGTAACTATTCTTTCCTGAGTGTCCAGATTCTTAACTTGTATCACAGATCAAATATTAGGTATTCATTTGAAATTAATGTAATCCATGATCCAAGTGAAGACACTTCAAAAGCTATTTCTAATTTACCCATAGATCTGACATTATAATTTGTTTTTGTAAAATAATATGATGTTTATTGTCTTTCTTTTCTAATATGAGAATAAAATTGTCACATGCCTCTAATATTTTCTCATCTTTGAATGTTTGCACTGTGGTTCCAACTACTTGTCTAACACAGTCTGCTCTTAATAAACTACCAAAGATAGAAGAGACAATGTCAAATTAATCTCTAAAGAGATCTAAAAGAGACTTGTCCTTGCCTCATTAGTGTTATGCCTGATTGTTTTACAGAAAGTTCTTCATAAAAATAATTATCTTTTACAAATACTATAATAGGTTGATATAGCAGACTTTCGTATAAAGCCATCCAAAATCTATTATCTTTTCTCCTCATATTAGTGCCTAAAGATTTATTTGTGAAATCACTCTTCTGTCAATTTTGAATGCCTCTAATATTACCTCTAATAATACCAATTTTAATGGATTTGAACTCATGGCCAGTTCCAGAGTTAATAATTCAGGAAAAAGATTTATGTAGTTAACAAACATTACATAGAAAAACATTTATTAGATGCTGGCAAAAATTAATTCTATTTTCCCCTGTTCTTAGTTGTATAGGTTTATAATAGAAAAGAGTTAAATATATCTTGTTAAAACAGCCAATTTGTAAACTAATTGAAAAAGAGCACAATGGAGGAATGGATCCTGGTGACACCATCTAGACTCTGAATAAGGCCAGGTTCTATGAAAAACATACTGTGTATTTGCACTTTTATAATCTAATAAATCTATGTGCTTTGTTTCCATTTGTTTAATTTTTCATGTTCTTGTAATCAATTTTCAGCCATTTGTTCTGCAATGATTCCTAATTTATGAACTTTGTACCTCCAAACCAAAAAAACACCAAAAAATAAGTAAAGACCTGAAAAACATACAGAGAACAGGAAGGAATTACTCTGAAACATACCATATTCTATATTTGATAGGCATACTATTTATGTAATTAGTAGAAAATTATGTGATGACTTGCAGGAATAATTTTGTGATAATGATATCATTGTACCAATATTTTTGTCCAACTGAATATTGGGAGGAAAGAGATTTATAGAGCTATACATCCCCATTGACTCATTCCTATGTCCCTTTTTCTGTCCATTTTTGAAACTACTTCCAGTTTTATCATCATTTTTCTTGATAATTAAAAAATTAGCAGTTGTGTAGGTATACTTAATTTTATTTGTTCATAGTATGTGCCTAAATGGGAGCACTGGATGTCCTTATTATTCTAGTAATTTCACATATAATTGAAAATAATACAGATGCTGTGACATTTGGGTTGTTTCTTTTATATTAGTTTTCTTCTTCTAGTATGCACTCAGAAAGTGTGGAGGTCTTGGAAATGTACATTCAAATCCATTATAAGCAGTGTGCTGGTGGTTCTAGCCTCTGTCCTTCTGGATCAACGAGGAGTTTGTGTAGAGATCACACTTCCAAATCTATTAAATTTCATTGTTGTGCACTAATGGGTGCCAGTTGTTATGACAAGTTAACTCTTAACATAGCTACTGGTTACAATATTCTCCACTTGTCTTACCCAAGTTAGCACTGCTGTTCATAACTGACTGGAGTTACCTCTAAGAGCCTAAGTCTTTTGTATGCATGCTTGCTCCTGGTTTTAAAATTAATCTTCCCAGGATGTTTCCATTAAGGTAATTCAGCAATATTACATTCCAGTATAGCAAACCCAATTACCTACGTGAATTACATTATGAATAAGTATATCTGAATTCCTGGAAAATCTATGGAAATTTTATGCTGAATTGAAGAATACCTAAATCTTCAGCATAGTAAATCTTCTGTACTCCCTGCCATGCCTACATGGTTTGCTCCCCCCCCCCTTGTCTCTTGTTTCTTTCTATCTCACAGCCAAGAATATTGTAATATAGAACATCAACTAACATTTATTAAGTGTCTTATATGGTACTCTTCTTGATTATATAATTAGAAAGACTAATAGTATATGACAATACAAACTGATTACTGAAGTAGACAGGCATTAAAATATTTGCTTATAAAAATCTAAGTCCTATTGTAGAGATGTGTAGTACAGGTCAATGCTATAGGGAATGTGGAGGAGGTAGTATATATATATATCTTGGAATTTTAATGACTAGCATTAGCCAAAAACCAAACAAGAAACATAGTTGCATGTCATCCTAAAGTGAAAATTTAAATAGCTCTAAAGATGTGTGTGTGTGTGTGTGTGTGTGTGTGTGTGTGTGTGTGTGTGTTGTGTGTGTGATTAGGGGTAGAACTCAGAAGCTACTGAGATACAGCCACAGCCCTAATTTTATTTTTTAATTATTTATTTTTGAGGTACTGGGGATGGAACCCAGGAGCATGCTATCTCCGAGTTACACACCGAGCCCTATTTTTTTATTCCTTATTTTGAAACAGGGTCTAGAGAAAGTTGCAAAGACCTCACTAAGTAAACTGAGGCTGGCCGTGAATTGCGATCCTCCTGTCTCAAACTCTCAACCCAAATTTATTTTAAAACAGAATCTTACTAAATGATTGCAGGCAGGCCTCAAATCTGTGGTCCACCTGTATCAGCCTCCAAAGTGCTGAGATTGTAGGTGTGTGTCATTGTACCTGACTTAAAAAAAAAAAACAGTTATCTTAAAATTAGTTTTAGAGGCTGGGCATGGTGGCGCATGCTTGTAATCCCCACGCTTGGGAGGCAGAGACAGGAGGATCGTGCAGGTTCAAAGCCAGCCGTGCTAGTTTAAGAGACCCTGTTTCCAAATTTAAAAAAAGTATAAAATAGGTCTGGGAGTGTAGCCCCAGAGGTAGAAGGGCTTCCAGGAACCCCAGTACCACCAAAACACACACACACACACACACACACACACACACACACACAGAGTTTTAAAACTCTTTTTTTTTGGAATACAAGTGTTACTAAATTTTCTCACTAACTCAAACTATTTCCATAAGTAACAAAAATTTTTCTGTGTGCACATATTTAGTATTTTATAGTCATTCATATAAAATAACATAAAATTCTTATTTTGGTTTTTCTGTGACACATTATTGAAGAATTTTATTTAACTTTAGTAGTTTTTTCTATTTATCTTTTGTTGGTGGCTTCTTGGTTAATTATTCTATTATCACAAGTTATAGTCAAAAATATTGTCAGTTTTAAGTGTTTTTAAAACTTATTTTGTAGTCAACTTGGCCACATGTTCCATGTGCCCTTGAAAGTAATGTAAGTTTTGTACAATTTTGCGGTTTTTATGTTATATTGTCAATGTGCCCTTGTGTCTTCATCAAATATCCCTCATTCTAATAATGCTCTTTGTCTTAAAGTCCATATCACCTGACAGTAGGATGATTATACAAACTCCTCTCTGTTTAGTGTTTGCATAGCAGGATATGTCACTTAGAATAATATTGACAAACATCAAATACCTTGAAATAAATCTAACTGAAATGTTAGAATACCTCTGGTTGTGGTAGTAATGCCTGTAATTCCAGTACTTGGGAGTCTGAGACAGGAGGATCACAGGTTTGAAGACACCCTCAGCAACTTAATCAACACTCCGTTGTTTAAAACTAATAAATAGAGAAGGGCTGAGGGTACCTTTTGGCATAAAAATTAGCATACTCATTTTTTATTTATCCAAAGTATTTCAATAAATACAGATTGAAAATCTACCTTTTGCAATATATTGCACTCAGTATGGGGGCAGATTAAAGACAAACCAGATATAGAATTTGCTTGCAAACATCTTTTAAATTATCTTACCTATATATTTAAACTTGACAAGAATATATTTTAATCTATACTATCTGCATTAATATGTAGTTGAATTGGTATGGTATCCTTGGTTATTTTGATACTTGCCTCTGTGTGTGTGTGTGTGTGTGTGTGTGCATTTATGCATGTTTGTTTATGAAGCTGGTTGAAGAAGTGGGAATCATTTAATTGAATTAAAATACAGATGCAAAAATTAAAGTGACCTATATAAAATCATAATGTAGGCATTCATTTATCTTAAAAAGAACTGACTAACCTCACATATTCATAACTGATTAAATGCATTAAGAAAATATATGAGTTGGGTATTGTGATGCACACCCATAATCTCCGCACTTGGAAGGCTGAGACAAGAAGATTCCAGGTTCAAGGAAAGTCTAAGAAAGTAGGGAGACTCTAGGCAACATAGGAAGACCGTGTTTCAAACCAAATTTTTCTTAAATGGGCAGAGGGTGTAGCTTGGAGTTAGAAAGCCCATGGTTCAATCCCCAGTATTAGCCAGAGGTACAGAAGATATTACATGAAAACATAATATTGCAAAACATAGTAAGTATCTAAAGTTTATTGTGGTAATATGTTGCATTTGAAGCTGACACTTGATCTTTCATAGTTGAATAAAAAATTGAATATTTTTTCATTATTTCAATTAAGATAATATGTATGTTCATTTTAATGGCACTTTTAGAATTCACAAAGTGCAAAATTTCTTAAGATTTTGTGCTTATAATTATTACTTTATCAATCTGTCCCTTTGGGTGAATATTTTAACTTAATTTTGACCAAATTAAATGTCAGAAATAATATATTATATTTCATGTGCTGCTACCTACTAAAATCATAATGCTGATTTATTGCTGTGATCTCCTATTTAAAGCATGAACAAGAACTATTAAACTCTCATTCCAGAAGGGAAATTTTTATTATTAACAGATGCAGTCTAACTGGGGAGTCTCACGCTGCCATGAAATATGAGTCTCACTTCAAGATGCATTTATTCATTATGTGCATATAGGGACCGAGAGGTGGGTCAGCTCTGCACACAGGCGGGATTCTTGGCTCCTGTTGACATCAGCTCCCTCAGTGAATCTGCCGCCTCTGTCCCCAGTGACCTGCTTATTGTTATATTTCTTCCTGTGTAAACACAGTTCTACCAGAGCAGATGAACACTCTCTCCTCCTCCCCATTTTGCTCTAATAAAATCGCCATTTTTCACAAACAGAAGGATGTTCGTTTTTCCCGCCTCATTTTTCAAGTACCAAATCATGGCATTTCAAGTTTTAAGTAAATAAAAAGTCCAATTTTTCATAGTGACAGCAACTGCATTGATGTATGAACCTGAAACACTAAATGACTTATTCCTGATGATATTTGAAGAAGCCCCTTATATTTTCAAAACATGTCAAAATGATTTGTTTGGACATTGCATTATAGCCCTTGTTTATTTAAGTTGTTAATAGGCTATGTTTCATTATCCAGGGTGTAGGTCCTTCTTATAAATTAGATCCCATCTGCTAAAAATCTACTCATTAGAAGCTCAAAGGACAAATAATGTCACGTATTGCTGACTCAAATAAATCTCATTAAACTTGCAGCTAGACTATTGACTTTATCAAAGTCTTGGAAACAGAGTAGTGACAAAAATGAATTCTTTTTAAAATTTTAGAGTGAGCAGCACTGCAAGGATTTCTAAACAACCTCTTATTTTCTGAATATCTTGAGAGAGAAAAGTGTCATTTCAATTGCCTTTTTATTTTGTTCCCATCATTGCCCCTGAGGCACGTATTGTGAGAAGTACTCAGTGTTATCAACATAATGCAATACCTGAACCCTGCATTGCCCATGTGAGTGGACAGTGATAAATGAACAGGGTTGAGAGGCAGGGGCTCACTTAGGTCTGAGGTTTCTGCCTTTTTCAAGTGTGATTTGCTAGGGACTCATGACTAGAGTGCCAAAAGGTACTCCGTGATTAAGCAGTTAAGATACAGAGTTAGAATCTAGGATCCTGAAATAGTCCTTCATACTTTTTTCATCTTGCAAGGGATGAGGGGCAGGAGGCTCTTGAGCCATACTTTCCCTTTTGTATTGATGTGTAATTGACATTAAATAACGTGTGTGTGTGTGTGTGTGTGTGTGTGTGTGTTGTGTTGTGGAGATTGAGGCCTCAATAAATTGTTGTGGTTGGTCATGAACTTGAAATCCTTCTATCTCAGCCTCACAGGTTTGTGATTTTAAGCACACACAACCACACCTATCCTTGCTAGTTTCTTAATGTAGAAGCTATGTTCATTTTTAATAATGCTATTTACTGAAATAAAATTTTCCCCATCATTCAAAAATTTGATATACTGAATTTTTATTGCCACTAAGTTAAAAATACTATTATATTTTTGTTTCTTCTTTGAGCTATGTGGTTTTCAGATGTAGATTATTTAGGTTTTAAACATTAAAGTATTTTATAGGGATCTGTTATTGATTTTTGATCTAAGGACATTTTGTTACAGGATTTATTTCATAGGATTTAAATTAAAGTTTCTTGATATTTTGTTTCATGGGCCAAAACTTGACCTATTTTTGGAAAATGTTTCAGTGACTTGAGAGAAAAAATATTCTGCATGGTGTGGAGTATAGTAGATTAGCATAGTAGATAGCATATAGTATGTTCTTACTTTCTAAATCCAGTCTGAAACATTCTGCCATTCTGCTTTTTAATTGTTTTGATCACTTTATTTTATGTAATTATCAACCAATGTACATTTGAATCTGACCTTTTGGCATTTGTTTATCATTTGTTCATTTTTATTCTATTTTATGTTAATCTATTTCCACCTCCTGATAAATATTTTCATGAGCCTAGTTTTTGATTTATGGGTTGCTAATACTATTTTGTTATTTTAGTTTATTCCCTTAGGGTATATATGATACATCTTTAACATTACTTTCTACCTTTAAGTGATATGGTATCATTTAATGTATAAAGTACAAAACAAAATGTTATAATTTAATTTTTAAATTTTTCTTTAAAATATCACTTTCATTCATTTTATTGACATATGTTGTACAGTCCTACAATACAGTATAATTGAGTTTGTTTTAACAGAAAGTTTTATATACAGGTATCAGGAGCAGGCTGTGGTGAGAACCCCAGGATGAAGAAAACAGGCAGAGATGCCATCTGGAGGAGAACAAACAGCAATTTTATTCTCTAGCTAGCTGGTCCCTCATATAGGGTTCTGGGCAAAATACATGCATTCACATCAGCGTGACCTGTACATCCTTGGCTAGACATGTGCAGGCTTCTATGGAGCACTTCCACAGCAGCATGACACGTGCATGTCCATTGTATTTTACTTTGTCATATCTTGAACATGTTCAGGCCTAGCGAGGTCATGTCCGTATTTCTGGCCTAAACTCTGTCTGAACCACCACAACCAGTAATCTAAAAAAATTTTTACCTTCAGCTATTTTAGGTCTCCAGTTTGAGTGAATTTCTTATAATAAATCTGTATCCTTTATGTATATGTGTCCATGTTTGTTCTTGATTTTTTCTCAATCAGTTTTGCTAAACAATTCTGATAATATTTTTCCAAAGTAGATAAGGAAGATCTTCATGTTTCTCTTATTCCCTTTCCAGACATATGTGGGCAGTTCAGAGTGATCAAGAAATATATTGCCCGCACTTTGGCTTTTAGTCACAACTTACAAGACCTCCTCCCAATCTTACATGGGATTTGCTAACAAACCTTTTAGACCTGCTCACAGGGAAACATTTATTTTTCTGTTTTCAGGTGGGGAAAACACATATTTTATGAGGCTGAAAGAGACGTATCTACTTTCAATGGCTTATTGCTATAGAAAATTTTTTGAAAAAATTAGAATCAAAGCTGTCAATGTCTTCTGCTCAGAAGTTTGACAAAAATTCAAGAGCCCCATAGTGAACCGTCTCCTCCACAAACTTTCAGATTTCTGTCCCCCACACACTGTGATAAATAATGATATGAGATACAATGTTTAAAACCATTAAGAGATAGGATGATGTTTAGGTTGCAATAATAAATGCCACCTTTAAATTCAGAGGTAATAAATATTCCATTATTAAAATACTAGTTACCAGTTAACACCAAATACATGAAATAATATAGCAAAAAGTTAATTTTTATAATGAATGCAGAATTAAAAGTTCAAAAACTATTCAGCATATAGGACACTGCTGACATAGAATGTTATAATAGAATATCACAAGCAATTACCAAATACAAGGGTAATGGGAAGAAGGTAAAATCTAAGGTAACTTATGTATGACTTCAAGGATGGCTGCTTTATAAAATAGAAAAATATTCTATTATAGTTTTAAAGGCTGGAATCCCAAACTCAGTAACATTAGACTAATTCAGGACAGTTTTTCTCCAGAAACTAAGGGAGAATTAATTGTTTCTTTAAGCATTTGTGATTGCTGGTATTCCTTGACTTCTGGCCATAATATTCTGATCTTTGTCTCTTTTGCTTTTGTACATAATCTTCCTCTACTTCCTCCTCAAAGAGATACTTGTAATTGTATCCAGGAACCACCTAAATAATCTAGGAGAACTTTCTTATCTCAAAAGACTGACCTTAATTAAATCTACAAAGACCCTTTTCCATACAAGGTAATATATACAGGTTTGGAAACAAGACTTGACATTCTTAAGAATAATTATTTTACCTACTGTATTACAGTTATATTTGCCAATAAAAATTATTGAAAATAAACAAAATCAAAATCCCAAATAGTATATTTCAAATATTTCCTGCTGGATATGGCTGAATGAGGCTGAACCTGAACCTGGATATTATTGCTTTTGGGTGTGGTCCATTTGTCTACATAGCAAAGGAGAATTCCCAGGATTCATTGTTAGTTCAATCACACAGCACAGTTGCTTGTGTTTGAATCCACTTTATGTACTTTTTTAGAGAAAATGAACAACTCTATAGAAAAGATATATTGGAAAAAATTTATGAATCTAATGAAAACCCAGCAGCTGTTTACCAATTATTATACACTAATCTCACTAGTCAACATAAAATCACCACACAGACCTTTTATTTAGTGTTTTAGAACTTTACTCTTAAAAATAAGTGTGCACATCTGATGCAACAAATGTGCCACTCGGGGTCAGATGATAACATGGGGAAGGCTATGCTTGTGTGGCAATGGGTATATGGAAACTACTTTCTGCTCAAGTTTTCTGTAAGCCTAAAACTGCTTTTTATATAGAGAGTAGTTTGTTAATTTTTAAAAGATGAATAGAAAGCCAAGAATAGCCAGCCATTTGAATAAAAATTTAATGAGAGACATTAAAAAAGAAAGGACATCAGGATGAAAGGACAATTTAAAATCTATAATTAAGTCAAGCCAGAAATGGAGGCACGCATCAGTAACCTCAGTACTTTGGAGGCTGGAACAGGAGGATAGAAGGTTTGAGGTCAGTGCATGGTAACTTAGCAAGATACTCTTTAAAAAATAAAAGGCAAATAGATCCGGAGGTGTGGCTTAGTGGTAGAACACAACTGGCTTCAATCCCCCATTCTACACACACAAAAAAAATCGAAATTATTATCTCCTTAGAGATTTTAAGAAAAGATCCAACATCTATGAAAGAAAAAGTGTTACTTAAAAATAAGAAATATTAGAAAACAATCAGGAAGCACATGGATACTAAAAACAATATAGTTTTATTTGATAAAAAGTCAATGTTAGTAGATAAAATAAATTTTCACAAATTAGAAGGTAAATATAAAGGCAGGATTTATCTACAAAACTCAATATTCTCCAGAGTATTTTAGAATACAAATATAGGAAAAAACAATTGTAGCAAAAGAAAATAGTAAAAGTCAAATGTGCAAATAAAGAACAGCTTCAATCTTAGAAAGGCCTATTAAGTGCCTACAAAAAATGAAAATAAAAAAAGTGTCCTGATAGTCTTAACATGTAAACCCAGGAATGAAGAGCTTAGATTACCTGAGGATCACCACCGAAGAAGGAAAAGGCACTTAGATCACATGTCTCAATCTTTCTGAAGGGCTAGAGATTTTGTTCTATGAAAAATGCTTTTTTTTTTATCCTTTGCACTTATATTAGAATATATTATTTTTCTTTCTTATCTTTTTGGTACTGGGAATTGAACCCAGAAGCATTCTATAACCATTGTCCAAGATACACTCCAAACCCTTTATTTTTTTTTTTAATTTCAAAAAAGGGTCTTGCTAAGTTGCTGAGGCTGACCTCAAATCTGTGATCTTCCTGTCTTATCTTTCCATGTCCTGATTTACAGGTATGCACCACCATATCTGGCAAAAGAAGAACATATTCCTGAGTGTACAATTTACATCCAGGCTGTAAATGACAAGGCAGGAGTCATTTCTATTCCAATAAGTAAAGACTGTTCACTGAGGACTGAAATCCCTTAACCTTTTATACTATGAAAGCAAATTAAATCTCCCTGAAAGGCTGAGACAGAGAATAGATTCTCTCAGAGAGAAGGATTCCCTTTGCTATTCAAATCAGTGTACACAGATATGGAGAAAACCACCAAAGATGATGGGTGTCATTGATACTAATAAACTGAATGCTATCATCAGTGCAGTAAAGAATCTCTATTTCTCAGACAAATACCTATTTCTGCTAAGTATCTTTCCAAACTCTCCTCTTCCCCTGAAAGAATGCCTTCAAATTAAGAAACAGTACATATTACACTTACCATAAAATACATTTGCCTTTTACAAAATGATAAAAATTGTGTACTTACTATATTGACCTTACTGATAACCATATTTTTTCCATATGCATTCCTTTGGATTTCTTCCCAAGATGACATTTTTTTTTAAACAGAAAGTATATTCTTGGGCTTTCGTTTCCTTTTGCTTGCTGCTCTTTGCACACCTACTAAATGAAAAAGCCAAATGGTTGGTAGACTATGAACTTTAAGAACAAACAAGTCACCCGATTGTGAGGAGAATTTCAAATTTAGAGTGTGTTCTATGAGGAGGAAGTGGGTGAAAGCAAACAGTTTTAACTGTAGTGAAAGAAATATTTTTAAAGAATCCATTCACTGAAAACTTCACATTTGATGTTCTAAATAGCATGTCATTGCATTTTTTTAATTGCCCTGATGTGAAAGTAAAGTAAAACATTTATTTTTTTTCCTAAAAATGTATTTCTCTTTTTGGACTTACTACTAGTCACTGTCCCACAGACTTTGTGCTTTGTTGAACTTTCAAAAAACCTAAGATTGAAATGCCTAAAACTACTGCAACTTTTTTCTTTTTTCTTTTTTGGACTGAGGAATAAATTCAAGGAAACTCTAACATTCAGCTACATTCCTATCACATTATGAGTTTTTAATTATTTTTAATTTTTATTTTTATACTTTTGTATTTTTGTACTTTTTCCAGTAGTAATCCTTTTTTATTTTTATTGGTGTATTGTAATTATACATCTTAATAGAGTACAAGAGGGTAAAGGCATACATGCACACATCACTCACTTTATGCTTTCATTGGTGCACCATAGTCTTACATCGTAATGTAAATCATGTTGACAGTGACATACATGGACTTGCTCGTGTGCACCTACTCTCCATTTCCCTCTCTCTCAATACAGAGTACCCGCACTGATGTTGGTATATATTCACATGTATGTACATAGTCGATGGCAGTATTTATACTACTGAACCTAAGTCTTCCTCCACTCCTACCCTTATATATTCTCCCTGGCTCACCTGAGGTTTCTCCACATCATATGGACAAGAGAGTTTTTAATTTTGAGCCAAGTTTTTATTAAGTTGCCCAGGCAAGCCTCAAAGTGGTGATCCTCCTGTCTCTGCCTCCAAAGTGCTGATATTACAGGTGTGTACCACTGCACCTTGCCTGAACTGTCTTTATTTGGGGGCCAAATATTAAAATTTAGAGATCATTTACTCTTTGAAAAAAATGAAAGTCAAATAGTGTGAAGTTTCAGAAAAACTGCACTTTTCATAAAAATGCCAAAATATTATTTATTTATTTACTTATTTATTTTCAGTACTAGGTAATGAACTCAGAGTCATTCTACTTCCTAGCTACATTCCCAGCCCTATTTTTTATTCTTTATTTTGAAACTGAGTCCCCTAAGTTGTAGAGGGCCTCATTAAGTAGCTGAGGCTGGCTGTGAACCTGGGATCCTCCTATCTCAGCCTCCCAAGTATTAGAATTACAAGCATGCACCACTATGCCTGGGTTACAAAATTATATTTAAATAAAGATTTCAAATAATTAATAATGCCATTTTAATATGCTTTAAAAGTAAGATACTTCTTTTATTGGTGTAGTATTAGGGATTGAACCGAGGACATTCTATCTTTGATCTACACCCCCAGCTCTTTTTATTTCTTTAAATCTTAAAAGATATCAGTGTACTCAGACATATTCAATTTATAATCCCTGAAGGTTAACAGAGAGTCAAAATACATATCAGTTTATACGTATTTTTCACTGTAGAAAACCCTTAAAGTAGTAGTAATTATTTAAATAAAAATGAAGGAATGCTATTTTTGCTTGATTTTACTAAGTACACACAATAGAGCTTATAATTTTCCAACACATACTTCTTTTTGACATTTATAATAAGTAGAAATTTATAAATACTTTTTATCATTAGATATATAAACTCATATCACAGTTCTTAGATGAAAACAAAAGACAATTGATTATGTTTAACATAAAATCAGTAGTACTTGACATTTACATGCCACTCCATTTTAAAAGTATAATCAGAATTTTTTCTCTAATTGTTTTGTTTGTTTGTTTGTTCTCATGTATTTAACTTTTATTTTATTTTATTGGAACCCTATATAGTCTCATATTATAATATGAATCATATTGACAATGGCATACATTCACACAGTACTTGATGTTCCCTACTTCCCCTCTCCACCCCACACCAAACACTGAGTTGGAACTCCTCCATTAATCAATCTCAGCCTTCTTACTCCCCTACCTTTCTTTCTAGCTTGCTGAGGTTTCCCCTCCTTTATCTGAGACCCTGTGGAATACCTAATACTCCCTAGTTTTGACATTAAAGAGAAAACATATGTCTCTTTTCTTTCTGTGCTTAGCTAATCTCACTTAACCTAACGTTACCCAGAACTTTCCATCTTCTTATGAATGACCTGATTTTATACTGCTTTATTGCTGAGTAGAATTCCATTGTGTGTATTTCCTATAATTTTTCAATCCAGTCATCTGTTGATGGAGACCTAAGTTGGTTCCATATTTTGGCTATTGGAAATTGCACTGCTATGAACATAGGTATACATGTGTTACTGTAATTCTCTGATTTCAAACCCTTTGGGAAGATACCCAGGAGTGGTACAACCATAACATATGATGGATCCATTCCTAGTTTCTAAGGTATCAACACACTGATCTCCATAATGGCTGAACTAGTTAACACGACCACCAAAGAGTGTAAGAGGTCTGTTATTTCCCACATCCTCACCAGCATTTGTTGTTATTTGACTTTTTTATGCTTGCAACTCTGATTGGAATTAGAAGGAATCTCAGTGTAATTTTGATTTGCATCTCCCTGATAGCTAATAATGTTGAACAATTTTTTTATGTATCTATTGACCATTTGTATCTTTTCTTTTGTGAAGTGTCCATTCAGTTCAGTTCAGTTGCCCACTTCTTCATTGGGTTATTTGTTTTGCTAGTGTAGATTGTTTTGAGCTCTTTAGATATTCTGGATATTAGCCCACTATCAGAGTAGTAGCTGATAAAGATTTTCTCCAATTCTGTAGTGTTTCTCCTTAAAGCAGAAACTTTTTAGTTTGATGCCATACCACTTGTTAATTCTTGTTTTAATTTTCTGTACTTTGGAGGCTTTGTTGATAAAGTTATTACCTTCGCCTTTATGGTATAGTGTTGAGATCTATGCCCTTCTCTAATAGCTTCACAATCTCTGGCCTAATTTCCAATTCTTTAATCCATCTCAAGTTGATTCCTGTGCATGGTGAGAGGTAAGGATTTAGTTCCATCTTTCTATAAATGGCTAGCCAGTGCTCCCAGCACTATTTGTTGAAAAAGCCATCTTTTGCTGGGTGTGGTGGCGCACGCTTGTAATCCCAGCATTTGGGAGGCTGAGACTGGAGGATCGCGGTTCGCGAACAGCCTCAGCTACTTGGTGAAGCCCTTTGCAACTTAGTGAGACCTGGTTTCAAAATAATGAATAAAAAATAGGGCAGAGGGTGTAGCTCAGAGGTTGAATGCTCCTGGGTTCCACCCCCAGAGCCGGAAAAAAAAAAAAAAAAGAAAAAAAAAAGCTGTCTTTTTTTCTAATCTATGAGTTTGGCCTCTTTGCCAAAGAATAATTGACTATTAGTGTGTGGGTTTGTTTCTATATTTTCTATTTTGTTCCTTTGGTCTGTGTGCCTGCTGCTGTGCCAATACCATGTTATTTTAACTACTATTACTCTATCTTTAATTTGAAGTCAGGGATTGTGATGCCTGCTGAATGGTTCTTATTGCTGAAAATTGCTTTGGCCATTCTGGTTCTTTTCTTTCTTCATATAAAGTTCATGACTGATTTTTCTAGGTCTATGAAGAACGTCATTGGTATTTTGATAGGAATTGTATTGAATTTGTAGATCACTTTTGGCAAAATAGCCAGTTTGGTGGTATTTATTCTGTCTCTCCATGAGCAAGAAAGATCTTTTCATCTTCCAATTCTTCAATTTCTCTCTTTAGTGTTTTATATTTTTTATTGTAGAGGGTTTTTACACCTTTGGTTATATTTATTCCTAGGTATTTTATTGGTTGAGATTTGTTCCTTCTATTCCAATTTTCTGCAGTGTTTTAACATGAATGTATATTGGATTTTTTCAAAAGCTTTTTCAGCATCTATTGATAAGATCATGTGACTTTTGTTCTCAGTTCTATTTATGTGGTGAATAACATCTATTGATGTGTGTTTGTTGAAACAGCCTTGCTTTTATGGGATAAAACCAAATTGGTCATTGTGTACAATGCTCTTGATATGGTTTTGAATGTGTACAGCTAGTATTTTCTTTAGAATTTTTGCATTTATATTCATCAAGGATATTGGTCTGTAATTTTCTTTTCTTGAGATATCTTTATTTGTTTTTTGTATTAATGTGATACTGGCCTCATAGAAGAGATTTGAAAGAATTTCTTCTCTTTCATTTCCCAGAACAATTTTTGGAGTATTGGGATTATTCTTCTCTGAAAATTTTGTAGAATTCAAGTGGAAACTCATCTGGGCCTGGGCTTTTCTTTGGTGGCAGAATTTTTATTGCTGTTTTTATTTCTTTGCTTGCTATTGGTTGGATTAGGCTTGCTATGTCTGCTTGGTTCAATTTTATTTAGGTTATATGTTTCTAGAAATCCATTGATTATGTTCATGATTTCTAGTCTATTGGAATATAAGTTTTCAAAATAGTTTCTGATAACCCTTTGTATTTCCCCACTGTCTATGGTGATGTCTCCTTTTTAATTTCTGATTTTGATGATTTAAGTTGATTCTCTCTTTCATTTGGTTAGGTTTGCCAGAGGTTTGTCAATCTTATTAATCTTTTCAAAGAAAAAAATATTTATTTATTTATTTATTTATTTATTTATTTATTTATTTTTTATTCTTTGTATTGGGTAGAACCCAGGGGCTTTCTACCTCCGGGCTATACTCCCAGATATATTTTATATTTTATCTGTAAATGGGGTCTTACTAAGTTGCTGAGAGCCTCACTAAGTAGGTGAAGCTGGTTTGAACATTTGCGATCCTCCTGTCTCAACCTCCGCAGTGCAGGGATTCCAGGTGTGTGCCACCATGCCAGGCCTTTATATTGTTTTTTTTTTAATTATTATTCTTATAATGATGTTATTCTCTATTTCATTTACTTCTGCTCTTATTTTAATTATTTCCTGCTTTCTGCTGGCTTTGGGTTTAGACTTGCTGTTTTTCTAGGTCCTTGAGATGTGTCATTAAGTTGTTTAATTGACAACTCTCTGTTCTTTTGATGGCACTCAGTGCTATAAAATTTCTTCTTAGCATCATCTTCAAAGTGTTTGATACATTTTGGTATATTGTGTCTTTATTTTCATTTAATTCCAGGATTATTTTTTATTTCCCCTCTTCCTTCTGACTGTATTATTGGTATTGAATTCATGAATTTTTTTAGATTTTGCTTATCTTGAAACACTTTTGTTTCTTCATCAATTTTGAACAATAACTTTGCTGGATAACACAGTTTGGGTTACAAGTAGTTTCCTTCCAAGGTCTGGATTACATCATACCAGTCTCTCCTGCCATTCATGACTTGGGTTGTAAAGTCTGGGATGATTTTCATTGCTTTTCCCTGTAGGTTACACATTCTTTTGTTCTTGCTGCTAAAGATTCTTTTCTTCGCCTCTATGTTTAAAATTTTAATTGCCACATGATGTGGGGAGGTCCTTCTTTGATCTTGTCTTAATGTTTTTTTTTTTTGTATGTCTCTTGTATTTAGATGTCCAAGTCTCTTTCCATGTTTGGGTAATTCTCTGAAATTATTTCTCTAAAGAGATTATCAATATCCTTGGTCTATGTCTTTATCCTTTCTTCAATGCCTTTCACCCATAAGATAGAATGTTTCATATTGTCCCATAGTTGTAGGATGTTTAGATTCTTTTGCTTTAATATATTCTGTATGTTGTTGACTGTACTTTTGGTTTTGAATAAATTGTCTTCTAACACTGATATTCTGTTTTTCATTTCATCTAATCTTCCAGAATTTCTTTCTTTGCTGTCTTTATCTCATTTATTGACTCTTTCATTTCATTTCAGGCCTCTTTCTGATTTTTCTTAATGTCTCCATTTCCTTTTTTATTTTCTGTACACTTACTGTGAGGCTTTTCATCACATTGAAGATCAGGATTCAGAATTCTTCTTGCATTTCTTGTAGGTTAGTATTTGGGATTTCCTTTATATTCTATTTCTCATTCTCATATTTTCAGAATTTTTGTTTGTTTTTCTGTTGTCTTGACATCTTCTTACTTTTTGTAAGTGAATTTGTAAATAATCTGCATAATACAATTTAAGCAGTAGGGATTTAGGGGTATCAGTAGGTTTGTGTATGAGTAATCAGTGTTCTTTTCAATGGTGAGAGTTGGGAAAGGGGGAGAAGCTGGGATGATGGGTACAAGAATCAAGTAATGTAGAGGATATGATTAAGTTGAGTAGGAATTTAAGTATAATAAGGCAGTTTCTGGTTGAGATTGATAGAAGGTAAGATAGTAGGATTCTTGTATTTAGTATAGAGTATTTAGGTATGGAGATATGAAATAGCTTGAATATAAGACAAGGAGATACAATAAGATAAAAAGTTTTTAGAGAAGAGAGTAGATAGGCTAGAGGGAGGAAGCTTGTAAAAGGAATGGGAGAGGTAGCAAACAAACATATATAAAATAACAAAACAAGAAGCAAAAACTAACAATTGTTAATCAAAGAAAAAAACAACCAAAAGAAAAAAAAAAAAAAAGAAAGAAAGAAAACGAACTAGCAACAGTGATAAAGAAAGAAAAAAAAAAAAGCAGTCCTGCTAATTTTCATATATAGGGCCTGGTCCCATATAATAATGTATGTCTGTTCACTGAGTAGATTCTGGAGTATATTACAGTGTCTCTCATTTGCTCTGTAACCTATTGTCAACTTTTGAACCCACTTTATGAGTGTTTGTGTCTCTATCTTGCCTCTGAAAGCCTTGTGCTCAGGTGTCAGGATGTCTGGTGTCACTGTAAATGAGTTCCATTTAAGCACAGGGATCTCCATTTTCCCACCCTGGGCTCTGTACTTTCTATCCCTGGGCTCTGTGATCTCCAGCCTTGTGCTTTGCACTTTCATTTCCTCACCTTTGCACTTTTCAGTCCTGTGTTTTGTGTTTTCAGGCCCTCAGATCTATACTTTTTTGAGCATGGGCCATATTCCTTCCATTCTTGAGGTTTGCACCTTTCAGCCCTGAGCCTACGCCTCCCTACCTGCACCAAAGGACTGCATCCAGTGTAGTCTCAGAGCAAATCCTTGTGACTCTGTATTGTTACCACACCCTAGGCACTATGAGCCTTTCCTGTGTCTCTGGAGGTTCTAACTGGACTACCTCAGGGGTGTGCCACCAAATCTTAGCTCACGGGGTTTCCCAGGGCTGCACTGGGTGGTCATCCACCAAATAATCCAATGTGGTTACCTTGCTGTTCTGCATGCCGGGTGTCATGAGGGGACAATGCCTGCTGTGGGTGCCAGTTTCTAATGAGCACATGAGCTTTTGGATGTTATTCTCTATCCCTGAGGTGTGGTATTGGTTGCTTAAGATGTTGGAGCTCTGCCTTTGCTCTCTACACTACAATTCCTTGGATTACTTGTTGAAATTTTTTTGTGCTGTGGAGCAAACCATTTTGGTTTAGGCTGGCGAACTGAGATGGTGCTGGTCACCACACCAGGTCAGTCGGGCTTTTTGTGGTAGATTTTTTTAAATTTATTTTTTATTGGAGCATTGTAATCATACATCACATTGGATATGTATGTATGATTGTAGCCTACCATGAGGCCTACCTTGCCTCATGGTAGGCTCCAATCCTGGCCTTGCTGACCCCAGCACCAGCCTAACCCTCATCCAATACACATCATCCAATTAGCCTTCATCCAATCCCCATCCCATTCCCTCCCCCTCCCTCGATCCCTGCTTGATTGGTGATTATCTTTGATATATTTGTTTACATACCTCCTGAGTTTTAAAGAGGTTCCATCCTCCCCCACCCTATGCCCTCCTTAATTGCTTCACTATAGGGTCCTTTCTATAACTCCACCTCCTCCTGTTACCCCTTTCCTCCTAGTTATTGCTAATTAGGGGAAGTTTCCGGTTTTTATTTTCTGTGATATTCCTCTGTGCATGCCGCATTGCAAGTTCTAATCCCACTCTTGACGGTCCCAGTAGTGGCCTGGCCAACGAAAGTCTCTGATCCCTACCTTGCTGGGTCCAGCACCGGTTTTGTCTCAAGGCAGGCTCCGATCCCAGCCTCGCTGACCCTGGCTCTGGCATAACACTTCGGCAGGCTCCTATCCTGGCTTTGTAGGCCCCAGCTCTGTCTTTGCTTTAAGGCAGGCTCCGATCCCAGCCTCGCTGTTCCTGGCACCAGCCTTACCCCTCAGTGGGCTCCAATCCAGGCCTTGGAGGCCCCAGTACCAACCTTGCCTCACGGCAGGCTCCGATCCCGGCCTCGCTGGCCCTGGCACCAGCCTAATCCCTTGGCAGGCTCCAATCCTGGCCTCAAAGGCCTCAGAAGTGGCCTTACCTCATGGCAGGCTCTGATGCCAGCCACTGGCCCCAGCACCAGCTTAACACTTTGGCAGGCTCTGATCCTGGCCTTGGAGGCCTCAAAAGCAGGCTCCGATCCCTGCCTCGCTGGCCCCAGCACCAACCTTGCCTCATGATAGGCTCCGATCCTTTCCTTGCTGACCCCGGCACCAGCCTAACCCTTTGGCAGGCTATGATCCCAGCCACGGAGGCCCCAGCACTGGCCTGGCCTCCCGGCAGGCTCTGATCCCGGCCTCGCTGGCCCTGGCACCAGCCTAATGCCTCGGCAGGCTCTGATCATGGCCTCGGAGGCCTCAGAACCAGACTTGCCTCGTGGCGGGCTCCAATCCCGGCCCCACTGGCCCCGGCACCAGCCTAAACCCTCAGCAGGCTCCAATCCCAGCCTTGGAGGCCTCAAAAACAGGCTCCAATCCCGGCCTTGCTGGCCCCAGCACCAACCTAAC
Organism: Muscardinus avellanarius; assembly: GCF_963383645.1. Taxonomy (NCBI): domain Eukaryota; kingdom Metazoa; phylum Chordata; class Mammalia; order Rodentia; family Gliridae; genus Muscardinus; species Muscardinus avellanarius. The sequence goes on along the minus strand of NC_137786.1, from coordinate 91,417,739 downwards.
CCCTCAGCAGGCTCCAATCCTGGCTTCGCTGGCCCCAGCACTGGGCCTGCCTCATGGCAGGCTCCAATCCCAACTTTTCTGTCCCCATCACTGGCCTCACCCCTCAGCAGGCTCCGATCCGAGCACCCTCTTCACCCAGCAGGTTGTTCCAGTTCCCGAGGGTGCATGGTGGTAGCATTCTGCCTCTCGATCTTCAAAAGATCCAGGTGTAATGCATCAGATCTCAGCCTCCCCTTAGTACTAGCCTTTGCCATTGCCACTGCCTCCACAATTTCAAATCTTTCCCAGGCGCTTTCCCCCCTCTACATGTTGTCCAGTGTACCTAAGCATGCGCGAAGGTAGCATTCGACGTTTGGGGTAATTTCTCCAGAAGATAAGGTTGGTAGGATCAGATTTCTGCCTCTCCCAAATACAAGTCTCCACCGCCATCACGGCGACCGCTTCCAACACCGCCTTCCTCCTAGGTCTCTGCTAAACTTTCTCCATACAGGTGATGTCAAGGATTCTTAAGAATGTAGAAAAGAAGCAGTGCTCCTTTGCGGGGAATGTTTTCAACAGTTCCAGTTCAGTTGGATAAGTTTTGTCTGTATCTCCAGTATCCTGGCAGCCTCTGCGGCTGTCTTGATCCCTCTCTGATATTTTTCTTTTCTTTGTTCTTTTTCTTTTTCTTTTCCATTTTTTTTTTAATAAGAGAAGACAGTATGTGTGCTTTGAGGAGGTTGTCGGCTCAGGCACTCAATAGCATTGCAGCCCGGGCCCCGGTTATTCCGGGTGTCCAGCATGCCCTGTGCGACCATGCCTGAGGCCCAGGGTCCTGCGACCAGGCCCCGGTTCTTGAGGTGGAGCCGGCATACCCCACACGACCCTGCCCAGGGCCCAGGCCTTGTAACCTGTGTCCCAGTATTTCTGAGGGTCCGGCGTGCCTTGCAGGAACCCGCCCAGGTCCCAGGGTCATGGGACCTTGGGCCCTGTTCTTCCGGGAGTCTGGCGTGCCCCGCGCGACCCTCACCCTGGGCCTAGGGCCTTGCGACCCGCCCCGGTTTCTCCGGGGTTCCAGAGTGCCCTGCGCGAACCCACCCAGGGCTTTGTGGTAGATTTTGCATTGAGTATTAGATTTCCTTCTGCTGTGGTTCCCTTTATTTTTGTTTTTGTTGGTAAATATCTTCCACTGCTTTCTTTTTTTTTTTTTGGTCAAGGCATTGCCTTCTGGTAGTTGACTTCTGTTTGTTACACCTATTGAGATGTGCTGTGTCCCAGAGTATCCATTTCTCTATTGTTAAATATGTTACAATGATGTGTCAAAGTTATGGATTACTTTGAGATTTTTATTATAGGGAAATGAATCAAGCTTCAGTCAAAAGTGTTCCTACTAATAAGGCAACATTACTCCTTAAATAGTTTTTAAAATATACTTATATGGCAGTTTTTTTTTCTTCTTCATTTAATGTACTGAAATATTCACCTATACTATAATAACTGGGTAATATGGTAATGTCAGGGTCACCTTTATTTCCCAAGCTAGATATTATAGGTTGTGTACCAGATAGTTATTTTAACATATTTTAAGAAAAATATGTTCAGGAAATTCTTATACATAGTTTAGTATCACAAAGTATAAAATTTATAATCTTGTTGCATTCTATTAGTAGACACTTAAAGTAATTATTTAACCAATTTTTTTACATATGGCTACAAATGCTAAAATATAAAAGCAATTTTAGTTTTAAAATAAACTTTCCAAATTGCTAAAAATATTTGCCAAACTTCATGTTTGTATTCTTATACATACTTTAGATAATTGCAAGATTCTTATCATTTGTCGATTTGAATATAGAACTCAACAGTCACATTAAACTTTATTTTTTCAGGCCGTGTAATGAATATTCATTTAATAGTAATGGTTCAAAAATTATCATGAAGATCCCATAATTTCTATCACAAAACAATGTGATTAAATTAATAATAGTGCTGTAGGCAAGTCAGTATCATTCTTTCAAGACAAAGCAAAGACAAGAAAGAATGTTTGACACAATTTGTCATGTTTAGATGATTTATATTCAATGTTTTAACATAGAGAAAACATGAAATTTTGAACTGTTTATATAAGCCATTCCTTTATATACCCACCAATAAACCACAGTGATTTATACTAAGATTATATTTTAAGATTTTCTAGGCATGCTCAAAACTACCTGCAAATAATTCAAGCAAAAAGATATTTCCTTTCCCATCCACATATTATTAATCTAACCATCTTCTCTGTTTCTTATTTCTCCCTTGGCATTATTAGAGTAAATATAGATCAAAGACAAAAGTTATGAAAAGGTTATTCAATCAGAAATATACATGGATCTTAAACATGGAGCGATCAGTGACCCCCAGGTTGGTCTGAGGTTCAAGTCTCAGGACCGAAGAGCAACATTGAATGCTTTTTGACAGTTTTAGCCCCATGTGCTCTGTCCCATTCCAGACCCTGGGCACCCTTCCTTGGCCAGAATGACTGTTTCTAGAAAGTAATTTTGAATTGAATTAGAGCTTTCTGAGAGAGACAAAACATACTTTACAGTAGGCAAATTGAATTTCTCTGGTTCAGTGACTCGCTGTGCCACGGTGCCTCTCAAGGAGATTTCCACATTATTGAAAGCTGGTAGATTTCCTTGTAAAATAGCCACAGGCGGCACACACACTACACAACCAATTCTTTGTCTGCCACTTCTCTCAGAAATATTTCTATCTTTCTTTCACACACATACAAAACTATTTAAATGAACCACACAAAGACATGTTATGAATTATTGTCTTCTTCTTTGGAGAGAATATGTTTCAAGTAGTTACTAATTCATGAAGAGGTCTCCATGGAAAGGATTACTTTTACTACTTGGTATTGTGGAAACTCAAAGTGGTTCTAATCAGGTGAAATGGAAATACTTACCCAATGGAATACTTACTTATCTTTTCTGCCATTATGGACAGAGGATTGGAAATATTTACATTTACTTATTATAAATACTGTGTCATACCAGCTACTGTAGATATTCATTTATCTTAACAGTAAACAAAGAAATGAGCCCCTCCTTTTTCAGTTTTCTTATTGAAGCATTCCTAAAAATTATAAATTGTAGGCTGACTAGACTTTTAAAAGTAAGTCACTTTGTAAATATGTTTAATTAAATAAGCCGAAAATTTCCATTGAGTGTTTATATACACAATTATAAAGGCATTTTTTTGTAGAAGTCAGTTCCAAAAGTAGATGCCAGCATTCATAAGAAATACAGCACACAAACAGAACATGTAGGATGTACCTATAATCCCAGTACTTGGGAGGCTGAGACAGTAGGATTGCAAGTTCGAGGCCAGCATGTAGCAAACTAGCAAAAATTTTGTTTCAAAATAAATAATACAAAGTGTTGGGGTATAGCTCAGAGTTAAAACACCTTTGGGTTTGACCTCTAGTACTACACACACACACACACACACACACACACACACACACACACACTCAAAAAGTAATAAAAGAAAATAACATTATATGTTCCAAGTTTTATAGTTTACTCATTAATATTTTCATTATTAAAAAAAAACCTCATGAGAAAAAAAGTACTTGTTTTTTGTCTACATTGTCTTTTATTTCCTGAACACCTACCAAGTCGGTGATTCTGTAGTCACGTTACCCTGGGAACAATATGTTTCCATACTTTTTTCTTACTTCCACACATGGCACAAAGCATCAGTCTAATTTTCATCACTTTCTTCTATGCAGAGTGTCACTTAATATTATACCTCTCAGGTAAAATTTCATGGTAGAAAAGAAATTGTCAGGGTCATTAAGTAATAAGGCACATTCATTGTGATTGAGGGAAAAGGATGGCATTTAACCAGAAAACACAAAATTCTCAGTGGTGATTCTTTGCTCCAGAGGTCCCTCCGGCGTGGAGCCCCAGGAACAGATGTGATCTCAGGCCTGCTTTAAAGAGAACAGAGCCATGGGCGGAAACACCTCCCTCCATCATTGAGGGAGCTCCTGCCAGAAGCAGCTTTCTCACCAGGAAGACCCTAGAATCATTGCCAAATTAGACTCTGCCTGGTGAGAAGTCAGTGGGCATAAATCTCTAGTGATTTGGGTTTGTTCACTGAGCAAACCAGAAAGCATATGTGAAGGATTCATGAAAGGGCTCATGTGCATGTACATGGCCAGTGGGGAGGGATGTCTTGTTGGCTTCCCTCTGGAAAGCATTTTCTCAGGATTTGCTACATTATTTCAAATCTCTGGCAAAACTGTGATCTGGAATTTATGGATTGTGAAGGTTGATATTTTGTACTTTTCCTTTAATTCTGTTTTTCTCCATAGTTTTGTTAAATTTCTCAAAGCAGAACAATAACCAAGCCACTTGGTTTCTGTTTTTGTTTTTTAGTTTTTAAATATTAATAGGACCTTAAGAATAAAGTTGAAACAGTTTATAGTAATTCTTGTGTCTAGCAAGATGCAAGAGTATTCTACAAAAATAAATAGATAATTCCATTAAATAAAATAAGATTATTATAGAATGTTTGAATTTTCACTTTAAAAAGTAACAATACACTTAAGGAGTTCTAAAGCACATTATTGTACCACATGCACAAACAAGCACAGATACAGAGATACACAGATATATGTACAAACACACAAGTAGTAAGAAGATTTTTAAAATGAGAAATGATATTGGCAAATTATACTACACAATGTTTATGGATGGGTTACTTTAGATATATCTTAGAAAAAAATCTTTAACATTTTATTTTGTAATGTTTTGTCTTAGCAGCCTAGAGATGGTAGGCATTGGCTAATTTAACAGTGAAAGTTACATTTTTACTCCTTTGCATATTAATCAGTTATTTAGAACACTCCTGCTGAGAAATATCATCATAACAACACCACTCCTTTAATGGGGCAATGCAAAGATACCCTGGAGAATCAATTACAGTGAAGGCCTATGAAATGCTATTTTGCTTTTCATTATTTTGTGGGGTTAGGAGCATGGCTGATGAGATAATGAGACCTGAAACATGTCTAATACTTTTAAGGGAATTCAATCGGGCCAAAAGAATTATTAAAGAATTCTTCCATTAAAAACCCAAAAGCAGTTCTTTGTTCAGTAGTGTTAATGAAATAAAACATCACTAGTTATGGTGCAGCATATAATTAGTATTTCCGTACTGCAACTCTGGTAAAGCTGGGTGTGGTGGCACACACTTGAGATTTCAGTATTTGGGAGGCTGAAACAGGAAGATTGCATGTTCATGGCCAGCCTCAGCTTAATTAGCAACGCTCTCTGTAATTCATTGAGACCCTGTTTCAAAATAAAAAATAAAATAAAAAAAATAGTAGGGCTGGGGTATAGTGGCTCAGAAGTAGAATGCCCCTGGGTTCAATCCATCATTCTGAAAGAAAAAGAAAGAAAGAAAGAAAGAAAGAAAGAAAGAAAGAAAGAAAGAAAGAAAGAAAGAAAGGTAGAATATAGACTGTTCCTTAAAAAGCTCATAAATTAATGTTTAAAGTTGATGTGATTAAATCATGGAGATTGGATAAATACATTGTGATGGATTCACTGGGTGGTAACCAAAGCAGTGGGGTGTTGCTGAAGAAGATGGGTCCCTGGGAGTGTGGTCTTAGGGACTGTGCATGAATCGTTGAATTCCTTTGTTTGCTTTTTAGTTTCCTATCTCCATGCTGTGAGAGCAAAGCCCATGCTCTTCCTCTTCAGCTTCCAGTCACCATAACTTGAGCTCCTCAGACCCACACTGACAAGGATAAAACCCTGAAGTCTCCAAACATTGTGAACAAACAAATCTTCCTCCCTTCAAGTTGTGCAGTTAGTTATTTTGGATTACAGCAGTGAGGATGAGATATGACTGGTGTCAGATTCTGAGGTCCATGCAAAGAAAATACTTATTGGAGCCAATCTGAAGAAAAATGGCAAACAGTAAATAATTTTAAATTCAACTACAGCACTAGATGTTAATGGTCTAATCAGAAATCTT
>NC_137786.1:91154221-91409221 GCF_963383645.1 Muscardinus avellanarius | reverse complement strand
ATCATAATTTATAAGTCCACTTTTTCAATGTTTTCCAATGCAACAATTATTGCATTTACATTAATTAATTTCTTCATTTTAAATGCATTTTTAAATTTGATTTCATTTTTATTATATCTTAGCTTTTTGTCCAAAGGATTAATTTATCATTTTGAATTGGATTGTTCTCAGACATAACTTTTTGTTGTTTTTTTTTTTTGGTGGTACTGGGGATGGAACCCTTACCTGCATGATCCTCCTGTCTCCGCCTCCCAACCACAGGGATTACACGTGTGTGCTACCATGCCTGGCCAGAAATATCTTATTTAATTGGTACAGTAGTGAATGCCTGCAATCTTAGTATCTGGCAGGCTGAGACAGGAGAATCACAGGTTCAAATATAGCCTCAGCAATTTAGTGAAACCCCGTTTCAAACAAAATATTAAAAAATTGGCTGGGAACGTACCAGTAGTACTCCCAAAAAAGTACCTTGTTTATGGAATTTCTGCAAAAAATGTTAAAATTGATCATCCCATATTATTTTATTTAATATTCTTATTTTCATCACTTTATAGTTGGGGGGGATTTATTTGTTTGTTTGTTTGTTTGTTAGTGGTACTGGAGATTAAATCCAGGCACATTCTACCTCTAAGCTACACCCCCAGTCCTTTTTTTTTAAATTAGTTTGAAACACTGCCTCAGTAAATTGCTGAAGCTGGCCGGAAATCTGTGATCCTCCTATGTCAGCCTCCCAATATGGGATGACAAGTGCGCACCACATCATAACTGGCTTTTTTTGTATATATGTGAACCCAGGGTCATTCTACCTCCAAGTTACATCCCCAGACATATTTTTTATTCTTTATTTTGAAACAAGATTTCCCTAAATTGCAGAGGGCCTCATTAAGTAACTGAGGCTGGCCACAAACCTGGAATCCTCCTATCTCAGCCAATCAAGAACTAGGATTATACGCATGCACTACCACCCCTGCCTGGTATATATATATATGTATTTTTTTAAATAAATTTTTACTGGTGCATTGTAGTCATACATCTCAATGGGATAAAAAACTTGTGGAGATATACATGCACACATCACCCAATCAGCCCCTACACAATCTCTCACCCCTTTCCTCCCCATTCCTCCTACCCATGCTTGGATTCCTGACTGACTTTGATATGTTTAAGTTCATCATGTGCTTTAAAGAGTTTTCTTTATCTTCCCTCTTATCCCTCAGATATGTCACCTTCATTGTTCTTCTATAGGGTCCCCTCATCTAGAATTCCTCCTGTTACACATTTCTCCCTAATATTTTGCCCATTAAGAAAAGCTACTTTCTTATTTTTTGTGACATTTCACTGTAAATGCCATAATTTTGTTCTCTTTTATGGCTGAGCAAAATTCCTTTGTGTACATATCCCATAGTTTTGAAATGCCCCCATTCATTAAAGGACATCTTGGTTGGTTCCAGAGTTTGGCAATGATGAACTATCCAGCTATGAACATGGTTGTTCATGCATTAGTTTGGTATTTTGATTTCCATTATTTTTGGTAAATACCCAGAGGTGGTATTGCTGGATCATATGGTAAGTGGGTTTTCCTTCTTCTGAGGATCTTCTATCCTGTTCTCCAAAGTGGTTGCACCAACGTGCAATCCCACCAACAATGTATTAGAGCTTCTATTACTCCACCCTTACAACCACTTACTGAAAACCTGAAAGCCAGGTGTCTTACTTTGACAGGATAATTCACTCACAACCAGTTTTTTTTTTTTTTTTTTTTTTTTTAATAGAGGTCAGTTGGGTCTGGAAGTCAGCTGACCGATTAGGTGAGGCAGCGGCAGTGTCTATTGCTTCCTGGCCATACAGTTGAAAAAATCCACTGGCCCTTTGCTGTAAAATAAATAGGTCCTGGTTCCAGGCCTGCCTGGCAACAGGCTCCAGCCCTGGCCTGCTGGCTCCTGACCCGGCCTCACCCCGGGGCAGGCTCTGGGCCCAACCTGCTGGCTCCAGACCTAGCCATGCTGCCTGGCAGGCTCTGGTTCCTATCATTGTGGGTATAACATTCACAGAGGTTCTCATTTATATATATATTTTAGTAGGAGATACATTTTAGTACATATATTTTAGTAGGAGAAAACAGCTCATGTCATTTGCAGAAGCTTAGAGCCCAATTCCTCAGCAGCAATGAATTTTATCTACCCACTGAAAGTGGAGGCTCACAGCCTCACGATGGAAAGTGAAATTCACTGCTACAGGCACACCCTGTCCTCCAGTGCAGTGCAGAGCACAGCAGCCATGAGCTGAGGTCTCCCAGGATACCCAGCACAGCAAATTGGCCCAGCAATACAGGCGAGGCTTTCTCCGAATTGCCCTGGACATTTTTCTTAGATAGTGTGTTGTCTAGAATTCCTGCACATGTATGGCAAGAGCAGTCTACTTTGGGGGAGATATTTTCAAAAATTCAAGCTGGATTGGATTGTATCTGTCTGTTTCTCCTGAATACTGGATGCTGCCGCTACCACCATTTTGGCCTATCTCCAAAAAAACTTTTCTTACATAGTATGTTGTTTAGAGTTCCTGAGCAAGTGGGGAAGAAACAATCTACTTTTGGAGAGATTTCTTCAAAAAATTCAAGGTGATTTGGTTGGATCTGTCTGCCTCTCCTGAATACTGGATGCCACTGCGGCCTTCTTGGTCTCTCCTAGAGTATGTTGTTAAGTATTCCTGTGCAGGTGTGGCAGGAGCTGTCTGCTTTCTGATCTCTTCTGCGATATCCCTCCAAAAATCACTTTTCTTGCAATGGCGGGCACCGCACTACTGTCTTGCCTCTAATTCCACCATTTTCTACTCTCTCTTCAATATTTCAGATAGGAAGTTATGACTAGAAATGTTTCTGTGTGTTGTCCCAATCAGCTATTAAATCAAAATCTGTTGTTCAGGGTTTCTCAGGGGGATGAATATCCTATTCAGCTGCTGCTAACCATCACCACTGTGGTCGTGGTCGCTGCTGCAGCAGCAACTACTGCAGCCATCGCAATCTTCCTCCCTTTTCAATATTTTTTTAATAAAAGAAAACAGTATGTGTCTTTTGCAGGAGTTGGGGGCCCAAGTACTTAGTAGCAATGAGTTTTATCTCCCCACCAAGAAAGGAGCCTACAGCTTCACCAGGGAGAGCGAGTTCTGCTGCTCCGAGCACACACAGCCCCAGTGCTGTGCAGAGGAATACGGCAGCCAGGAGCAGCCTTGGCTCCTGGAACATGTGGTGCCGGCTGACGCGACTATGTGGGGCTTCCTCTGATGCACCCCAAACATTTTTCTTACGTAGTGTAGTATGTTGTCCAGAGTTCCTGAGCATGTGGAGCAAGTGCAGTCTAGTTTCAGGGAGATTTCCTCAAAAGCTCAGGGTAGATTAAGATGAATCTACCTGCCTCTCCTGGATACTGGCCATTGCCATTGCCACCTATTGGCCCTCCTCCAGAGAATTTTTCTGACATAGTATGTTGTCTAGAATTCCTGAGCATGTGGGGTAGGAGCAGTCTGTTTGTGGGGGAGATTTCTCCAACAGTTCAAGGTGGGTTGGATTGTTTTTATCTACCTCTCCCAAATACTGGCTGCCGTTGCCACCGCCGTCTCTGCCATCTTGGTCCATCTCTTCTTTCTTATATTTTAGGTAGGAAGTCAAGGCTATAAATGTCTCTATATATTATCCCAATCAGATATTAAACCAAAATCCAATGTCCGTGGTTTCTCAGAGGAATACCTGTCCTATCTGGATGCTGCCAGCTATTGTTGCTGGGGCCACAGTTGCCGCCACCTTCTCAGTTTTTGCTCTGGTTTATATTTTTAATTAACATTTTATCTGGACAATTAAAGAAAATATATTTTAAATATTTCTCTTCTCATCAATATTAATTCATTTTTATTACTATATCAAATACTTAAAGCTAGGTGCTTTATAAAGAGAATCTATCTATGCATATATATATATGTATATATATGTATGTATATATATATATATTGTGTGTGTGTGTGTGTGTGTGTGTGTGTGTGTGTGTGTGTTTCTGAGGTTGAAACCCAGGGGCATTTGACCTCCGAGCTATACCCCCTGCCCTATTTTTTATTCCTTATTTTGAAACCGGGTCTCAATGAGTTGCAGAGGGCCTCACTAAGTAGCTGAGGCTGTCCATGAACTACGATCCTCCTGTCTCAGCCTCCCAAATGCTGGGTTACAAGTGTGCTCTTTTCATATCAAACCCTTTCTTGGCAAGTAACTCAGGATCTCATAAGAGCCAAATCAATTCCCTCTGAAGACATACACCCAGTGACCGATTGGCCTCCTCTTCTGTGCTCTCTCTTAATATCACTATACTGGGGACCAACCTTTTACTACATTAATCCATAAGGAAGAAATTATATCAAATTCACAGCATATATTAATATTTAAAACAGTTGTGTTCAAATAATATCTATACATAGTATTTCTTTTAAGATGTTGAAGTACCATGGGGATTGAATTTAATCCACAATCAATTTTAGTAACATTCACAGGCATTTTAAAATAATACACTATTTTCTTTGTTCTGTATGAAAACCAACATATCTAATTCTCACAAATCGTATTATTAACTCCATTCCATGGATAGGTAACTGAGACTTACATAGCTTAAAACTTTTTTTTTTTTTTTTTTTGGTGGTACTGGGGGTGGAACCCAGAGGCTTTCTACCTCCAGGTTATACTCCCAGACCTTTTTTTATATTATATTTGGAAACAGGGTCTCACTAAGTTGCTGAGAGCCTCACTCAGTAGCTGAGGCTGGCTTTGAACCTGCGCGATCCTCCTGTCTCAGCCTCCTCAGCGTGGGGTTTACAAGCGTGCACCACCACGCCCGGCTAGCTTAAAACTTTCTAAAGTGAACACTGCTCATATCTGATGCATCGAAGGGAAATCTCTTGGCTGACTCCAAAGGAGGAAAGGCTCATTGCAATAAATTATCAGATTACAAGAAATAAATTAATGGAAAGTATACCAAAACTCTGGTGCTATATCCAAACAAGTCTCAGTAGAAAAAGTGAGGAACTTTACTGACTGCATAAGATTTTAAGAGAAGACAGATATAACCTGGCAATATATATAAGGTATATATATAAGGCATTATATAAAGTATATATAGGTATATATTATATATATAAAACCTGTGCTTAATTAACTCTGTTCTTAAAAATGATAATATACAGAAACAGTAAATAATATAAAGAAACAATATATATGGAATATATATTCATATATAAGGTAAACATATTTATATATAAGGAATATAAATGGTATATATAAAAGTATATATATAACCTGTACTTAATTAATTCTGTGCTTAGAAAAATGATGATATACAAAAACAGTAGATGGCAAGCCAGAAAAAAAGAGGTTTTGGTTATTCAAAAAGAAGTCCGTGGTATCCATATCTTCTACAAATACCTAAATGTACTTTATATTAGAGGTATAGATAAAGAGCCAAAAGTTAATTAGGAACAAGAAACAAAAATAAACTTAATCATACAGAACAATAATACATTATAAATATATTAATGTTCTTCTAATAATGGTATTTCAGTGAGGAATTTCTCTTTATATTTGCTCTTTTACTCTTAAGACTTCTTTAATATCATATATATACATATATATACACATATATATGTATATATATGTATATATATATATGTTTATTTGTATTCTCTCTTCCACAACACATATGGACTTATGAAGTTGAGAAGAAATCTTGATATTTAAATATGAGCTTCAAACTACTTGAATAGTGAGCACATGAGCAGGGTGAAATAAAATATCAAAGGGTGCACAGTGAGCAACACTATGACCCACATACTATTTTTTTTTATTTTTTTATTTTTGTACCTACACAGTAAACAATTCCCTGTAGGTAAGTTTGTATTTAGAATTTTGTCTTTAAATATGGACAAACTACTGTTGCTCACCCTGTGTAACAGACTATTTTCCTATATTACTGGAAAGTGAGCAAAACTGCCTCAACAGAACAAGTACTTAATGCAAGAGAGAAATGTGGATAAATATCAGGATGTGTAGCAGTGTAAAAGAGTGGAGAGTAGAGTCATAAAAGCCTCTCTCTCTGCAGACTAATTCTAGCTATTAATTTCCTGACTACTACCCAATTTTGTTGATTTTAGGATCATAGGGAACTTTGAAACCCTGGAGCACCTCCATCAAGAGGTCAGTACTATTTTACATAGGCAAACACTACTCTACGTTGCATTATTAGTAACTTTGAAAGGGCTTTGTATATTCATTATGGATAACCTGTACCATGGTTGTCTTTTAATATGGGAACTCTTGTGCGACAGAATCAGGCTGGTGAGAATATGTGAAGTTTGCAGGACATCAGGAGACTTTTCACTTATCAGACCTTTATTTATTTAGCAATCACATAGCTCTTGCTATTCAGTTGTAGCTGAACAACTTTCTAGGGATAACTCTTGCAAATGAGATCTAGAGTCTTCCTGATCCCTTTAATTCTCTGACTTTAGAACAAGACTTCATTAATAATAACCAGCTGTAATGATACATTTTTGAGTTGACATCAATATGTATCGTGTTTTCATCCTGAATACATAACTGAAGTGCATTTCTGCCTCCTTGCATTTTGGTATGACTAAATCAAGGAAGAGATACTTCTTGGCTTAGAAATGAAATTATGACATAGCTTTGTTTGAATTCTACTGTAATGGGGTATTAGCTCCTAGATTGCTGCTTTCCTGATGTTACAGAATCTGGGGCTATAGATGTATATATTGAAGAAATCCCTAGAGCCATATGTATTCTTCCGTTATGATAATGTTACCATTAGTTTTGATTGCTTTTGACTATAGTTTCTGGTTACAGAATCGCCCAAAGCAAGAAGTTTAGTTTTGTTCACATTTTTCCCCTTAATTTGAAAGAGTGTTTTTATTTCACTTTTATTTGAAATGAGTTCCTGTGCTGTTATTATGGCATTTTATGTGGCTTGTCATTGTAGTAATCAATTTTATATTTTCTTCACGCCAGTTCAACATTCTGCTTTTGACGAGCACTTTGTCATATTTACTAGGGTTCTTGTCATACATAGGAAAACGCTTCCTCTATTTGTCTCTTAAATTTTCTTTTTCCCTTGTTAGTAATTTTGCTATCTCTGTATCAATGTTCTGGCTGGTTGCAATTACAAGTTTTCCCAGCTGGGAGCTTGTAGCATTTTCTCAGTCTCTGCAACACACTGATCTATTCTGATATGAGTTCCAATTGTTTCACCTCCGTGTTCTGCATTTTTACCATGCTTTGTTGAAAAACAACTGTTGAAATTTGAGAGGTAGAAATTTCTTTCTTGAGTATTTCACCTAAAAAAAACTTCATATTGTTCAGATATCTTTCTGGTTAGACAGGAGTTACTCTAAGGCTACACTCTTGAATTTGCTGCCTGGAGATTCTGATTCAAATTTAATCTATTAACATGTCAAAGCCCCCAAACAAGTTTATATCCAAAATGAAAAACTCATTAGCTCTGTCTATGGAAACTAACATTTGCTCTTTCTAATGTTCAGAAGCTAGAGAGAAAGTGGGTCATAGGAGGAACTCTAGATGAAGAAGGAGAAACTTTACATGAGAAATAAGGCAACAAAACTGAGAGGAATAGTAGGGGAGAAAAAGGAAATTCTCTAATGCACATGATGTACATTCACAAATATATGAAAGTCAGTCATTAAGCCAAACATGAGAAGGGGGTAGTGGGGAGGGAATGGGGTGGGAATTAGGGAAGGGTTAAATGAGTGATGTGTGCATGTATGCCTCTACCATCTTGTACTCCTTTAACATGTATGACTACAATGCACCAATAATTAAAAAAAAGATTCTTATTCTCTGCTTAGTGTTTTGAGGATCTGTGCAGTGTGTACATGTTCATCTTGTCTGTGTTCTCTACTGAAAGCAAAGTCTCAGTTGCCACAAATTGGTACTATTTTCTTACATTTTTCAAATGTATTTTGTCTTAAGTGAAGATATTCCTCTAAGTAGAGTGATTCTCAAACTTCATTATTAAGTCATTGCAGAGGCTGGTTAAATCACAAGACTTTGAATCATTAGATATGGGGTGAGACCTGAGAAAATGCATTTGCACTGTTCCTAGGTAAAGCTGAGTAGTTGACCAAAGCCCCTTGTTGCTCTTTGCAATGAAGTGTTTCTTAGTAGTGGGACCTAAGTTTCTAAATCAGTAACATCTTGTCATTTTAGAAGATATTACTTGAATTAATCTCTAGACCTGGTAATAACTATTGAGAAGGGCAATATCAGCTATAATTATTCATAAATGTATGCTTCAAAGGCCTAAAATTTTAAATTTCACACCCTTCTTTATCTATGAAATTTTATATATTTTGATGAGTTGCAGATTTGGTTTAAAAATTATAGTATGCTATACATTGAAATCTATAATATTATAAAATTTCAAAAAAACCTACAAAAGAAATTTGATACAAATCAATTGAAGGCAACTGTAAACCAATGATCTAATTTGAAATATCCTGAGGCAAGTTTGATTTTATACTCGTCACTTTTACTCTTCAAGTTATCAAAAACTGGCAAATTACCCAGGATAATATTGTTCAGATTTGATTTAACAAGTCACACAGAACAAACTTTAATACAACAGAGTAACAAAAAAGAATTTCCTTATGACCTATAATATTTGAAAAGGCAAGTCCTAGAATAATAAAGATCCACAACTATTCATTATATCTAAGAATTTTAAACTGGTTAAAACTAGTCATTAAAATATTCAAATGGAATAAAGATACTGTTTTAAAAACATGATTATAAACACTGTGTTTATAATGTTATATTAAATATTATTTTGGTCTTAAATAACCTATATTTTGATGACAATTTGGGAAGAAAATCTTAGAAGTGCTGGAAAAAATGGCCTAGAAGGTTTTGAAACAATATTTGAATAATAGAAAAATGTCTGTTTTTTCTTTTGGTTTAGATTGTTTTATATATCTCAAAACATGCACACAGAGTATTCATTATAAGTAATTTTAGTTATTTTAATTGCTTCTAGCCTTTCATTGCCTAACAACTGCTATTTTAATAACTTTGCTGAGATAAAATTAACATTAAAATACCATATATATATATATATATATATATATATATATATATATATATAGTAAAATTTGATAATGTATGCACCTATGAAATTGGTAAAACAATATGACATATTAATTTCCCCCAAATTTTATCCTGTCTGCTTGTAATAATTTTCACTTACTTTCCCTAAAACTCCTTCCAGTCTCCAAGAAACTGCTGTTTTGTTTTCTTACATTACACTTTAAACTGCATTTTCTATAATGTGATATAATTGAGATAATATTGTAGTATGTAAAATTTTGTCTTGCTTTTTTAAAAAATTATTCATCTTAAGTATTTGAAGCTTTATGAGTCTTAAAGGATTTATTCAGAAGGTTTTTGATGAACCTTGCTATAACTGCATCATCTTCTCTATCACAGGAAATAGTGAAAAAATGGAAGCAGTCCTTGGCTACTATGGTGCGATTTTTAGGACTGTATTGATCTGTTTTGTATTACTATAACAAAACATTCAGAGCTAGATCCTTTCAAAAGAGGAAGATTTATGTAGCTCTCATATTTGGAGATTCAAGGGCTGGGTGCTGACATTCATCATGCTTTGGTGGGTGCCTTCTGACAATATCACAACATGGTGGGTTGCAATATGGCAGGAATACATGAAAAAGAAAGATTCATATGATGGGACAGGAAGTAAGAGTGACTTAAAGTCCAGATTAACTCTTTTTATACCAACTTGTTCTTTCAAGAAGTAACCAGGGTTCGGGCAGGACTACGCCCCCTCTTACAACTTATGCTGCCACCATCTTGTTGTGCCCAAGAACCCTTGTGGACAAGCCACTTCAAGAACACAACAAGAAGCATCTCCAAAAGGTATGTAATAGGAGCTGAATTATAAGGTGGGATTTTTCTGAGGTGATACCCTTCTTGGGGGGGGATCTCCAGTTTGTATTTCCCAACTCCACCCCAAATAGAAAGCTCTTGTCTAATGAGAGTTGGAACAGAAAACATTCAAAATACTTTCTCTAAAAGAAGCTCCACTGGAAAGTAAATCATTCTGAGGAATCTTTCAAAACAAACTAGAATGCACTCACGGCATTTTATACTTCTATAAAAATAAAAGCACAAATGAATCCCCTGCCCACCTCCTGTTTCCTTTTCTTCTCCCTAACCCTCTTGTCTGCTAGTGCCCTGCCCACATTTGGCCTGTGGACCTCACGGAATTTAACTTTGCTACACTGAATTTTATTATATCTTTGGTAATGGAGAACTCTGACGAAAAATACTGAAGTTCTGATTAAGTTAAATAATAATATCGAAAAGCATCTGGGACCTGGGTATGGTGGTGCATGCTTGTAATCCCAGTACTTGGGAGGCCAAGACAGAATGATCACAGGTTTGCAGCCAACCTCAGCTACTTAGTGAGGCCTTTGGCAACTTATTGAGACCCTATTTCAAAATAAAAAATAAAAATAAAAAATCAGCTGGGGGTAGGGCTCAGTGTTAGAATGCCCTTGGGTTCAATCCCCAGAACTACACACACACACACACACACACACACACACACACACACACACACACAAAGTTTCTTGATGTATTTCATAGATGGAGTAGATAAACACAATCCCAAATCAAACATTTACACATACCATAAATGATTAAATACATGTTTGAAATATTATATGAATATGATTGTTTCTGGAAAATTGGTTCATGTGTGTCAATGGCTGATCCCAGTGAGAGAATTATCAAATTTACAGGTTAAGTGATTTGTGGACAATCACAAAGCAGATCAAAAAAGGAAACAAAATTATGATTCTGTGATTCTATAGTTTACAGAGAACTATGTACTTGACATGCTACTGAATGTCTGGTGAGCGCTGATGGTGGGCACTGAGAACTTTATCATTTATTCTAGGGACTTTGATATATCAAACATCTGTATCATTTTCAAATTATAGGTGACCTGCTTGTTTTCATTAGAAAAGTTTCAAGGTTTGTGATGTTTTGAGATGATTATCTCTTTTGTTCTTATGAACAGGACTTTATTCTTGAAAGATCCTAGGACAAAGTTAAATAAAGAAGCATAAAAGAATGCTATTTTTCTTTCTAGTTTCCCACTGAAACATTTTATTAGACTCTGGATACAGAGTTACATAATCATACTCTGGAGACATCTCCACATTTCAATTTATGTGGCAATGCCCCCAAGAAGCCAGCAATGTGCAATGTAGGCTTATGTAATAGTCTTTCCTGAAATATGAAGCTGCATTAAAAGTTACAATTTCAGTTTTTCTTCTTGTTTTATTATCAGCAGTCGTAACATACTATGACACGTCTAATCTGAGACTCACTATTTCTCACAACCAAAGACTAACAGAACAATATGAAACATCATAAAACATAACATCATATCTTCCCATTTCATTATATATTCTCCTTGTAACAGGTTGGGCAAAGCATCCTTTCAATATGATTAGATAAGTTAAGAAATTATATTAGATTCAGTTCCCTGAAAGACCATCTACAGTAAATACAGCTGTGGATTTCAATTTAAATTAAAATTGATTGCATGCGTATTGGTTCTTCTAAGCTTTGGAACTGGAAAATTAAAAATTCACATGTAGCAATTTTGATTTGCTTCAGAGAGAAGGTTCTTTATTTAGATACCCAGCAGGCTATCAATAGGTAAATATAATAGTGGAGAAAATAAAAAATGTACTTTATTGGGGAGCGTATCACAATTGTATGGATGAAACTGAAAGAATCAACTTCTAGGCTTCTTAAAAATTTATATCACAAATGGCTAGCTGTTATTACTGTTTAATATACAATAGTAGAATTAACATACTTCCTCGTTTTCCTGAGACAGTCTCAGTTCATATTCTGCTGTAGCAGTATAATTTTCCCAGTCTTCAAATTATGCAGGTTGGATGATAACTCACATTGTCATATTTCATATTAAAAGTTGTTCTTAGCAGCCCAGTAACAGCCTCTACAACTTAGGCTGGACTGCTGCTTCTTTATTCAATAGTAAGTTCTTCAGCAGTGTATTGGGATGAAACAGCATCAGATTTAAGCCATACAGAATTATATTTGGATTTCATAAAGATTGCTTGCTGAAGGACCCTGGAGTTCTCTGATTCTCTACAATAACTAAATTTTTATTTAATATTAAATTTCAGTGACAATTGAAATAAAAAAATGAAATTTGTCTTTAACAAATAATATTTCCTATTACCCTTTCTTCCTATCTTTCTGTAAAGCTAGGTTTTTGAAGGTTTGTTCATATGTGCACACACACACACACACACACACACACACACACACACCACACACCACACACACACACACACACACACATACACACACACAATGGACTATACAAATGAAAAAAAAAAAAAACCAAAATACCCATCTTAGTATCTTGTGAAATTAATTACTAGAAATTACTAGAACTAAAAAATATTGCAATACAGCATGTGCTCAGCATGTGCCAAAACCTGGGTTCAAGCCCTAGGACCAAAAAAAGTAAAAAAGAATATTACAATAGAAAATAGTATAACAGCCAAATTTATACACAGAAATAAAATTATTATTAAAATAAATTTTATAATAATTTTGACCTAGTAGTAGAAGGTAATCACTATTTAGTATTTATATGCCAGGCACTATTTTAAATTTTCCTAAAAAATGTAGTAGGCATTTATTTATTATCACAGTATAAATGATGAAATTCAAGTGCTATCAGTGCCATTGCTTTTCAGAGCTGATATTTTAGAAACTAGTGCAAGGACTTCAATCAAGTTTGACTACTGAGGCTGCACTTTAACCACTAGTCTTTTGCATATACAGATATGCAAACAAACAATTGTGCTGGTTATGGTGATACATACTTGTAACACTAGTACTTGAGAGGATGAGACAGGAGGATCTCTGTTTCAAAGCCAGCCTCAGCAACTAGGTGATACCCTCAGCAACTTAACAAGACCTATTTAAAAATAAAAAGATAAAATGAGGCTAGAGTGTGGATGGGAGATAGAATTCCTCTGAGTTCAATTCTGAATACCACATATACAGACACACAAAAGAATAGCTGTCGCATAATCTATAAACCAATGAATACTTAGATACATGAAAATTGATGACTACATGTCTTTAAAAATATCAGTTATATATAGAGTTGACCAACCATTATTTAAACATTTCATAATTTGGCCTTGATATAAGCATCAAATAGATTGCCATATATTTAATATTCATCCTTCTTATTTACAAATAACAATGTTAATCTACATTCTGAAATAAATATCTCTCTTGTTCTTCATTATTCCTCAGAAATTACAGATGATAGTTTTATGAGTTATGTTTACATATACCTGTAACACTGAGTTCTTACTGTTGCCATATATTTTAAACACCTGACACATTATATCATTAATTTTTATGAAAACTTCATGAATTAGGTATGATAGTTATCCTATATTTTGCAGATAAATTACATATGACTCATTAAGAGGGCTGTTACTGAAAAAAAATGAGATGAGAAAATTAAATTATTGGGGTTAACTGCACAAAAGATGTCAAATCCATAATTTTTTGCTTACAGAGACAAAATGTGCTTCTTGCCATTGAGTTGATTCTATGATACTTTATTTGATCTTCACAACAATCTTACATATTATGAACTAAATGTCTCCACTGATTAAATGTGATAAAGGATGCTATGAGGATTGCTTAAGACCAGGCAATTATTAGAGATCAGCTTTGCTGATTCTGACCTGTGCTCCAAGGACAACGCATTACCTATCCCTGCCCTACTTGCCTTCCCTTTGCTTCTGCCTCTGCCTGTCTTCCTCAATTTCTCATTTACTTCTTTTCTTTGTTTTTTAGTCTAGGCTAGAGGGAATAGAACAAGTCCTTCCTGAGGGGAAATAAATGTTGCTAACCTAAGCCCCATATTCATGCCTCCTTCTCCTACATTCTATGCATGAATTCTCATTCAAAACCTTTCTCTTTATGGGTACAAATATATATATAATATATATCCATATATATAATATGTTATATTATTTAATAATTTAATTCTCTCATTTTTTCTTAGCAACAGTCTTGCAGTAAGTATGAAAGTCGTATTTTTATTAATATTATTTTTATTGACAGAGAAGTATATTTTTTTGAAACAGGGTCTCACTGAGTTGCAAAGGGCCTTACTAAGTAATAGTTGAGACTGTTCTCGAACCGTGATCCTCCTCTCTCAGCCTCCCAAATTCTGGGATTATAAGCGTGCACCACCATGTCTGTCTAAAATAATATAATTTAGACTGAGACAATTCAACTCATGTGTTACATTTTTTTTAGAATGATACTAACTACACTGCTAAATATAAAATATTGAAAAGATTAAAAAATACATATTACATATATTTATTATATATAAAGTATATACTATTAATGCTTAATAATATATACTATTACATATACTATACATAATATTTATCAATGCTTGCAATTATATATGATAGCAAGGCTCAATGTGATGCAAATACATATGCACTCAGTGGCTCTTGGTGTAATACCACCCCTCTTTCTTCTATCTGCACATTTGCAAAACCAGTAGAAATAACTTTACATATCACCAGAGCATCATATGAACAATTTCCTTCTTCAATCTTCTGTTTTCCCTTCCCACCCTCCCTCCCCTAATCCCTAAAATGATAATTTCTAAAGGCTGAAAATGACTTTAATTTGATACTATCAATCTCTGTTATTATATAATATTGAGCACTTTCACATGTTTATTTTATAGATGGAAAAATATATAGCCAGGCGTGGTGGCGCATGCTTGTAATCCCCGCGCTTGGGAGGCAGAGATAGGAGGATCACGCTGGTTCGGAGCCAGCCTCGCTGGCTTAAGGGACCCTGTTTCCAAATAAAAAAAATACAAAAATAGGTCTGAGCGTGTAGCCCAGAGGTAGAAGTGCTACGAGGAACCCCAGTAACACCAAATAAATAAATAAATAAATAAATAAATAAATAAATAAATAAATAAATAAGACATACAGCAAGGAATAAATTTCCTCAAAATCAAGCATCTCACAAATGGTAGAACTGAACAGGAGACTCTGGTCTCCTGTTCCACAGTACCATTTACCAACATATGGGATGTTGCACGCTAATTCTTAAGATTTTAGCAGTCAATGGAAATGGAATTAGATAGTAGCACATTACAGCATGAAAAAATTACTCCTGTTTTAATTTCTTACAAGTCTTCAGTGAGAATCCCTCAGTTTAATGTCTGTATGTCTTTTAACCTCTCTTAAACATTCCTACCATCCTTGCTCTTCTGTGCTGAAAACCATACTGGAGAACACAACAGCAACCTGTATCTCCACTCACTTGTAAAACAAAATGCTACTATGGTTGAAGAATGCGTGAGCCTGTTGTCCTTGATTTTGTCCTTTTTCTTTTCCATTGATTCTTAGAAAATACAGGGAGGTACTTTCTTTGCAAGTGTATTTTTCATAGTTTTAAGGTGAATATATGTGCATATATATCATTAAATAAGATATAATCTTGCATTTAAATATATTTAAATGATGGCACATTATGTGCATTTTAATGAGCCTTGACTTTTAGATAAATTACTCTCCTTCTGAGATTCATCCATGATGATGACGATGGCTTGTGTTCATTCATTTTTATCACTAATTATGCTTCTATTGGTTTACTGTCCTGTTGTTAATATGAATGTCATTGTTTCTCACATGATTTAAAAACGTGCCTAGCAGAGTTTCTTTTTATATTCACATTCATTTTTGATCTTGTATAGGTGCTATAGTTTTTAATAAAACTTTGAAAATAAGAGAATAATGAATAAAAAAGCTGAGCATCTGCATTTTTACTAAATTGTGTTATTTACTTTTCTAAAAACTGGTCTTCCCAGTTTTACATTCCAGCAGTATTAGATAAGTGTTGCTACTTTTGATATGATCATACTTTTAAAACATTTGCAAGTCATAAGTAGTGACTATGTCATTGGCTTGCATTTTGTACATATTAGGATACTGATCATCAGTTATGTGTTTATTATCTATAAGTGTTTTTCGATGTTAATTGCATTTTATAGGGTTGCTTGTATTTCATCAATACCTATTTTACGTCTTTATGTATTTGTCTTTTTATACTATATTTATTATAGATAATAATTTTTGTTAATTTTATAATATGTCTTTCAATATATTTTCCCAAAATGAGGCTTTAAAAAAAAACACACTCAAGCTGGGCGTGGTGGCACATGCTTGTAATCCCTGCGCTTGGAAGGCTGAGACAGGAGGATCGTGCAGCCAGCCTCAGCTACTTAGTGAGGCTCTCAGCAACTTAGTGAGACCCTGTTTCCAAATAAAATATAAAATGGGTCTGGGAGTATAGCCCGGAGGTAGAAAGCCTCTGGGTTCCACCCCTAGTACCACCAAAAAACAACAACAACAACAACAACAACAACAAAAAACAACTTTATTTAGTGTTGTAGATTCACTTAAATGAATAGCTGGGCAAAATAGTGTATGCCTGTAATCTCAGTCCTTGGAAGCTGAGACTGGAGAGCTCAAGGTCAAGGCCTTTTTGGGGAGTTTAGGGAGGGCTCTGTCTCACAAGTAAAAATAAAAATATAAAAATTAAAAAGTGCTAAGGATGCAAAGCAAGGATCCTAATTAGTAAAACACTCCTGGGTTCATTCCCCAATATCTCACATATACTTTCAGAAGTATATTTTTCAGACGATTTAAGGATTTTATATCTTAAATAATTTCCCCTTAAAAAGATTAAAATATATTTTGCTAAATTTTATTTTAAAATTGATATAATCTTTTATTCAACATATGAAGTTATACAGACAATTATTTGAAAATAAAAACAATGATAAATTTAATTTTTTAAAAATTCACTTATCTATGTACTTACACAACTCTTAAACCATTTGTTATTTCACTATTTACTTTGCTGAATATTTTACATCTGGCATTACATCCTTGATTTCAAAGTATTCTAGTTGTACAAGTGAAGTAGGGTTCACTTTTGTTTGATATAAATAATTTCATCAGGAGAAGGATCTCTTTTTATCTTTGAGTATTAGCTTGATATCTTATTTTAATTCATAAAGGATTTTGAATTCATTCATGAGATTATTGATAGGATAATTGATTATTTTTCTTTAATCTGTTACTGTATGAAACTATGTTGGTAGAATGTATAATGTTTATTCAACATTACTTTTTGAATAAATCAAATTTAGATATGATTAAAATTATGTTTAGATGAGGCATTGTAGAATACGGAAAGCCTTTAATCCTAGTATTTGATAGACTGAGACAGGAAGATAGAGGTTCGCAGCTAGCTTCAGCAACTTAGTGAAGCATTCTACAACTTAGTAAGACACTGTTTCAAAATAAAAATATAAAATTGCTTCAGGTGTGACTCAGGGGTAGAATGCCTCTGGGATCAATACCAGTGACACACACACACACACACACACACACACACACACACAGAAAAACAAAAATGTTTGAAATTGATAAATATTTACATATAGTTTATACATTCATACATATACACAAAATGGTGTAAAGGGTCTGTGATTTTAGCATACTTGCCAGCCAACAGATTAGCCAGACAGTTTCATAGAGCCTCATAAAAGAAGTGAAACTCCTGAGTCAAAGGTAAAAGATTTTAATACTTACAGTATAGCTGTAACCATAGTACAACTACATAGAATTATCTCTCAATAATCTCTACCAGTTATTTCTACATTGTCTTGCTCTCTGAAAAAGAATCTCATAAATATATCATTAAAGCTAAAACTGAATTAATTAAATTTGATCTTTCAACATTCAATAAAGGTTATCATAGACTAAAGCAGCACTTGATGTAATCATATAATCATGACCATCAGTGATCTAGATGTACCTTTGTGAACAATGACATACAGTTTCAGGGCCTACATTAAAAAGGCAGATTGCTTTCTTCTTAAGTTTTGTAAATATATTTCTACTTGAATCAATGTTTTAATCAACACACACACAAAAAAAGAATATATTTTTGGTTTTTCAGACTATATCTTGGAGTAAAGGAGAATTTCTGGAGCACATTATGATTCGTAATCACACTATTCTATGAGCTGTAGCCCATCTAAAGGCATTCCAAAGATAGAAATATCATTGATCACTTTACTTCGACTGAAAAACAGTCTAAATATAATTAATCCAATTATGTAATAACTATCTACAGTAATTCATAAATAACTAATCAGTTATCTTCATAGGAAGTTCTTGCAAAGAACCAACAGCAGCTTCATTTTGGAGGGACTCCAAGTGATGTGAGGACACATGAACTTCTATAGATTTCTTTAGCTTATAAATAATGGTGCCCTTTGAGACACAAAACTTGATTTGGTTGACAAAGTGAAGAGCTGCTCTTTATAAGAGATACCTCAGTCTCTTTTGAGTAAAGTTGGGATGTCACTGAGCAATAGTTTTAAAATGTGCCATGTCCTTTTGACAGGTCACACTCATTAGGTTCTTCTCAGCTTGTTATTCACTGCAGCCAATATAACTATTAACAAAATTTTAGTAGAAAGTTAAAAGGTTTCTTGGTACAAGCATTAAGTTTCAACAAGAGCCCAATAAAAATCTAGTAACTGTTTTTCATAACAAAATGCTTGCCAGGGAGAGGAGGGATTTAAAACAAGAGGGTTTGCCAGGCATGGTGGAGCACGCTTGTAATCCCAGCATTTGGGAGGCTGATACCATAGGATCACAATCTCAGACAGCTTCAGCTACTTAGTGAGGCCCTCCACAACTTAGTGAGACCCTGTTTCAAAATAAAGAATAAAAAATGGGGCAGGGAGTGTAGCTTGGAGGCCGAATGCCCCTGGGTTCCATCCCCAGACCCGAAAAAACTAAACTAAACTAAAATAAAATAAAATAAAGTAAAATAAAACAAAAGAAGGTTTCTTTCCTTTTGCAAGATGCTCTCCTAAGCAAAATCATGTCAGATATATGAGTAGCTCAAAGAAGCATTAGATTATCTTGATCAAGTGAGGTGCTTTTAATCTCCAATACTCATAGAGACAAGAGATAAAAGTCAAGAATGAAAAGTTGAAACACATAACAGATATGAGTCAAGGTTCAAAGATATGAGTCAAATTTTCTTTTTAACTATTGAAGGAATTCAGTACTCTGAATCTCCCCATATAATCCTAAAATAAAACTTTTTTTGGTGAGCAAGTTCCTGAATAAAATTTCAACCATTATCACAGGCATACACCACACTAGGTCTGCTGAATTGAAGATATCTGACCTCCCAGCCAGCCTGACATCATCTATGCAATGAAAGCTTTGGACCTCAAATAATGACAAACAATACCATTTGATTTGACCGCTGATGGTAAATAACAATGCTTTCATATACCTTGAAAACTTCTGCCAACGTATCTCCTAGGATTTGCCATCAGAATGTGAATTAATGCTGTTCCTCAGAAGCTGGAAGGATCTAAAACAAGTTGTAGCAATGTCTAAAGCATACACAGTACTATTAGTCGGGGAAGTGAATTTCGATTCAGTCACAGGTCTGGGACTGTCAAAGCTGGGGAGCACCCACGTGCAGTTTTCAGCAATCCACTTTAAGTGTATAGCTTACTTGGGACTTGTTTTATTCTGGCATGCATAGCTATTGAATTGAATGACTTCATCTCTTGCTACTCCTCCTGGCTTTAATCAAGGACTTGTTTTTTCTTTCCTTTCCTGTAATTTTATATTGCGTCTGTTGGGCTATCATGGAGAAGGGCAAAGAGATACTTTGAGAGTGAAGTATATGCCTTGTTAGTCCTCTACATGTAGCTCTTCCCAATGAGGGGGATACCCTCAGAAATTTACAAAACCTAATATTATATAATGTAAAGAGTTAGTCACAGTGATCATAAAGCAGATGCCACAAAAAGTATATGTTAGAGTTGGGTACGGTAACGCACACCTGTAATCCTAGTACTTAGAAGGCTGGGTATGGTAGCAAACACCTGTAATTCTAGTTCATGGAAGGCTGAGACAGGAGGATCACAGGTTTGAGGACAGCCTCAGAATTTTAGCAAGACCCGATGTCAAAATTAAAAAAAATAAATAAATAAAACAGGAATGGGATGTAGGTCAGAGATAAAATTCCCCTGAATTCATTCAATCCCCATTAACACACACACACACACACACACACACACACACACAAAAAAAAAAAAAAAAAAAAAAATTCCAAATCTCCTCACCTACAAGGTAACTTGTGTTGTCCTTGGTTACTGCAAAATTTCCCTCAATCACATCAATTAAATTTGAATTCTTTCTACACAGCAAGAGCTGGAGGAGGAAGGAGTAGAGTGCCTGTATCCTAGACAATCCTGATCATGTGAGGCACTTCCCAAAGTTTCTAAGTGGACTTAGATGAGTATGTGGGGCTTTAAGGTTTCCTTCGGAAAAGAAGAGGTATCAGCAGAATTCTGGTCATTATTCTGCTTGAATTACTTTTTCTTACAGTATGGCTCCATCAAATAACTTTCTGATGTTTTCAGCTCACAGCTCACCAGTGCTGTATTTGAAGGCAAGATCTTTATGGCTGATACCAACTGTTTCAGGCATGAAGACCCCTCGCCTAAGACATTTGTTTTGAAAGGAGCCCTTGTGTTTGCTTTCTTTGGCTATCTTGAGATTAATTAATGCATTCAGGTCTTTTAGAAAGTGCCCACATTAATCTAAACCTCTTTCAATAGTAGGATGTTGTTATAGAGAATGTCCCCAAACGAGCTCTTTTATTAAATTCAGGGTTGATATAGTTAAGTCACGAGAGTTGTCATTTGAGCAATGGATAAATCTGTTGTAATGGACTTTTCTGGGGGGAGGCCCAGTCCAGTGCAACGTGGCTAAAGAAGGTGGGTCCCTGGGGCTGTGGCTCCTCCGCCCCTCACTCTCTCTTGCTTTCAGCTTCCATGATGTGAGAGTGAAGCCTTGTGCTCTCCCTTTCTCTCATTCCTTCTGCTGCCTTGTCCTGAGATCCATGGTCCCGACCTCACAAAGAAAAAGCTCAATATCTGCAAAGAAAACTATGAGCAATAACTCTTCCTTCTTCTATTTTAGGTGGTCAGTCTTTCAGATCAGAGTTGTGAAAATACTGATAGTCAGTTGAGAAATAAACATTGGCCTGTTTTATAAATCTATCTATCTGTCATCTATCTATCTATCTATCTATCTATCTATCTATATATATATATATATATAATGCTTATTTTAAAAAAATATGGAAAAAATTTAAAAGATACAACTGAGGGATGACATCAGATATTTGGGTATTAACTTGTAGAAGGTGAGAAGGATATTATATACAACTATATTATGTGTGTGTGTGTGCACGCACGCATGTGTGTGTGTGCTTCTGAAGATTGAACCCAGGGAGTTTTGCCTCTGAGCCACATCGCAAGTCTTGTTTTAATTTTTCAGTTTGAAACAGGATCTCACTAGTTGATCAGGATATTTCTATCTTATAAAGACTGTCCTCCACATTATGCTAAGTGAGATTAGTCAGGCACAAAAAATAAGAAATCAGATGCTTTCCCTAATATGTGAGAGTTAGGGAGAAAAGAGGAGCAAACAAGATAACCTAAAGGAAGAGAAAGGAGGGGGAAGAGAAAAATCTCTAAAGCACACAATGTACTTAAACATATCGAAGTCAATCACTAAGCCAAGCAAGGAAGGGAGGGACGGGGAGGGAATGGGGTGGTATTTGGGTAGGGGTTAAATCAGCGATGAGTACATGTTTATACACACAAGTTTTTTACCTCAATAAGTTGTATGAATATAATGCACCAATAAAAAAAAAATAAAAAAATAAAAAAAAAAGACTGTCCTCCAACCTGTGATCTTCCTGTCTCAGCCTCCCAAGTACTGGGATTACAAGCATGTGCAACTATGCCCAGCTATATTACATATATATTATAATATAATATGTGATACATAAGATAAGTTTGTTTATATGTTACACAAAAATATTAACACTAATATTTACACATAATCATTAGTTTGATAGCATTCATTTGAAAGCATAGATATTTAAAACATTGTATTTATATATAATTTATAAAACAATATAATAGAGGAAAATAGCTTGTCAGAAAATATCATGCTTAGTATATTGTTTTCTACTTACATATATATATATATATGCACAATATATATACACACATATATGTATATATATACATATATATCTTTAAAAGTTAAATATAGAAACAAAAGTAAAATTGTTTTTATTTCCTAGATGTGATAAAATTTTACTCTATATTTTCAAAGTTTGCATAGTTTTGATATTTTAAAAATAAAACTCTTTCTCTAATGAAATACACTTTAAATAAAAAACTTGTTTAAATCAGAAGGATTTCTATGCTTTCATCATATAACTAAATGTATAATCACATTAGATTTTTTGGTTTCCAGTAACACAAAATTAAATGCTAAATTATATTTTCACATTTTTTCACTTTTAATTGACATACATATAGTATATTTATTATGTATAATACTTTATTCAAAATGATACATTTTTAGATCTTTATTTCTACCTACCTTTGGCCATGTCTTTTGTCTGAGAAAAAAAAAAGTACCTTATAAATAAATATCTTCCATGTAACTTATCACATAAACAGAATCCAAAGGAAAAAACCACATTATCATTTTAATAGACACTGCAAAAGCATTTGATAATATCCAACATTTATTTATGATAAAAGCACTAAGAGATCAGAATACAAGGAACATACCTCAATATCATAAAGGCAACATACAATAGACCCACAGTCAACATCATATTAAACAGGGAAAAACTACAAAGTTTCCTCCAAAAACAGGAACATGACAAAGATGTCCATTATCACCACTTCTTTTCAATATAGTACTTGAGACTCTAGCCAGAGCAACAAGGCAAGAGAAGGAAATCAAAAGAGTTCAAATAGAAAAAGAACTAAAATTACCACTATTTGCAGATGGCATGATGTTATAATTAGAAGATCCAACAAACTCAACCAAAAAGCTTATCAAACTGGTAAAAAATTTCAGCAATGTGTCTGGATAAAAAATCAATCTTAAAAAAAATCAGAAGATTTCCTGTATGCCAACCACAAATCCACTGAGAAAGAAATCCAGGAAACACTTCCGCTCAATATGTCCCATAAACAACAACAACAAGAACAACGACAATAACAACTTAGGAATAAACCTAATCAAGGAGGTAAAGACCTGCACAAAGAAAAAATAAAGAAATGAAAAAAGAAATCAAAGAAGTTAGGAGACATTCTTGGATAGGCAAAATAAATATCATCAAAATAGCCATTCTTCCAAAAGTGATCTACAGATTCAGTGAAATACCCATTAAAATACCAAGGTCATTCTGCATAGACATATAAAAATCGGTCCTTAAATTATTTGGACCAACAAAAAGTCCAGAGTAGCCAAAATAGTTTTCAATAACAAGAACCATGCAGGAAGCATCATAATACCAGACTTCAAACTATATTACAAAGCCATAGTAATAAAAACAGCATGGTATTGGCACAAATGGAGCAGAATAGAAGAATCAGAAACAAATCTACACACTTAAAGTCAGTTGATTTTTGACAAAGGGATCAAAAACATTCACTGAAAAAAAGCCTCTTCAACAAAGCGTATTGGTAAAACTGGTTAACCATATGAGAAAAATGACATTCTCACCCTGCACAAGAGTCAATTTAAGATGGATCAAAGACTTGGAAATTAAACTGAAAATCTTGAGGCTCCTTGAAGAGGGCACGGATTCCAACGCTACAATACAAAGACACACATAAAAAATTCTCAACAAAATCCCAAAGGCATAAGAAACTAAAAGGCAAAACACTACTTAGGATTTCATTAATTTAAAGAGCTTCTGTAAGGCAAAGGAAACTATCAAGAACCTCAACAGGGAGGCAAAGAATGGAGAAAATTGTTGCCAACTACTCCTCCAATACAGGACTAATATCTAGAGTATACAGAGAACTCAAGAAATTAAAATTAAGAAAACAAGTAACCCAATTTAAAAAATGGGCAAGTGAACTAAATAGAAATTTCAAAAAAGAAGGAATTCAAATGGCCAATAAATAGATGAAAAATGTTTAACAACACTCGCAATCAAAGAGATGCAAATCAAAACTACCCTGAGATTTAACTTAAATCCAATTAGAATTGTAATCATTGAAAACACAAACAGCAAACTCTAGATAAAGAAGGAGGTACAATAGATGACCAAATAAGGTGATCTAACTGAGGGGGATGGGAGGGAAATTCCCTAATGTACATTAACAAACATATCAAAGTCAGTCACTAAGCCAAACATGAGGAGGGAGGGGGAAGGGAATGGGGTGGGAATTTGGTAAGGGCTAATTGGGTGATGTATGCCTCTACCATCTTGTACTCCATTAAGATGTATGACTAGAAGGCACCACTAAAAATTAAAAAAAAACACAAAACAACAAATGCTGGCAAGGGTATGGCTAAGTAGAATTCTAATATATTGTTGGTGGGATTGAAAATTAATGCAACTACTTTGAAAAACAGTATAGAGAATCCTCAGAAGAATGGAAATAAATTTACCCTATGATCCAGCAATGCCACCTCCAGGTGTCTACCCAAAAGAATGAAAACCAAACTACCAAACTAATGTATAAGTACTTATATTCATGGTTGCACAATTTACAGTTGTCAAACTATGTAACCAGCCAAGATATCCACCAACAGATGAATGGATTACAAATCTATGGATATGTGCACAATGGAATTTTATGCAACCATAAAGAAAACCAAAATTATGTCATTTGCTGGGAAATGGATGGAAATAAAGAACATTATGCTAAGTTAAATTAGTCAGTCACAAAAAGTAAAAATAAAAAAAAATCAGATGTTCTCCCTAATCTGCTGAAGCTAGGGAAAAAAATGTCATAGGAGGAACTCTAGACAAAGAAGGAGAATCTATAGATGAGCAAGTAAGGTGACCTAACTGAGGAAAATGGGGAGGGGGGAAGAGGGAAATTTCCCTAATGTCCATGATGTACAATCACAAACATATCAAAGTCAATCACTAAACCAAACATGAGAAGGAGGGAGGGGGAAGGAATGGGATGGGAATTGGGGAAGCGTTGAATGATGTTTGCATGTATGCCTCTACTATCTCGTACCCCATTAAGATGTATGACTACAATGCACCAATAAAAATAAGTCAATATATATCTTCACTTTTTTCAGTATTATATATTAAAAAGACAGTCACCTCCTTTTCTAATTTTTGCCTCATGTAATTATTGTAAACATAAACTGAATGCACATAGCTATAATACCAAAACAATCTCTAAGCAAAAAATAAATAAAAATTAAAAGTTAATAATTTTATGTTCAATTGATACACAAAGCCACCTTAATTTTTAATCAAAATTAATAAATATTGCAAGTATTTATTAAACTTTAATAACAATACAAATTATTTTATATATTAAAACAAACACACACATACACACACACACACACACACACACACACACACACACACACACATGCAGCCTGGCATGGTGGCACATTGATCTAATGTAGCCCTTGGGAAGCGAAAGCATGAAGGTTGCAGATTAATTAAACCCTGTTTCAAAATAAAAAGGGCTGGTTTGTAGTAACTTATAGGCAGGATGCTTTTGGTTTCAAACCTAGTATCAAAAAAAAAAAAAAGCCACAGAGAAATCTTTTTTCTTCTTTTTATCTTGAAGTTATACTAATTTTTTCCCCCAAGATGAGCTTTATAAAGAGGTTACAGTGCTGGGTGTTGTGGAGCACACCTGTAAGCCCAGTACCTGGGAGGCTGAGGCAAGAGGATCACAGATTCGAGACTAGTGGTTGGTAATTTAGAGAGAATGAGTATCAAAATAAAATATTAAAAAAGGCCAGGACATAGAATGGCCCTATGTTCAATCCCCAGTACTTTCTAATGTATTTGGGAGTAAATAGTAACATTTTATTAAGTAGTGACATTTTTGTATTTATACAAACTTCATAAAACAATTTCACATTGGTGAAGTAATCTAAATTTAATGCATGTTTGTTATGAAATAAACTTCAACTTATAAACATGGGATTCATGTCTAAAAATGGTTAGCAATAAAATTCTGAATACTTATTATTTTATCTTCTTGCATTATTTCTTTTTTGGTGGTAGTTCATTTCAATACACATGGGTAATTAAACCAATATATACATTTTTCTTAGTGACTTCAAAAAGCTTTTAAAATATATTATGGAAAATGTTTATATGAATGACATTATTATAATATAACCTGATACAGTAAAACCACAATTTAAAAGTTGTTTGGGTAACACATGACTATAATACTAGCACTTGGGAGGCTGAAATAGAAGAACTGTAGGTTTGAGACTAACCTCAGCAATTTAGTAAGATTTAGAGCAACCTAGTAAGACTCTGTTTCAAAATAAAATAATCAAAAGGACTGGGAGTATAGCTAAGAGGTAGAATATCCCTAGGTTAAATCCTCACTATTAAAAGTAAAAATATTAAAAGAAAAATGTTTTGAAATACTAATACATACTAAAGGAGAACAACAGCAAAAATCATATAAAAGACTTGAATTCATCTGATTTTATTATAAAACACTCAGCTTTTACAGAATGAATTTTCTTCACAAGAAACAGTTAAAGGTAGAATTTCACAAAAATTAACATATACATATTTTTCATTTTAAGTATATGTCTTTATAAAATTAAATATATGCATTTAGCATATTAAAACTATATATGTATATATAAATATAATGTAGTAATATAAATTTTACATTTATAAGATATTTGTGTAGATGGTAGTAAAAAGTAAACTCAGGGGCACTCTACTTCTGAGTTACACTCCGTCTCTTTTAGGTGTTTGTTTGTGAGGGTGTCTTGCTAAGTTGCTGAGGCTGTCCTTGAACCTATGATATTCTTGTCTCATTCTTCCAAGTCCTAGTATTACAAGTGTGTATCATCACACCTGATTATATTCATATGTTTTTAAAAATAGCACTAAAATCTCGTAAGGAGTTAAACATTAAAAATAGAATGCACCTTCATGTGTCTGTCTTAACAATATTCACTATATATTGCCCACATGGATAAAAGTTTATTTCAAGTCTTTGTGACTGAGTGGCATTCATTCTATGAGTGTCCTCATCAGTACTGGGGCTTCCCATTCAGACTGTCAATCTCGTGCAAGTCACAAACTATGAGCAACACCAGTCTACCTTACATGCTCAGCCCTTCCCGCATGCCACTGCAGATAGACTTGGTGGTGGCCCCAACTGGACAGGGGTGTGGCTGGCTCCATTCCACCTCTCACCACATTGCCTAATACTTCTAGATAACAGCCTTGACGTTCAAAAGAAACTACAAGTCTAATGGGAGTATATATATATATATATATATATATATATATATATATATATGTGTGTGTGTGTGTGTGTGTGTGTGTGTGTGTGTGTATGTGTGTGTGTAAACACATATGTGTACATAAATATATACATATATAATTTTAAGTTCTCTAGTAACCACACTGTAAATATGTTTGTGAGTACATACAATTAATTTTAATAATATATTTCATCTAACAAATTTTAATATGCAAACAATACAAAACACTGAGATAGCTTACTTTCATTTAATTAGCACTAGGTCTTCGTAAACCAGTGAATTTTACACTTACAGTACATCTCAGTTAGGACCCGCCACTTTTCAAGGTCTCAATGGACTCCTGTGGTTAGTGACTACCATACCTTCCTCCCTCCCTTCTCTCTCTCTCTCCCTCCCTTTCTCTCTTTCTCTTTCTCTTTCTTTCTTCTCTCTCTCTCTCTCTCTCTCTCTCTCTCTCTCTCTCTTTTCTTTCTTTCTTTCCTTTTTCCCTTTCTTTTTTTCTATCTCCATCATCTGGAAGCAAAGGACCCTTCAGCAGGATCCAGGGACTCAGGACTTCAGATGCTGAATGTGTAACAGAAGAAAGTAGTTAGTGTTAAAGCATATACCACAGCGGATCTTAGAGAACGCTGGCTTTCTGGAGTAAGTGTTGAAATCAAAGATGATTTTGTGACTTTCAACTTCTTTCTCTTCTGAATTTACCTTATTTAAGTAAAGTCTATTCTGTAAATTAGATTTTCCCCTTCCCTTTGCTATTCTGTCCCTTACATCTTTCTAAACAATATTATAATTTCTAATATTGTTTCAGAAAAAAACAAAGTAAGATACTGTTACTTCATCCTGACATAGTCCTCTGATACATAATAAAAAATTTTATGAGAGTATAAAAGTAACCATCACCAAGACTTAATCTTTATTTTTAACAACATATATAGAGAGTTATTGGGTATAAAACTTCTTTAGTAATAAAAAAAAAATACTCTTGTAAGTATTCCAGAGTTGAAATTCATTGCCTAATGAATTTCAACTCTGGAATCGCTGCCTTTTTTTCACTTCTTCACTATCTTTTTCTTTTTTGGTGGTACTGGGGTTCCTGGAAGCCCTTTTACCTCCGGGCTACACTCCCAGACCTATTTTTTTACAATTTTATTTGGAAACAGGGTCTCCTAAGCCAGCTCGCGCGGCTGGCTTCGAACCTACGCGATCCTCCTGTCTCTGCCTTCCAAGCGCGGGGATTACAAGCGTGCGCCACCACACCCAGCCTTCACTATCTTTTTTATTTATTCATTCTTTTGGCAAATATTTATTAAAATGGATGAATTTTGAGGCATACTGAGATAAAAAGATGAATAATACACATTTCTAATTCAGGAATTTATTTTTCTAGTGGACTGGTGCTACATAAACATATATAAAATATAAAAGCAATGCTACACAATGACTATAAATAACATTCTTGTAATTTGGAAAAATAAAGTGGTGATGGTTTGAAAAGAAGCATCAAATATCAGGATTTAAGAGATATGAAGATTTTTAATTACTAAAATCTGTAAGAATAATAAAGCATTATTACCGTACAAATGCTGGAGATCACAGAGCATGGTGTTAAAACAAAAAGTGATCAGTTGGGCCATAATATTTTTATAGTGGGAAAGTTATATTGGCTGAATGTTAGAAAACTTAGATTATGTGGATTTCACAGGCCCAGGCCCATGGACACTTTATTATCTGTCTTCCTTTGTGTAAATGGAGTGCTTTGTAAGATATATAGGCTGAGATCTGGTAGCAGAACAATTCTAACTGGTCCATGTGGGGATCAGACCCTTGCCCCTGACCTCATTAACACAGGACTCCAAGCAGCAAAGATGCCTAATTGAATATAACTAAGTAAATAACTTTCTAGCTATCTGCTTATCCCTTTATTTACAAAAATGCAAATAAATGCCAGGCATGGTGGTACACACTTGTAATCCCCACGCTTGGGAGGCCGAGACAGTAGGACCGCGCTGGTTCGAACGAAGCCAGCCTCGCTGGCTTAAGAGACCCTTTTCCAAATAAAAATATAAAATAGGTCTAGGAGTGTAGCCTGGAGGTAGAAGGGTTTCCAGGAAACCCAGTACCACCAAAAAAATGTGCAAATAAACGTTGTGATCATAATACTCTATAAAATATTGCATTGCACTGTTTATATGATCTTACTAAAAATTTTAAAATAGATGCTTAAGAATATGGTTACATGCATACATGAACAATAGATTTATGAGCCAATTAAAACATCAGGCTATCAGAAAATTAGTGAGACCCTGTTTCTAAATAAAAAATAAAATAGGAAGTACTGCGTGGTGGTGAATGCATGTAATCCCAGCATTTGAGAGGCTGAGACAAGAGGATCACGGTTTGCAGACAGCCTCAGCTGCTTAGTGAAGTCCTTTGCAACTCAGTAAGACTCTTTCAAAATTAAAAAAAAAAAATAGGGCTGGGGATGTAGCTTGGAGATGGAATGCCCCTGGGTTCCATCCCCAGTACCACAAAATACATACATACATACATACATACATGCATACATACATACATACATAAAATAGGACTGGGTTGTAGCTCAGAAGTAGAATGCCCTGGTTTCAATCCCTAGCACCACATAAGAAGGAAGGAAGGAAGGAAGGAAGGAAGGAAGGAAGGAAGGAAGGAAGGAAGGAAGGAAGGAGCAAAATCCAAACTGACTCCTTTTCTGCAGCATGTCTCCCTCCTTTAAGTAGTCAGGTGATGGCCCATGAGAGGGGCCTGCAACTGTGCTTCAGTTCCAGGACTAGCAGCTACTTTCCTAAGGATCTAAGGTGTTGGGAGACTTGCTTCATGCTCATTTTCATTTCTATACCTATCTTTTATTGGTAACATGTTTATTCAAATCTTTGTTCACCTGTTCTGTGATTGCTCCTATAATTGAGTTACAAGAGTTTTTATGTAGTCTGGATATTGTCAGTTATCAAATATATAAGCTGAAATTTTTTCCCGGGGACAGCCTAATATAATTTTATTTTTCCAACAGTATATTTTGAAAAGTATACTTTTAATAAAATAAAATAAATCATTTTTTATTTTTCAGTTTATAATTACTTTGGCTTCTTTAGGAAATTGATGTCCAATTATAGATCAATAATAATTTATTTTTCTCTCTTTATTCTCCTTTCTTTTTTTCAGTTTAATACTTCTAGTGCTTCTATTTGGGTTTAGGATCTGGTTTAAGTTTTTTTTCCTCCCTAAGAAATAAGAGTAGTGGTTCATATTTCTGTTTATGAGTATACACATAAAAAATTCTTTGACCCAATTTTAAAACGGTTATCTGTTACCTACTTAAAGATCTTGGTACCTTTTTAGTAATCTATTGACTAAATATGTGGCGGCCAATTTTTGTAGTTCAATGCTTTCCAATAATCTGTTTTTCCATCCAGTGCAAAGAAACACACTCTAAGTCATCATAGATTTAGTTTAGGTCTTCAGATACATAGTCTGAATCATATGTCTTTGTTCCCTTTCAAAGTTGTTTTGACTTTCTGAGTTTCTTTGAATTTTCACACACACACACACACACACACACACACACACACACACACACTTATTTTATGGAAAAGCACAGTCTTTGAGGATTTTGATTGAGATAGCATTGTAACAATGCATCAAATTGACTCACGACCATGATGTTTCTCTCCATTTATTTATGACTTCTGATTTTGTTAAGAAATATTTATCAAGCCGGGCGTGGTGGCGCACGCTTGTAATCCCCGCGCTTTGGAGGCGGAGACAGGAGGATCGCGCAGGTTCGAAGCCAGTCTCGCTGGCTTAAGAGACCCTGTTTCAAAAATATAAATAGGTCTGGGAGTGGAGCCCGGAGGTAGAAGGGCTTCCAGGAACGCCAGTACCACCAAAAAAAAAAAAAAAAAAAAAAAAAAAAAAAAAAAAAAAAAAAAAAAAAAAAAAAAATTTATCAGTCGTCAGTGTAGAGACTATGCTCAAGTTTATTAAATTAATTCCTAAGTTCTTTGTATTTTGATGTACTTGTAAATGATATCTTAAAATTTTCAAATATTAATTTACAGACATAGATATACAATTGATATTGGCATTTTAGCTGAATTTTGCAACTTTGCTAAACTTGCTTTTACATTTTCATAGCTTGCTGTTGGTTAAGATTCTCCATGTAAATGATTATGCTATTGACAAATAAGACAATTTTTATTTCTTTTGTATAATCTGCTTGTATTTTATTTCTTGCCTGTCACACTTGCTAGTAACTACCTCAAATTGCTAACATTGATAGACTTTGTAATCTTTATCTCATTATTTTGTGGCATTTAATAAATTTGGGCTTCTCTCCATTTTGTGATTAAGTTACATGAATGATGAATTCAAATATTTTCTTTATTCTTTGATTAAAACTACTTTGAGTTTTATTGTTTTTTATTTTTATTTTGCTATTTTTAAGTATCATTTTTATTGTGTTATTATATTGTTCTTTCTGGTTTTCTTATCACATTTTTGAGCCATGGAAAATTAAAATTATTTAATTGATAAAATATTTTTATTTCAGAAAAATATGATAGTGATAAATATACATAAATATACTTATAAACACATATGTACACATAGGTGTATATGTGTATGCCAATCAAGTTATGGGTATCAAATCGCTATATTATAAAAATTGTTGGTTCTGAGGATTAAACCTAGGGCTTTGCATGTACTAGGAAGATACTCTACCCCAAGCTACTTTCATAGATTCTTATAACATTTATAATATGTATTTTTATTGGCTTATTCAATATTTTTATTTTGATATGTCAATATTTTTAAAATATCTAAATTATATAAATGTCAATATTTTTAAAAATATACAAAATATCTAAATTATCTAAAGTTGTTTTAAATTGTTATAGTACAGATTTTTACATAAAATATGTGACAAAACATAGAATTTCATTTTTGGGAGGTATATCTAATCAAATTGTTGGCATTCATATCAGGAAATTTACTTTTTAAAGTCCTTTCCCTAGAGGCATGGCATTATAACTCAATAAAAAGAATTTTGTGTGCCATAAGAATCTCTTATAAGGAGCTATTAGAAAATGCACTGAGTAGGACATGATGTCTTAGAGCACTTGTTCTCTTGCATATCCAATTCCCACTAATAATTTGATCCTAGAACTATCTGACATTATTTAAATTCTTTCAGGATTACCTAGACTACTATATCGAAAATTTGGAATGGTATTATATTTTACTGATATTAAATTGTTGGGCATTTGTCAACTATTATCAAGAACAGTGTGTTAAAATTATAAAGGCTTTGACAGCTGTCATTTTTCAAGCACTGATTTCATTCCCATGCTAAGAAAGGCACTATAGTTAAATGCTGATAAGAATGTTTTTACATCATTAAATTTAATTTTCATACTTCCTATCAGAAAAAATCTTTATGATCTATTCCATATTGCTGAATGTGCTTATTCAGAAACATATCTTCACATTCCATACCTGGCATATTGTATTTTTATTTGGTAAATAGTTGCTTATAATGTATTTTTCATTTCATTGTATAATAAAAATTCAGCGGAAAATCTTTACACTTAATTGGCAATATCCCAGCATGTTATTTAATACATAAATGGCAGAGAAACATTGGGTGTTTTAATTTATTAATATAATAATATTCACACTTGTTAAAATATTTTTAAAAATGTATATGCATAGGGGTATTTTACAAAACATACTTTAATATTACATTTTGTTTTATAAGCACAAAACTATTTTATCATGACTAGAATC
Source organism: Muscardinus avellanarius (assembly GCF_963383645.1). Classification (NCBI taxonomy): domain Eukaryota; kingdom Metazoa; phylum Chordata; class Mammalia; order Rodentia; family Gliridae; genus Muscardinus; species Muscardinus avellanarius. The sequence goes on along the minus strand of NC_137786.1, from coordinate 91,375,747 downwards.
TTTCACTATATTAATTCTTTATCTTAAAGTATAATGTTTGGAAGAAAAAATTATAAACACACTTGAAGACAAAAATGGTCATAACATGAAAGAGGAAATAGGCTTTCTCCTTTCTTTCACAGTTTCTATTATTTCCTAATCAGTCTCCAAGAAATAAATTATTTTTATAATCATGTAAATTATTCTTTCAAAATTTCAGTTAGAAATATATACTGCATGATCCTTTAAATTCTTTAATATTTAGAATTTTGTATTATAAAAATTACAAAATGTACAGAAATTTTATGATATAAATTTAAAAATTCAGCTATCATTGCCCTTAAACATTAAAATATAACTATCATATAGGTTATAAAATTTCTCAGCCAGACATGGTGGTGCACGCTTGTAATCCCCGTGCTTGGGAGGTGGAGACAGGAGGATCGCGCTGGTTCAGAGCCAGCCTCGCTGGCTTAAGAGACCCTGTTTCCACATTAAAAAAATTAAAAAATAGATCTGGGAGTATAGCCCATGGGAGTGTATCCTGGAGGTAGAAGGCCTTCCAGGAACCCGAGTACCACCAAAAAAAAAAATATTTTTTTTCTCACATTTTAACATTTCCAACAAGTATTGATATATTTTAAGAAATTACTAGTGGCTGAGGGCATAGACTCTAGATATTTTTCAAAAACTGATAACATTCAGTAGAAACTAAAGTTATTTTCATTTTTCCTATTTTTTTTATTTTTGATCATGATATGGAGTTCCTCAGATGATATTACTACATAATTTAATTGATCAATTCCCTGTTAACTAATATTATGTGATACTTTGTAAAAAATAAAAATGGTAAGAGCTTGGCATGGAGGCACACACTTGTAATCCCAGCATTTGGGAGCCTGAGACAGAAGGATCTGGGTGCATGGCCAGCCTCAGCTACTTAGTGAGGCCCTCTGCAACTCAGTGAGACTCTTTTTCAAAATAAAGAATTAAAAAAAATGGGGCAGGGGATGTAGCTTAGAGGTAGAATGCCCCTGGGTTTCATCTTCAGTACCACACACACAGAAAAAAAAATCAGGCTGGGGGTGTAGCTCGGAGATAGAATGTCCCTGGGTTCCATTCTCAGTACCACACACACACACACACAAAAAAAGTAGTAATGAACAAGAAGTATGATTGAGGTAGGTTCTCATTTTCAGAGTACTGTGTGCAATAATTTTCAGCAATGTTACCTGACAAGAGAGAGGTAACCACCTAAACATAATGAAAAAAAAGCTATGATTTTTAGGTCAGGTGTATGTCAGAATTTGTTAGCCTATAGAGGTCCATCTTAAATTCTATTTTGATCTAAGTTTAACTATCTTATTTTAGTGATTGTTCTTGGTGCTTGTAACTTAAACAAACATTTCCATTTCAAATTCAGATGTAAGCCACTGTAGCTTTTGCAAGTGAAAACAAAACAATAGTGTTCTTGGGAATTAAAAAAGTTTGAATACAGCATAAAAGAGCATCATTAAACACCTTGATGTATGTTAGCATAAGAAATGCTGAAATAATGCATTCAGGTGTTGGATATTAAAAATGTTTTGCTGTTTCTGAGATAAGTTCTTGAAGTGTTGTCCAGGCTGGCCTCCACCCCTGGGCTCAAGAGTCCCCCATCACCTCAGCTTCTTGAGTAGTATGATTTGGGGCAGGTCCCACCACATTTGACTGTACTTATTTTTCATGATATCCTTACCAACAGTCTTTAAAATTATGTTAAAAAATTCTTTTCTATATCATAGGTTTAGTGTTTAAGCTTTTGTTAATTAGCTCTATCATCTGCAACAAACAAATGAAACCCAATACTGTCTTCCACTCAATTCATATGACTCCATTACATGTCATTGAAAATGTTTACTTAGCATTCATAGATGGAGTTGACAACGGCCTTTGCCATGAATCTTATCAAGTGTAATTAATTTAGCTCCGTCCTCAAAAAAAAAAATGTTCAAGTTCTAGTCTGTGGTACATTATAACGTAAATTATTTGAGAATAGAGTCTTTGCAACTGTAGTCAAGTTACAATGAGGCTATCAATGTGGAACCTGATCCTATACGACCATTTTACTTATACAAAGGGGAAATTTGGGGCATATATGACTGATGTATCTAGAGGGCACAGGTTGCCAGCAAGATTCCAGAAGCTAGGATGGGTTTCACCTCATAGCACCCTGAAAGACCTAACTTCACTGAAAAAAAAAAAAAAAAAAAAAATATATATATATATATATATATATATATATATATATATATATTTTTTTTTTTTTTTTGTGGTACTTGGGTTCCTGGAAGTCCTTCAACCTCCGGCTACACTCCCACGGGCTACACTCCCACGGGCTACACTCCCACGGGCTACACTCCCACGGGCTACACTCCCACGGGCTACACTCCCACGGGCTACACTCCCACGGGCTACACTCCCAGAACTATTTTTATACTTTTCTATGGAAACAGGGTCTCTTAAGCCAGCACGGCTGGCTTCGAACCTGCGCAATCCTCCTGTCTCTGCCTCCCAAGCGCGGAGATTACAAGAGTGCGCCACCACGCCCGGCCAACTTCACTGAATTTTTACGTTGGATATTTAAACCCCAGAACTATGAGGCAATATACTTCTATCATTTAAACAGTTCTCATACTTTTTTACGGTACTCTTAGCAAGCAAACATACTAAATAATATGAAATATAAAATATCAATGTGTATTTGTAGATAGTCATCCATATATAGATTAATTTCAGATTTTTATCCACATAATCAAATAACTTAAATGTACTAATTAAATATACTACGAATTCTAATTTAAACTATGTTTATTGTTACAATAGTCACTTTAACATATTTGTGTCTCAGTATATAAAATATTCAATGCATTATAAAATATTGCAACATATAAAATTTAAAATCATTTGTTGACACCATTTTCATGGATCATTTCAGAGCAGTAATCATAAATCTTATACATTTTGTAATTATTATTTGCACATTGAAATGAAAAGTCACTAGTAAAACAGAAATCCAATTATGAATGAATTTACATAATAATAAGTAATGCTATTCTGAAATTTTATTTTATTTATTTATTATTTATTTATTTATTTTGTGGGTCTGGGGATGGAACCCAGGGGCATTTGACCTCCGAGCTACACCCCCTGCCCTATTTTCTTATTCCTTATTTTGAAACCGGGTCTCACTGAGTTGCAGAGGGCCTCACTAAGTAGCTGAGGCTGTCCGCGAACCGCTATCCTCCAGGTCTCAGCCTCCCGAATGGTGGGATTACAAGCGTGCGCCACCACGCCCGGCAGTTATTCTGAAATTTTAGAAGCAAAGCTCTGGATACAGTTGTGTGTAATGGTGCCACACCAAAATTGTAATGGTGTCCCCATTGGGCGCTGAGACTGTATCAGTGTGAGATGTAGCTACGGGTTCTTGTTATAAGCTATTTGTAGAAAATAGCCAAAACTATTCTGCTGTAAGCTTAAGCAATTTTATTATTACAAATTCAGAAAGAAGGGACAGAATTTTCAAAGCACTGCATTAAAAAAATAAATGCAGTGGAGTAACTTGAAAATAAGTTACTGAAGTATTTACATACGGAACGGTTTTATAAAGATATATTATCCTTTATCTTTCCCAACCAATTATCTTCTGACCCCGTTGCAGCCTGCCCATTAACTCCCTGTAGGCCCCTTTTTATAATTATGAGCATTATGATTATGGGAATTTCTTGCTTGGCCAAAAGCTTTCTTCCTGCCTTTGATACAGGCGTAGGCCCAGGTCTTTGTTAGGACCTGAATGATTAACAAAGTCAGGGGTCACTTGGTAACCGCCCCTTCTTGACAGAGACTTGTACCCTCCTCCTGCAGTCTTGGGGAATTCTAGCCTATCTGCTAGAAGTCACTTATTATATAAATATGTCTTTAAAATATGAAGGCCATGGGTCCCAGGTCTTCTGTGTTCTTGCTGATTACTTTTGGTGAGGGAACTCTGCATTATAACAAGCTGCTGGAATGCCTGGCAGCAACCAGGACCTGACTACTATTTTGCATTTTGAAACAAATTTTTAATACATTAATACCAAAGTCATTTTCCAATACATTAATACCAATGTCATTTTCTAATACTGGCACATTCTGGAGTATACTAAGGGAAATAATTTAAGAAAAAGTAGAAAAATAATTTCTATACAACATTAAGAAATAATACCTGTTTGGAGACTGGCAGGTATGAAGTATGTAGGTGTGTCATGAACTTTGTTTCAAGCAATTGCAGCTTAAAATTTTTTTTAATTTCACAATTAATGACACATGTTTTTTATTATTCCAAGACATTGATGAGATGAAAGATTATACAGTCAATAAAATAATAAAATTAATATATGTGTTGACGTAAAGTACTACCTACATTGAATTTAAAAGGAGGATGCCTTTCTTAAATCTGAAGACACAACAGCATAAATCAAAAGTATATAACTTAAAATCTTTATTTTATGAAGTTATTCAAGTATATGGCAGAGTACAAGTAAAATTATAGTAGGAAATAAAATACCTAAAAATAGCAGAAATAGATATGTAAATTTTAATTTACACAAGGAAATAACATTTAAGGGAAAGGGAACCATCTTTGTTATTTTGATACACCTTATGGTAAGATTATTTTTTTACAACTTTGTATCTCTGTTAAGTTGCCCGCAAAGTTATCTTCACATTTAGAACCAAATTAAATCCAAATATCACTCGATGATAGTAAATTGGTTTTATTATGATTCTAACCAAAGCCATAAAGATTCACTTGATTTACATATCTAACCACTAACCAATTTTGAAAACATGTCAGTCTGATGTAAACTGAAAAGTAATTCAAAGATATGTTAATTTGGGCCCAAATAATTCCAATTTGGGAACAGATTTTATATTGTACTGAGATAGGAGAGGATAAATAAAAGTAACAAATCGGTGACAAACACAGAATGAGAAAAACTGTAGCTGTAAATCTAAAAAGTCCATGGTTCCATGGGGATCCTTACCTTCACCCTACAGTATCTGATTTTCCTTATGCAAACTCCCCGTAAAGGCTCTCACCTTTAATCCTACCGGCCTATCTCCTCACCAAAAGTTTCTAGGATATTTGTTAAGCAAAGGATCCATAAGAAGATGTAATACTTGGTCAAGCTCTGTTGCTCAATCACCACCCACTGATTGGATGGATGTCATGAACCTGAGGATTCTGAGAAAAAGACCAAACCTCCATCCCTGCTGAGCTTCTTTATCCACACCCTCATGGGAGAGAGGGTTATTCTATAAAAAAAAGGAACTGTGAAGACTCCAAAAGCCTCTCTCACCTTTGAGGTAGCCCAGGTATTTTCTTGAGTGTGTATCTCTCACTTTCCTAAATATACCTCTTTGTTTGTCTCTTACTGGTGCTTACTGAAATTCTTTTTGCCATGGAAGCAAAGGACCCCATGGTCCTGAGGTGAGTTTTCCTTCCCCAAACATGAGAACTCCTAAGGACGCTTCACAGAATTATCCTGACTCCACTGACAGTACTATGGAAATCCAGCAAAAACTCCTTCAGAGTTCTCCATTTTGTGTTTTTAAAATGAGTCTCCAGCAGGCTTAAACATTGAAGGAAAGGTCAAATGTAACAGACATGACTTGTCTTCTACATCTCATATAAAAGTTGCAAATGTGCCTCTTTTAGGTCAGAGGTCAGATGTCATTACTTGCTAAGCCATTATGCAGGATGCGCCTTAAAGATGCAGAAAATGATGACTCATTACTTCTATTGCCAGGAGCATACAAATAACCTCTCTAGAGTAGTGAAGTAGTTGAATTTTCAGTTTCCACTGACAAATTTATAAAGGAATATAAAAAATTTTAACGTGGCAATTTATGTGACTTGAAAAAATTCATATATTTTAAATGTAAGTATTGACAGATTTAATGTTTATTGATTGAAGCAAAAATTTTTGAAGCTAAAATGATGTCCTTTAAGACACTGCACATCTTACAGAAAATGGCAATTTATATGTATAATAAACACTCTTCAGGATAATCACTTAGCACCTCTTTTGTAAAAATGGTAATCTAACCACACCCACACAAAAGAGCATTCACCTGTTAAATGACTGTTGATTGCTTCTCTCTCTCATCTTCATTACCATTAAGTGAACTTTGCAGATGATTCAATTTTCAGAAAAATATCAGTTAAAAAAGGCAGCGGGTCCAAAATGCATAAGTCTCTGTGGTACTTCTTTTAATTCACAGGACATTAAGTTTAACATTTTGCATCAATTCAAGTTACTCTGAATTTTATTAATTTATTTTTTATTATGTGCCTGTTATATTTGTTCAATTCTTTTTAGTCTTTGGAGACAGTAACAAATCTCAACTCTTTGATAAGAAATGCTAGTTCACATACTATTTGATAAAAAAATTAATTTAATTTTTGTTATACATTATTATTTGAAATTGAAATACAAAATCATATTTGTATTATATAAAGTGATATTTAGAATATTCTTTAGGGATTATATAAAATTCAAAAGCAAGCAATCTATTGCAAAATCTTGCTTTTATGCAAATACACAAGAGTCACAAGTACTCTGGCTAAAATTAACATATAATAATTGTTTCATGTCTTGTGAATCATAGCTCTTTTATAGTTAATGATGAAACCAAGAAAGAAAAAAATAATTATGTGGAAGTCAGTCACCCTTACTTTAGTATGTTTTTATATCTTCTAGCTTATAGTCTAATATACCTATAAAAATCTCACTCGCTTCACCCTTAATTGTTGTAATAATAATTATATGATAATAATAATACTAAGCCATGCAATTTTGGATTATTATGTAACAGAACATTAACCACATATAACTGACATGTATTTATGACAAATACATCTAACAAGTGTTAATACTTTTATATTTAAGAAAACTGAACCTGGGAATGGTGGTGCATATCTGTAATCTCAGTCTTTAAGAGACTGAGACCAGAGGATTGCAGATTGTAGACTAGCCTCAGCAACCCAGTGAGACTCTGTTCCAAAATTTAAAAAAAAAAAAAAAATAGGGCTGGGAGTATAGCTCAGAAGTAGAATGCTACTGGGTTCAATCCTCAACACTACAGAAAAAAAGAAGAGGAGAAGGAGGAGGAGGGGGAGGAGGAGGAGGAAGAAGAAGGAGGAGGAGGAGGAGGAGGAGGAGGAGGAGGAGGAGGAGGAAGAGGAAGAGGAGAAGGAGGAGGAGGGGGAGGAGGAGGAGGAAGAAGAAGAAGAAGAAGAAGAAGAAGAAGAAGGAGGAGGAGGAGGAGGAGGAGGAGGAGGAGGAGGAGGAGGAGGAGGAGGAAGAGGAGGAGGAGGAAGAGGAAGAGGAGGAGGAAGAGGAGGAGGAGGAGAAATAATTTAAACTATCACATTTTACTTGGAGCTTAAGATTAATTTGAGGGAACCTGAACTGAATTTGATATAAATTTTTAAAAGTAGCTGATTTCAGTGGAGTAGACCTATAATTCCAGTACTCAGGAGGAGGAGATATGAGAATTTAAGGTTGGATGATAGTTCTCAGTAATTTCACAGAATTTTTACAATACTATTTCAAAATTATAAAAAAAAATGTATCTCAGGGGTAGTGAAATAGAAGTGTCTCTCCTCATTGGGTTCTTGTTCACTGGAATGAAGTCCTAGGACTAGAGAAGAGTATAGAAATATGGAAGTTTATTTTAAGTCAGGAAAAGATAAAAGACAAAGCAGCACCCCACACACACCAGGGAGGGGTCCTGGAAAGAAAGTAGACTTGAAGTGCTTGGAAAGTGGGCTTTTAAACCTTCCTGAGGGTTTTAATTTTTTTTCCTTAATGATTAGCCAGAATTGGGTTTTGGAAAACCAGTGACTTTTGCACAATTTTGATCCTTAATGTGAATTGTTATCTTGTGGGCTGATGGTGATTTCTTGGTGCCCACCAGTCTCACCTTCCTGCTTCCAGGTCTTCTGCACCACCTCAATAGAATGTCTTTGGGTTCAATACCCAGCACCACACACATTTTTTTAAATTAAAATAATATCTTAAAGAGCTAGATAGGGTGACACAGATTTGTAATCCTAGTATTTGGGAGACTGAGACAGGAGGATCACAGGTTCAGGACCAGCCTCAGATACTTAGTGCGGCCCTCCCAATTTAGTGAGACCTTGCTTCCAAATAAAGAATAAAAAAATAAGACTGGGGGTGTAGCTAGGAGGTAGAATGCCCCTGGGTTTCAGCCCCAGTACTGCAAATAATAATTAATAATAATAATAATAATAATAATAATAATAATAAATATATTAATACTTAAACTTCAAAGTATTACTGTAATATATTTTAAAGACATATGCTTTACCAACAGCTAACATACATAATAATTAACATATAAATCTTAAAAGTCAAACTGAACCGAATATAAAAAGAAAAACTTTTAGAAGGGGTATTTGATTTGGTTACATTTTGATCAACTGTGAAATATTGGTGTGCTATGATTACTAATTGTAGAAACAAAATATTGGTGTGCTATGATTACTAATTGTAGAAACAAAGTGGCACTGGATGATGTAGCAAATATTCTGTAAGAGTTTTGACTGCATGCCTTTCTATTGCTTCTCCCTCCATTTGTTGTTTTGTCTAGGTGACAATGTAGCCAGAACTGCTCTTTAAAAAGCCTTGGTTGATTTTGATATTTTTTCTGAATTGAAAAGATACACTGGTATTTGCTAGGTATAGCTCTATTTTAAATAATAGCTGTACTAAGCTGGCTCCAACTGATAGCTGCATTCCATGTCTTATAGGTATTCTGATTGATTTTTACAATTCATGGGTGCTTTAAACTTGCCCGAACACAATTCTTTCTCTACAGACATCAGAGAACACACACTGTATTTCATTATCTCAATTGATCATTTTAACTTCTAATCTTCATGGAAGGGTTCAAATCACTTTCTTGACACTTTATGTCTTTTATTTTTGTGAGTTTAAACCCCTTGCTCTATTGCTACCGGCGGCAGCAGCAGCGAATTCACCGAGTCCACCGAGTCCACGACAGCTCCATCTGCGCACTCAACAGTGAGTCAAATTGGGGCCCCTAGAGGAGAAATCCCAGTACTGTACTCCCAGAGACTTGACCCAGTGGGGGAGTGGTGGTGGCAGAGATATTACACCATAGGAGAACGCCCAACCTGGCACCCTCCATGGTCTAAAGCAGCCTCGATTGACTCCCAGGGTCTGAGACTCTGCAATACAACCCAGTAAAGGAGTAGTGGGAACTGAGATACCACAGACTTGAGATCCACAGCACCTTAAGTGAAGTCGTAGTGACCCAGGGAAGAACCCAGAGAAGGCACAAACTTCCAAAATCATGGGAAAGAGGAATAACAATGGAGCAATGAATGCCCACAACCCCACAACATCAGAACCTGATACAACAGAAATTCAGAGATTTCTAGAAGATCAAATCAGGAAAATAACTGTAGAAATAATAGAGGTGCTTCGAAAAGAATTCAGAGAGAGCCAAAGAGAGATAAAGGATGCAATTAATGAAGTAAAGGCCTCAATTCAAAGTACAAACAACCGATTAGACCACATGGAGAATAGAATCTCGCTCCTAGAAGATGATCATTCAAAAAATGAACGCATAGTTTCTAGTTTAGAAAAAAAAAAATCCGACAGCAGGAATCTGACATTGAAGAAATATGGGCCCATTTTAAGAGAGCTAACCTAAGAATAATTGGAGTAGAGGAGAGAAAAGAAGGTGAAACCAAAGGGATTAACAATCTTTTCAAGGAAATAATAGCAGAAAAATTTCCAAACATAGAGCAAGAGATCGATACACAGGTCCAGGAAACTTATAGAACTCCCGTTAGAGAGGATCAGAGAAGAGGATCCCCACGCCACATAATTGTCAAAATGACCACTGTGGAAGCCAAGCAGAGAATCTTAAAGGCAACAAAAACAAAGGGCCAAGTGACATTCAGAGGCAAACCAATTAGAATCACTCCAGAATTCCCAAACCAGGTCATGAGAGCCAGAAGGGCTTGGAGTAACATATTCCAAACTCTGAAAGAAAACAACTTCCAGCCAAAAATTTCCTACCCAGCAAATTTTTCTATCAAATTAGATGGAGAAATAAGAAGCTTCCACGACAAACAGAAACTGAAGGAATTTATGTCTTCAAAACCAGCGCTAGAGAAAATACTCAGAGATTAACTACATTAGGTAACACATACCAGAACCAGAAAAACAAGATTCTCCATCCAACAGACAACTAAGATTGGTTATCTGTGGAGATTCATTATGTATGTTAGTCTTTTACCTATCTCTAAATTGTATTGTTTGCTTTTATTGTTGATAATTTTTAGGATTTCTAGTTGGAATATTAATATACCTTCAGATATGGCATTTGGAAATATTTTATCCCATTCTATCAGTAACTTTTAACTCTGTTTACATTGTCTTTGGATATACAATATTTTTTTTATTTTTTAGGGAGTTTATTAACCCTTTTGGTGCCTGTGCCATTGAAATCATATCCAAGAAATCACTGCCAATTTCAATGTTGTGATGTTTTATGACCCAGATTTCCTTCTAAAAGTTTATAGTATTAAGATTAATATATAGGTCTTTTACTATTTTGAGTTAATATTTGTATATGTGTTAGGTAAGGGTCCAACTTTATTCTTTTCCATGTAATTATTATTTTTCAACAATATTTAGTTAAAATATTAGTATTTCCTCCACCAAATGTTCGTGGAAACCTTGTCAAAAATAACTTGACAATATATGGAAGAATTTATCTCTAGGCTTTTATTTAACTCCAGTGATTTATATATCTGCCTTTAGAACAGTACTACACTGTTTCAATTATTGTAGCTTTATATGGTTTGAAATCAGAAAATATACATCTTCTAGCTTTGTTCTTTTTCAAGATTGTTTTGGGTATCTAGAGTCCATATTCCATATCAGGATAGATTTTTTCTGAAAAATAAATAAATAAATGTATGATAGCTTCACCTAAAAAAAAGAAAAGAAAAAAATATTCTCTGGTAAGAAAGAAAGCAAAAAGAAATATTGAACTCTTATCTTTTAGTCATCAAAAGCTTGGTATCAGACAAATGAAACTGTTTTGTGAGATTATCATTGTTAATATTGGATAAATTGCTATAAAACTAGATGTCAACCACTAAGCCAAGTATGGGAAGGAGGGATGGGGATGGAACGGGGTGGGGATCGCGTAGGGGCTAACTGGGCAATGTGTTCATGTATGTCTACAAAAGTATTTTCTTTATACCATTATGATGTATGAATATATTGCACCAATAAAAAATAAAATAAAAAAAACCCTTGCTCATTTTACTTTCCAAAACTAAATGCTCAAATACTAAATTTAAAGATGAGTGAACAACACACACCTCTCTCTCTCTCTCTCTCTCTCTCTCTCTCTCTCTCTCTCTCCTCTCTCTCTCGTATTTTTTGATGCATCTGTCTAAATAAAGTTTTGGCTCTTCAGAAATTGGATACTCCTAATTCCTGAAAGCAATTTATGGTAAACAGAACAATCAGGTAATATCCACAATATACTTTTAAATACTTGCTGGTAAAAATTCCCATTTAGGATGTTGGTTTCAAACCTTCCCATATTGCAAATGCTCTAATAAGGGCAGAGAAATTAAAAAAAAAGCCTCAAAGTAGAATATATAGAATTGTGTGGTGAAGATTTTTATACACTTTTGGAATAATTTTAGGCTTACAGAAGTATAAAAAACTAACAAATAGAATACAAATAATTACTATAAGACCAACATCTAAATAAACCAGATGTAATCATTTTGCCTAATGCTACTTGCTGGCCAAATTATTCTCTTGAGAGAATGAATGATTTGGCAATAAGTTGTTCCAGTGATGCCATTGACCCTTAAGCAAATGTGTCATTAAGAAAATACTTTTATTAATAAATCTAGTAAAATTATTAAAATTCATAATGTCTCAACTACTAATCATCTATAGTTCTCACATATATGTAAGGATACATATTAATATATTATATATATACTCACATTCTCACATATATATCTATATATTTATATATGTATATACATGTATAATTTTATTATTTTTTATATTTGAAAGGCAACCTTCTTTATCAGAACAACAAAACTATTGCACATCTCCTATTAAAATTATAGTTGAGAACACAAATTTATAAATGTTCTAAATACACTGTGCTGTTGGGTAATGTTACAAAGTCTTTTTGTGTGGCTTTGGTTATGATTTCCTCAAGTTTTTAATTTTCTGTTTTGCTTTAGAAGCTGCACGGAGAAAGAGGTGGGTTGTTAACCTGCCCTATGTCGCAGAGTCTATTAGTAGCAGAAATAGGAATTTATACTCATTTAATCTGATTACATCTTTAGCATGCCATCTTTGTTTTCTAATCTTCCTTTTGGTAAGATTCATTTAGATTCATAGATAGAAATTTGATCTCAAAACTGTTTTATTTTCTCTAAAAGTACATGCTTAGCCAGACATGGTGGCTTAAAATATCTAAATTTGAATGCTTCTTCTCAGATTTCAGAATATGGTTGTGACAGATTCTTATTTTTTAATGAAAAGTAATATAATTTTTACCAACTTAGTTCTGCAATGTGAAGATATCATTGCCAAATCACTCTATTTTCTCTTTGTCTCAACTTGAAAACGATTAAACAATTATCTTTTCTTACTTCTTAAAATGACACCAATTTCTTCCTTCCCTGGATATCTCTGTCCACTGTCTCTCACATCAACAATACTTTTTTGTATTTTTTTAACATTTTTTAAATGTCTGAAATAATATGAAAGCCTCTGTTTAAAAGTTTCTCGTATTTTTATCTTATTTTTCAGAAAACATGCAACTCACTTTTAAAAAATAAGCTCAAGCATTATATCAAGTTTTGTAAAGAGAGATGCATACCCTTAATTTAATGAAAATGATTTTATCAGTAGGAAATATTTAAGAAAACATTTTTTTAAAAAAATACCAAAAGGAAAAGTCATGATTACAAAGCAAAACAATAGAAAAATTTTCAATTCCAGCATTTAAAAAGTTGTCAATTATTTTTATTCATGCATTTATTTAGTCATTAATTTGCTAATTTAGTCAACAAATTTATACACTGAGTACTTACTACATGCCAGAGAATATTTCAATGACCTGGGATATAACAGTGACCAAGAACCAGTAATCTGTGCACTCATAACTCATAATGCAGAGGGAGAAGGAAAGGGAAAAGGAGAGAGAGAGAGAGAGAGAGAGAGAGAGAGAGAGAGAGAGAGAGAGAGAGAGGGAGTCTGTATAATTGTGAGAACAGACTTTGAAAAACCATTAGAAGATTTATAAATATAAGGGTTCACTAAAATAAACCCTTATTAATATATACTATAAATATAAGTCTATGCTAAAACAAAAGAAAAATTAAAGTGATATAATAAATAATTCATTAAAGAAGACTATAATATGCAGTCCGATGTACTGACTTAGGCTTCTTAAAATAATTCCTTATTTTATTTTAGTATAGAAAAATGTAAAATTCCTACAAGAATAAGAGGCAATGTTATCAGTGGTTAGCCCAATCCTCATTACACTTCCATATTGGTAAATCATAAAGATTAGTCAAAATGCTGACTAAGTCACTGTGATATGTTTTACATGCAGAATTTTAGAGGTTTAAAATATTTAAATAGCTAAAGAAAGTATAATGGATTGTATTATTATGCTATTATATTAAAATATAGAGTGTTCTAATTGTCTTGATGTTCAAGCTAGCAATTTTCTAGGCCAAAACTATGCTTTATTAATAAATGGCGGTATATTATTGCTTAACTTCTAAAATGATTTACCCAACACTTTAAGATGAGTAAGGAACCCACTGTCAATGCCCTTCCCCACTGCTCAATGAACATGAAAAATGGATAGCATAAAAACAACTTTGAAAATAAGTTTAGGAGTCTAATCTAACTCATGGAATTCTGTGCTTTAAAATAAAAACATTAAATTACTGATCTAGTTGTTAGATTTATAATTGTGTATATGACAGGATCTTATATTTAATTATATCATGCAAAAACATATAGCCTAAGGTAAATCCCAGATTTTTAAAAAATATACTTTTATTCATGCATTATAATAATGTATCACCATGTAGTCCAGGGTGATAGGGTCATACATGCACATGGCAGTTGTTGATTTTCATCCTGGATCTCACCACCCCTCCCCTTCCTTGTACATGATATTGAGATCATTACTGTGTCAGAATGTTTAGAGTCCATTACATATATAGTCACAGGCTTGAAGATAACACTTTGGTCTCCATGGCCTGCTAGTCGTCAAATTATTCTTTCTTAAATTTCTGACATACCCCTTCTGAGATATTTATGAGGTTGAGAGAGTACTGTTCAATGTTCTTCTCAAATAGCAACTCTCACTTCTTTCCTTAGTATTCATAGTTTCATGGAAAAAATACATAATCATTTTTATTGAGAGTCAAGTTTGTGATGAATAAGACACTTATCCAAACTTGAAAAATGTTAAATCTAGCATACAAATGGGGAACTGAAATTTTATCAACATTTAATTTTATATATGATGTAAATGAAAGTATATTTTAGCTTAAAATTTAAGATATACGTGTAGTTTGTGAGAAAGGAGTCAAAATATCTGAACTGTGATCCTGCGATCTGTGCGTTTCTTTAACCAGGGCATAACCCCAGGAGAAAAAAGGAGAGTAGGTAAGCTGGCCTAATCTTTTTGTTAGTTGGACCTCTGAATATATAGACTGCTGATATTTGCTAGGAGGAAGAAACTTTATCTATAGAACCCCTTAGCAGGATGTCCCTGCCTAAAGGATGACTTGTGACATAAAATTGCAGTCTCTGGGTTTATGAGGCATGGGTCCCTAGAAAGTGTCATGTAAGCTGTACAACTCTGTGGGTATCAAATAGAGATGTTATATAACATAAAGACCTCCTGCTGTTTGAGGTAAAGTCAACAGACCTCTCTAGGAAATCTCATCATTATTCTGGGCAGGAGCACCTGCCATAGATATTGGAAGGAAGGATCCACTAGGATGGTCACATTAAAAATGATTCAAAAGCAAAAATGACAAATGCCCATTTAATTAAATTTTAATTAAAGAAAAAACAATATGAGTGTTTATTATTTCATATGGGACATTTAGGACTTATACTAAAACACAAATTGTTGCATCTCCACAATTCAAACTTAACTGGGCATCTATGCTTTATTTGGCAAACCTAATCTGTATTAAATACTAACTGCCTGAGACTGTTGGAATGTCTCAAATAGTTAATATTTACCTCCTTTATTAGCCTCTGAATCTGCATGTTTTTGTTCATTGCTAAGCTTAATATTGAGTGATAGTTCTTATTCATATGAGTATTATTTGACAATCCGATTCTATGTGTTGGTTTAGCAGAATTTGCACACATATACAACATGTACATAAACATACACGTGCACATACGCACATCAGTTGTACTCAGTATATCACTACTATTTTAAATTTGTATAAGGGGAATTCCCTAATGCACGTGATGTACATTAACAAACATATCAATGTCAATCACTAAGCCAAACATGAGAAGGGGGAAAGGGAATGGGACAGGGATTGGGGAAGGGCAAATTGGGTGATGTGTGCATGTTTGCCTCCACCGTCTGGTACCCCATTAAGATGTATGACTACAATGCACCAATAAAAATAAAAAATAAATAAAATTGTATACAGATAAAAATAAATAAATAATTTTGTTAAAGTAATTGTTCAGGAACTAACAATACATTATTCCATTTACATTTCATCCAAAGGCCAGATTTATACTCATATATATGCTAACTACATGCACACAAAAGCTCACATGTATATTTACTCCCACATATCTTCACCTAGACAAAAACTTATCAAACTTTTAAAAATTAAGTAAAAGCATTACTGCTTATGCCTTTAATGCCATGCTGGATAATTTTCCAGCTTTACTGAAGTGTGAGTGGTGAATTAAAAACTGTATACATTTAAGTTAAACAATGTGCTTATTGGATATGTGTGTAGATTGTGAAGCGATTACTAGAATTAAGGTCATTAACATATTTATTATCTCATACACTGACCTTTTTCTGTGCCTGTGGAGAAAATGCTTTAAATTATCTTCTTAGCAAATTTTAAGCATATAATACATGAATATATACTATGATCATCATTCTGTGAATTAGGTTTACAGGAGTTACTAATATTATAATTAAAAGTTTATACCATTTGACAAACATAAGTGATATTGCACAGTATATATATATATATATATATATATATATATATATATATATAGTTTATTTTACCTAAACTAATGTACTCCAAAATCATCCATGTTGTCACAAATGGCATGTTTTTCTTTGTTATGCTGAAGAATATTTTATTTTCCATATCCTTTTTTTATTCATTCATCTATCAATGGACATATATTATTTCCATATCTTGACTATTTTGAATAATACTACAGTGAACACAGCAATGTGATAACTGTTTAAAGATTTTGATTTTTTAACTTTTAATTATGTCCTCAGAAATGGAATTATTGGATCATATGTTTGTTCTATTTTTTTGTTGTTGTTGATTTTTTTGAGGGTCTGGGGATGAAACCCAGAGGCATTCGACCTCTGAGATACAGCCCCTGCCCTATTTTTTATTCTTTATTTTGAAACCGGGTCTCACTGAGTTGCAGAGGGCCTCACTAAGTAGGTGAGGTTGTCCGCGAACCGCGATCCTCCGGTCTCAGCCTCCCAAATGCTGGGATTACAAGCGTGTGCCACCACATCCGGCTGTTCGTTCTATTTTTAAATGTATTGATAAAATTCCATACCGCTTTCCATATTGATTGTTATACTGTTCCATAAAAAAATGTAGCAAGGGTTTCACTTTGCTCCATATCCACACCAACTCTTGTTATCAATTTCAAGTTTTTTGTAATAGTTATTCTAAAAGCTGTGAAGAGATATCTTATTATGGTTCTGATTTGCATGTCCTTAATAATTAGAGGCGCTGAGCACATTCTTGTGTGTGTAATATGACATCTTTGTAAATATGTCTATCCGGATCCTTTGCCTGTTTTTCAGTTGGGTTGTTGTTTTTTCCTTACCAGATATACAGTTTGTAAATGTTTTCTCCCATTGCATGGGTTGCCTTTTCACATTTTTATTGTATTTTTGCCATGAAGAAACCTTTTATTTTCATCCAGACATATTTAGTTTTTCTTCTGTTGCCTGTCAACAGAAAAAAAAATACCATCATTGCAATGACCAATGTCAATGAGCTATTCTTCTGTATTTTCTTATAGAAATTTTACAGTTTCAGGTCTTATATAGAAACGATTTGATACATTTTGACTTAATTTTAAGTTTGGCATAAAATAAGCATCTGAATTTTTTCATGTGGATGCTCAATTTTTCTAACATCTTTTTTGATGAGACAACCCTTTTCCTATCTGATGTACTTTTTGTACCTTTGTCAAATATTAGTTGACAGTTTGCAAGTGAGTTTTTCTTCTGTTAAATTTGTCTATGCATTGTTTTTTTTTTGTCAGTACCATACTGTTTTGATTATTATATGTTTATAATATATCGTGGTATTGAGAAAAGTGATATCTCTAGCTCTGTTTTGGGTATATAAATTAAATTATTTGAGATATTTTATGGCTCTCTATACATTTTTATTTTTTCCTATTTCTATGAAAAATTACCTTACAATTTTGGTAAGAATTGTATTAAACCCATATGCTCATTTGGATTGTATGGGTATTTTCATTTTAACATTATTAATCCCTATTATTTGTGTTGCCTTCAACTTTTCCTCAATACTTTTTAATTTTCATTGTGTAGATCTTTCACTTTCTTATATAAATTTATTCTCAAATATTAATTTTTGTGGTCCTCTTATAAATGGAATTGTTTTTTGTGATCATAGAGAAACATTATTCATATTTTATGTTGATTTTGTAAATTGCAACTTTACTTTTTGTTTCATAAATTCTTACCATTTTTGGCTGAGTTTGCAGAATTTTGCATATAAAGTCATAGCATTTGCGAATAGAGATATTTTTTTCCTTTCAAGTTTACACAATTCATTTTTTTTTCTTGCATGATAGTCTGGCTAGGTCTTCCAGAATTATATTTTATAGAAATAGCAAGAGTGCTATTTTTCCTTGTTCAAAATCTTAGAGAAAAAATTATTTTAGTTTCTGTCCAGTGAATATAATGGTAGCTGTAGGTGTATCACATATCGTCTTCATAATGTATGTAACTGTGTGTTTTTATATAGCTAATTTTGAGGGCTTTTATCATGTTGGATTTGTCAAATAATTTTCTGCATTTGTCAATATATTTGCATGAGTTTTATCTTATTCTGTAAATATTGTATATCACATGTACTGATTCATGCACAATGAACCATTCTTGTAAATACTGGGCTAATTTTATTTGGTCCTTTATAAGTGTTGTTGAATTCAGTTTGCATGTAGTTTTTGAATATTTTTAAAACTGTCTTCATCAGAGAAATTGGTCTGTAATTGTTTTTTTCTTGTAGTATCCTTTCCTTATTTTATAATCAGAGTAATACTAGTCTTATAAAGTTAATTTAAAAGTTCTATCTTCTCTTCAATTTTTCCTAAATTAGGATGTAAATGAGGCCAAAAATTCTGAGTTCTGGTAGAGCTTGAAAAGAACTGGCATTAATTCCTCTTATTTAAAGAATACTAGAATTCATCATTGAAACCATCTGAACCAGGGCTTTCTAATTTTTTTTCCAGTACTGGGGATGGGACCCAGGGGGCATTGTACCTCCAAACTACACCCCGAGCTCTATTTTTTATTCTTTAATTTGAAACAGGGTCTCACCGAGTTGCAAAGACCTCACTAAGTGGCTGAGGTTGTCCAAAAACCGTGATCCTCCTGTTTCAGCTTCCCAAATGTTGAGATTACAAGAATTTACCACCATGCCTGGCTAGGGCTTTTCTTTATTGAAAGATCTTTAAATTACATTTTCTAAACATGTTATTGTTCTCATGAGATTTTTCTACTTGTAATTCAATGGATAATGCATTTTTCTAGAGTTTTATTTTATTATATCATTTTCTCTTACGTTATTCAATTTGTGTGTATATATATGTATATATGTATATATGTATATAATTATTTCATGACTTCTTTTGGTCTTTTGTCTCCTCAAATTTCCATAATATGCACTTTATTTTATTATTTATTTCTATTGATGGTACTTTATTTTTCCTTTGTAAATTTTTTCAGAAGTGCATTTTATTTTATTTCTCTTGATGTTACTTCCTTTTTTCTTGTTTCTTCATTTTCTTCCCTTTACTGGATAATATCAGTGAATTGACTGAGTTTACAGATTCTTCAGCTTCATCTATCCTGCCTTTGAAGCTCTCTACTGCATTTTAAAAAGTTGTTCATCAAATACCTCTGTGAGTCTCCCAGTCCCATAGAGTCTAGCTATCTGATGACATGTATTTGTGAGCTCTTCAAAGGTTTGAATTTGCATCCTGGAGGTTACTGTAAGTACCAGCAACAGCTAGGAGAAAGAAGAGGAAACGTTTCACATATTAATAGGAGGACCAGTGGATTAACTTTGGGAGTCTGAAGATAACACACCAAAGTGTCTTGAGGGAGGACCTTATGATAGAGTATGAAGAGCTTTAAGAAGAATATTTATAGCCAGCGTGGTGGTACATCTTTGAAATCCCAGCATTTGGGAAGCTGAGAGAGGAGGATCATGGTTCATGGACAACCTCAGCTATTGAGTGAGGCCCTTTGCAATTCAGAGAGACCCTGTTTCAAAATAAACAGTAAAAATTAGGGCTGGGAGTGTAGCCCAGAGGTAGAATGCCTCTGGGTTCCATTCCCAGTACTGCAAAAAAAAAAGGGGGAGGGTTATTTTCCTTTTGAGTTAGGAGTCCTAATTGCCTGGTCTTCAGATTTCTTCCCGGTCTTAGCCTCTATCAGTCACTCAGTCAAGCTGACTGTCTACATATCTCTAAGAAGAGAAGGAGGTGATGCTCTTGGGCAGCCTCCTGCCTGTTGGAACAGTCAGTCATTTGCTCACTACACTCACACTTTCTTCCAGAGGAGGAGGATCAGACAGGGGGTCTATCTCGACATTGAGTTATATTTCCTTGGTAGAGGGGTGACTTTTATAAAATGACATTCTTCTACTTTACTCAGATATTATTATTGGATTTTGTTCTCCAGTGTCATGCTGGAAATTCTCTACTGGATTCTTAGATATTCATAAAATATGTCTATGAGTGGATGTCAAAATTAATAGGCTTTGGCTTGAAGATGATAGATAGCAGAAAACTTCCATTCTGCCATTTTATTGCATACTGCAATATTATTTCATAGATATGAATTGCTGAGGCTGGTCTTGAAATTGTCATCTTCCTATCTCAGCCTTCCATATACTAGGATTGCAGGCATGCACCACCATACCCAGTATTCTGATAGCATCTTTAATGAGATTCTGTGGTCTGATGTAAATGTTAAATCAGTTCTTTTTGTAAATAATAATGAATTAAGTAATGATTTGTCTTTATTGTGAGCAGCCTCATTCCTAGATTTCTTGTTTCACTTCCAAATTTACTTTCTATACTTCTTGCTATTTCTCCCTTAAGTCTGAAGGAATATGAAATTCTTCATCAAGGGCCCTTTCATCTTTCAGTCAGAATTTAGTTTGCTCTTAACAAATATTTCCAAGCATGAAGAAAAAAATCTTACCTCTGTCAGTGACAAAAGGCTACATCCCTTATTCTTACAGGTTTTGAGAGCATCAAAACCATTAAGATATTTGATCACTAAAATGTTTCTATTACCTTGATAGTATGTAATTACATTATGGGTTGATTTATATCCTCCTTTTGACCAGAAAAATTATAATTTTTTTCACTTAAGAAACATTTGAAATGATAAAATGATAGATCATAAATAACAATAAAAAAAATCTTAAAACTAGAGTGAAGGAAAATTGATGCGATCTGGGATGAAGAGAAAATGCACAGTATGATTGACTTCATATGTACCATTTTAAATCAAATATTTGTCTAAAAATAACTCAAGGAGGAAGATTTTACCTCAGGGAATTCATTGGTCTTAAAACAAAAGAATATCAATTGAGGAAATTCAACTGATTGTGGGAATAGCAGTTAATTGAATTTTATCCCCAAGATCTTCCTTAAAATTTTATAATTTTGGATAACACAGTGAATAAATCTTTTAAAATAAATATAGGCTACAGTGTAGCTCAGTGGTAGAACATGTGGTAGGGCCTAGGTTCAACCTCGTGCACCTAAATTAATTAGCAAATTAATTTAATTAAATAAATATGAGGATATAAATAATTTGTTTTGCTACAGATTTATTTCATTTATGACTGCATATTTTAATAATATTATACACAGAATATGGATAATTTACATATGAATGTCATACAAGTATAAAATTATTTTCTTTCTTTTTGTTTCTTTTTTTTTTTTTCCAGGGGTAGAGATTGAACCTAGGACCGTGCATCTGCTAACAGGTTCTATGCCTCTGAGCTACACACCCAGCATCCAAAAGCAAAAATTTTGAATTAAGGGTTGAGATTGAGAGAAGGAAATTTTGATAAACACTGTCTTCATCCAGGGGAACATTTTAGAATAAACTACATTCAGTTAAATATTGGGTAGATTTTAAACTATAATAAGCATGAAATTTTGCTCCATCCAGTTCCTCATTAGCCAGTGTTACAGATTGCCAGTTGAGAAGAAACTCACAGATATAACTGTGCTACACTCACAGTGGGAGGAGAATGAGATTGTTTTGAAAAAGTTCAGAGGCTAATGATGACTTGTGCCTGAAAAGAACCCCTTCTCAGTCTGCCCTGAGCTGAGGTGATGGCCAGAACATGTCTCCTCCTGGGAAACTATTCTAAAACAATCCTGCTGCACTGCCATCTGGGAGAGATGTTTATAAAAGTTTGACCCACAGAGCCAATTACTAGTAAATTCATAATTGGAGACTACCTCTACCTACGTCTTCAGTATCTGATTTTTCTAATAGGTTGTTAATAACATTTTATTGGCTACTTATAATATTACTCTGAACATTATTATCACAATGCTGTTTGTAAAATCAGATCTAATAACCTTCCTTAATAATTACTGCTAATTTTCAATGAATTCCTCCAAAATTAAGTGGTTCTTCAAAAGAAGTTGTTTTGACATTTTCTACTAAGCATTTAGCCACTCATTAAGAAAGAAAACTTTTCACATATGCTGTTCTCTGACCTTTCTATTTGTAGAGCATTTTACACTTATGGTTTCATTACCTCCTCCAAAGTTCTGACAATACTTGGCAAGTTATAAAAAAAAAATAACTTGATCAGCTTTCCTTATGGCCACCCAGAAAGTAAAAAAGCAGCCAAATAAGTATAAGACCCAAGATATTTGACTCCTTTTTCTTCTTGTATTACATGAAAGTATTTATACATAAAATATATTTTCCTTAGAAATATATTTGATAAATTATTATCAAGATATACATTCTAAAATTTGGAGAAATAAAATGTTTATAGATTTATAATTTTAAGCTATTAAAATTAGTAATGTGGAACTTTCTGGGTCACAGTTATAATAAGCTTGAAATACACAATTTGACAAGCAGCTGCCAAAAACAGTAAGTTGTAAGAGAAAATAATCTATATCTTTTTTGGAAAAATACCCTTTCATACATTTCTTATATGAGTATTTACTGTTTTTCTGAAAGTTACCCTCAAAAAGCTAAGAAGCTTATTAAATTAACTTCATAATTCTTATAAGATTATTTGCATTAGTGTTACAGTGAAGCTTTCCTTCCTTGTACTAAATCCATCTGAAGATAATTTGTAAAATAAAATCATAGAACTGTACAAAGAGGCTCATGCATATCTTTGCCGTCCTTGTTACGTATGTAATGAGGTTGAGGTCAGAAAGATTAACTGACTTGTTCAAGGTCATACAAGTGACTGGTAAGTAGAACTTACAGATCCTGACACTTCATAATGCTGTGTTTATGATCTATTTAATAGCTTTCTGTGCATGAGCAGTAAATAGCTTAATCACTTGATCGCAAGGGTACATTGATTCAACAAGCCAAATATGACATAGCTTAAAAGGTCTATTTTATGAAAGATGTTTACCTTATCCTTGTTTACACAGCAAGGAACATTGAGGAGTTAATTTCAAAACTCTAAGCTGCATAAATCAACTTTGATGAAAAACAAATACAGAAAATCAAAACAACCTCTAAATAGTCTAAGTAGATAAACTTAATAATATAACTTAGAAACCTGCCATACTCTGTTTGCAGCACAATGAAAAGAAAGTTAATTCAAAATCCTTAGCCAGTCAACTTACATAAAGATCAAAAGAGTAGAAAATAAATCCTAAAAGTAGAAAAGACTACTGTGATCATTACAAATACAATTATGCTTCCCTCCCCCCAATTATTTTCTTAGGGAGAATGAAAAGGGAACAAAAGTAGGAGATACTTGATCTAGGGCAAAAGTCTTTCAGTATACACATACTATACCTGGATTTTTTTATATAAAAATTACATCAAAACAGAACCTAAAATTTAGAAGCTAATCTTAGATGTTTATAAAATTTTATTATTGAACATAGAAACATATTATTTTAGAATCTTTAAGATAAAAAAATTGATCACTGAGAATTTATTAGTTGTACTTGAAAAGAGACTTTAGAATCATAATAATGAAAATAATAAAGATATTTTTCACATTGAGACCAAGGTTAGATATATTATTTGGTACACCAATGTATTAATCTCATAAAGCTATTATACATTGTTTTCTCTACTTAGGTTTATATATTAACTTGTAAATTAAAAGGTTTACATTTAAAGTTATTCTAAATTAAGTTAAATAAATATTAAGGGAATAGAAGAGGTAAAAATATTCTTATTTTAAAAAGATTGGAATCAAATACTGCTCAAAGTAAAGGAAAAAATTTAAATTATTCCAAGTTAGAAACTTGATCGTTAGAACTATTAGAATGGAAAAATATATAAATGAAAGACAATATAAAATAAGTTGTTTTTCCCACAATATAAACAGAACAGGTGATGCTTTTTCTTTATAAATCAATAAAGAAAAGCATAGTATTATATAGATATAAAATAATTGATACAAATATAAAGTTACTTATGAATGTATTTTAGTAAGAATGAATTAGCTTTGGGAAATGGGTTAGAAAACTTTCTTTTTAATAGTATTTTATTTTATAGATTATATGTTTGTGCTGATAATTTTATATTTCCTTATGAACTGAATTTTCTATTAAAATGGTAATTATATTTTCAGCAGGTTTGATTTAATTTTGCCACTAAGTATTCAGTTTTTAGTAAATTTCTCTAAAACTGATTAAAATTATAAAATATATGGCCATAGAAAAATATATTGGATTAAATGTTGTTGCAAAAAAGAGTTTTAGTTTTGGAATGAGTTCTATTGTAGAATGATAGTTCTTAGCATTATTTTAAATTATGTCAGAATAGTTCACAGCGTATCATGCTTAATAGGAACAAAACCACATTGTGCAAACTTATAAGATTCTAGACTATGTTAAATTGAACTCCACTCTGAGTTAGGAAAGTGGTGGAGAATTAAAACATAATTTAAAATAAGATAATTTGAAACTAGTTAAAGACTAACATATATCTAAAATTGACCAAAATAGTGAGGCATTTTGAGAAAATAGTTGTATATATTGTAATATTATTTTATAAATTTATATTATTCACTAATTGGGAATACTTAGTAACAGGAGTAATATTTTACAGATTAATGGAAACAAGTCAGAACCATATATCATTTGTAATTGAAATTAAACGCATGTTATTTTAGTGTTATTCTTAGTCTACATATAGCCACATATAATAGTGACCATTTTTATCTAATATAAACATTTTACTGTATTTTTGATAGATAAGTCTATTTTACTTTTGACTAATAGTTGTAATAATAATACAAAATAATGGACTATACTTTAAACACTATTTTTAATTTTTAATGATATTTTTTAAATGTCTTAATAAGAATTTGATTAATACATATGGATTATTTTGTCCTCTAAGACATATAATATTAACCCAAGTATTTTACATGTAGTATAAATATTATTGCTTATGCATCTGTCAAGCTAGGTTGGGAGTATGGGAGTCTTTTTGTATAATTTTATTGGTGAATTATAATTATACACCATAGTGATATTTAAAGGGATACATTTATATTTGCACACATCCCTTTGTAGTCACAGATATTCCAGTAAATTGTTGTGAGCTTTGATTCAATAGATAAGTATCTTCTCTGAGTTATAAAGTCATACCAGCTTCATACTGTGAAATTCTAAAACAATTATTATTATTATAAATTTAGACTTTTTACATTTAAATGTTTTAATTATTTTTTAGAAACCTCAGTTTACCCTTCAACTTAGAAATATATTCTCAAATTATCTTTCAGGACAAATTTGACATAAATAACTTAATTATAGACATAAAACTGATAATTTTGTTATATTGTCTCTTTGTACTGCATAATCACAATGAATTACAGAAGTCTCCAGCAAATTATAAAGCCTACGGTGACCAGAAACATAAGGTGAATGAGTCTGGAGTGAGCAGTGTGAAACCATGAGGTGAAGTGGGCTGCGTGGAGCTGTAGAGGGCATATCCACCAAAAACAACAGAACACAGACTTAGCTGATGCCATTAAGATGTGGACCTTGTGTGGCTCAACTCTAATGTGTATAGAATTTATAAATCCAAATTTTTATATTATGTATTTAGGTGTGAAGAAACGAAATGATACGAAGCAATCTGCTGGTCATGTCTGTCCCAAGGAGAACAATATATGCTTATAGTTTTTATTCTTGAATAGGTAACTACAAACATTTTAAAATATGAATTACATAGCATACTTTATGCTTTTTTGCTTTGTGGTCTTCATTTTTGTATAGGTAATTATAAACATTTTAAAATACAATATTACATTATCATACATTATGAAACTTTCTTAACATGTTAATTTTAGTAAATAAGTCAAGTTTTTAATCAATGACATTTTAATATTAGTAAGAGGAAAGCATTTTTAAAAACATTATATTCTTCCCTTTATATTCAGACGGTATCAGATTAAATCATTTCTAGAATCCTGAAGTTATAAATCCATTTTATTTTAAAGAACTTTCTACTCGTAAACCTTTAGAATTATCAAACAAACTAAAACTTCTTTGGCTATTAAAGAAACAGAAAATTATGAAGTCGAGGAAGCAGTATGCATTTTAAGTATTTATTTGTGCCATTTGAAATATATGGTAATATATTATAATGGCATATGATATCTTCATATAATTCAAACTGAATGTCATTTGAAGTAGGAAAAATAAATGCAAACTGTAACTGATAATGTTAAATTTTTATAGTATGTATTTAAGTTAAAATAAAGTGTTTATAATATTATTCAACTTTCCAAATATTAAATGAGTGTAAAACACAGACACACACAGACACTGCTCTAATCATGGAGATCTCACAAGATTAGAGCTTAAGACTTAATGACATTAACACAATTTATTCATGACAAACTGAGTTAATGCCTGGTGTGTGTGTGTGTGTGTGTGTGTGTGTGTGTGTGTGTGTGTCCACTATAAACTCAATACTTAGAGTACTAACGAGCACACGGTCTGTTTTCAGTAAATATTTTTATAATGAATAGATTACATTTGTCATAAGCTAGCATATACTTGAAAAATGTCTATTTCTTTTCTAAAAGACAAAGCATAAATATAGAATAGCTATGTCAGAGAAATTGTTGGAAATTGTAGTAGAAAATCCCTTCTGGGATCCATAAGCACCATGGAAGGGCAACAACAGAAAAGGTAGCCTAAGGACCACTGCACAGAAGGATCTAAGGATGAAGGGACTGTGCTATTGATATAAAGAGAGAGGTGAACCAAACAGGTCATGCGAATTATCTACACTAGAGAAATAAAACAGCTTTTCTATCAGTGAGCTTACTGTGTCTTCTATGTTTGTTTTGAACTAAAAGATTGAAAGAGTGCTGTGTTATTCAGGTTCAAACCCTTCACTGACCTCTCAACTTTTACAAGATGCCTTAACAACTTTAGACTTTTTAGTTATTGGTTCAAAGATAAAATTTTATGGGTGTGCACAGGGTTTGTCTCCTCAGTTGCAAATAGATTGAAGCAAAACTAAATTCAATTTAATTTTCCTCTGGCAGGGTGGATGATCATTGGGACTGGCCAATTGCAGTTCAAAGAAACTGAACTGTGTTGTATTTTTGGGTGAAACTTTCTCTAGTCATTTGTGTCCCATATATACTTGTACCATGCTTGAATATGACTTCCTCTTAATCACATTAAGATAAAGATTATAATAAGAATATGGTCTTGATATTTATGAGAGAAAATGTTCATTTTCAGTGTAGTTTTCAAATAGGATTAAAATATGTGTAAATTCCTACAAAGATAGTGGTGTTTACCTTTATATAGCTGTTCATGTTTTATTAAAATTATCAAATGTCTTATCTAAATTTATAATGTCAATAGTCATAATTTATCAACTTTATCATTAATGGACTCTAAATATAATAAAAATATATTTTGATTAATAAAAGAAGCCCAATGTCTAATTCATAGACAAATACATAATTCTCTATGGGGCATCCATAGTGAAAAATGAACATATCTTCTTGATTTTTCAGTGTGTTCTATCTTTGTCACATATAGTAGATAATTGCTATATGGCAATCACAAAAAAGGCATCAGAGTTGCTTATCACAAAAAGGCAGAAACAAAATTTTCAAAAAACGAGTTTGAATACTGAGGAAGTCCAAAAATCACATTCTGTGTTTTCAGTGTCTTCACTCAACTAATATACCCTTGTATCTACAGACACTCTGGGTGTCATTTTATGAACTCAGATTTTATGTAGTATGAATCTATTATACTTCTACTATAGTCTATATGTTTCTGAATGTATGTGTTTGCTCATGTGTAAACATATACATTTATATATGTAAATATACATGAATGTACACACAGATGTGCATACACACACACTAGCTACTAGAAAGGAAAGTAAAATGGGAGAATATTCTTGTTGCCCAGAGGTGATCATTTAGTAAGTAATCAGAATTTATATCATTCAGTTTGCTATAACTTGAATATAGATTGTCCTCTCTGAAGTTCACATTGAACTAGAATCCCCATTTAATCCCAATTAGAAGATATTGATAGGTAGGACCATGTGGGACCTTTAAAAAGTGGCTGGAGTTCTGCCCTAACGAATGGGGTAATCCACTGCCATGATTAATGAACTCATAGGTCATTATAGGAAAGGGTCTGCTGCAAAGGCCAATTTGTCTAGGTCTCTCATATGATTTCATTCTCTTCCAAAGAGATGCCCTGGGATACTTCAGAACCTCTGACACATGGAAGGCCATCACCAGGTATGACCCTGCAATCTTGAGCCAGAAATCATAAACCAAAATAAACAGCTTTTCTTTATTATTTACCCAGTGTGTGGCATTCTGTTATTAGTGACAGAAAATGGACTAAGACACTAATCTTTAACTATCTATTACCACAGAAGTTCATCAAAAATGAAGATGCCTTGGCCTAACCAGAGAGCTAGTAAATAAAGATATTAGAGGTTGGAGTGATAAATCTGCTAATTTAGCACAGTCAAATTGAAAGCAAGTAAGAAATTGGTTCATACAATCATTTAGTTTTAGGACTTTTAAGGTAAACAATTTTTAGTTTAAAGTGGTTTGACTTGTCTAGCCCATATGATTTCATTAGTAACAAAGCTATTAAGCTATTATTTCATCAAACCCTTTTATTTCTTCTCTTCTCCAAGCACACTCTCAGCCCCCTACACATATAAGAAAAGCATGCCTCTGGTTTAACAGCCCAGACATTGCATCTCTGCTGTGGCAGCAGGGATTTCATTTTACTTGAAATTTCAAATTGAGCTATATATCTGTATTGCACAAGTATGCTTTGCTTGAGTTACTGATAGAGACTGGTAGATAAGTACATTCACATACTTGATGCCAACAGGCATTCCATAATTTTGTAATATTTAAGATATTTTAAAGACTGCTTATAATTGAGGACTATACATAAAATTGGAGAAAGGCAAATCCCTAATTTAGATCTTTGTGAGGCATGCCTTTATATAGAAAAAATTACTTCTATTTAAATTAGGAGTCCTTACAATGCAAAAAGAAAAGCATTGTCTTTACTTCTAGATTCTCTACTCCCTGAAAAAAAATTCCAAAGTACCAAAAAGGAAAAACAATATAAGTAATTCTGTATCATATTAGGATCTAGAAACCTATTTCATCCAAGTTATGAGAAAATAAATAATCTACAAATCGTACATTTTCTTATCAAAGAGATTAAATCTCATATCATCTATGGAAACAGACAGTCAAAGAATGACAGGATTTTCTGAGCAGAGATTGTTTAGATCACTTGTTTTACCATTAGTGTACTTGGGAGGAAAAGTGGGTTGCTCTAGAAACTAATCACAAGAAATTAATTAAATTTAATAAATGACTATAGGCTTGATATTGAATAGTGTATCAATTTAAAACAGCATTTCTGAACATTTTATTAACTTTGTACTAGGCAATTCTATATTATGGGGGCTGTCAGTGTATCGTGGTGTATTTACTAGCTTCCTTAGCTCTTACTCATTAGATACTGCCAACAAACAATAAATTGAGAATAAAAACTGTCTCTAAATATTGTTAAAAATGTACAGAAATGAGAGGAAATTTTTCTTCCATTTAGAACCAGTGAAAATGACAGCTGAAAACCCCAGAGAGAAGAGTGATTTGCATTTGCTCCCAAGCTTCCTCCAAAGGCCTTCGTTGGTTTTTCATAAGAACACTTGGAAGACAAGACAGGAAAAAAGAGAAAACCACCCTCAGTTTGCAAGTCTACAAGAAGCCATCAACTGACACTTGTAAAAAACATGAAAAATACTTTTTTTTTTTTGGTCAATCTTAGCACTTATATGAAGGATAAAGCTTCGAGTCTCTAAGAGAGGGAAATCAACTTTATTGCTTGCTGGAAGCTAGGAGAGTGGCTGAAGCAAAATTTCCATGTCCTGGGGGTGAAAAGGTAGGAAACTCGGCTTCTTGGTTTCAGGACTTAGGCAGAAATGCAATGTTTCTGGAGAAATCATAGAAGAAGCCTTGTCTCTTATGGGGAAGGACAAGAAAACTTCTCATAAAATGTATGCTACATAAAAATAAAAGAGAAGACTTCTATAGTCAAGTGGGTTTCTCATATGCTTCCTGTCTTGGGGGCAAAATTTCTGTTCATTAAACCCTGCTAGAGACAGAATATAGAATTTAAGTACTGTGCTAAGGAAATCATGGAAGAAATGTTGAGAGATCCCACCACCCGAGGCCCAGATGAAGAATTTATAACATAATTAGAAGAAAAGAATATATCACAATAATACAAAAGGAATGGGATGGAATAGATATGAGCATATTGTTATAAAATTTTTACACAGCTTATGGGATTGTATAATATTATTTAAAAGTTTAAAATTCAAGAGGAAGCACTGAAATGTTTGTAAAATAATTATGACCATTTAAACAAAAGTAGAGAAAATTTTAGACTCCAAATTTTATTAAAAGTAAATAAACTAAACATGGCATTAACATTCAGATATTGTCACACTGGACAAATAAGAATCAGCTCCATGCTAGCCACCAAATTTGTTATTTAAATATTTAGTTATCAGAGCAGCCAAGATAGCTAACTTTGAAGATCGGAAGTCAGATGAGGAGAAGGTACACATAGCTGCTAAATTATCACTTATGCTCCCTCAGGGGAATTTAATGAACTATTCAATGCTGTTTGGCTACTACTTAATAATGACAATCTCCTTAGGGAAGGAGCAGCACATGCATTTGTCCAGTATAATATGGATTGGTTAGTATATGAAGATCAGGTGTTAATTACAGAGCACGGTGACCTGGGTAATAGCAGAATTTTAGATCCAAGAAACAAAATTTCCTTTAAATTTGATCACTTACTGAAAGAAGTAAGTGACCCCCCCCCCCCAACCCAAGGAAGTTGACGGAGAATTGAAGTCTTGGAGAGAATCCTGTGACAGTGCTTTAAGAGAAGAGTTTTACTCATTTATTTTTTTTAATATGGGTCAAAGACTTGGAAATTAGACCAGAGACCTTGAGACTTCCTGAAGAGGGCATAGGTCCAAACTGCAAAACATAAGCACAGATAAAACTTTCTCAACAAGGCCCCAAAGCCACAAGAAACTAGAAGATGAATCAATACTTGGCACTGCATGAAAATGAAGAGCTTCTGTACAGCAAAGGAAACTGTCAATAACCTCAATCGAGAGCCAATAGAATGGGAGAAGATTTTTGCCACCTACCCCTCTGATAGAGGACTAATATCTAGTATATACAGAGAACTCAAGAAACTCAACACTATAAAACAAAAAATCCAATCAAAAGTGGGCAAGCGAACTTAATAGATACTTCACAAAGGAAGAAATTCAAATGGCCAATAAATGCATGAAAAATGCTCACCATTATTGGCAATCAGAGAGATGCAAATCAAAACTACCCTGAGACTTCACCTAACTCTAACTAGAATGGCAATCATTCAAAACACAAACAACAAAAGATGCTGGTGAGGATGTGGAGAAGAGGGAACTCTAAAACATTGTTGGTGGGAAAACAGTATGGAGGATCCTCAGAAGAATGGGAATGAACTTATTATTTGATCCACCAATACAACTTCTGTGTATCTACCTAAAAGAAAGGAAACCAAGCTATCAAACTAATACATGTTTATCTATGTTCATAGCTGTATAATTCACCATAGCCAAACTATACAACCAGCCAACATTTCCATCAACAGATGAATTAATTACAAAACTGTGGGATATGTACACAATAAAATGTTACTCAGCCATAAAAACACAATTACATAATTCACAGGGAAATGGATGGAACTGGAGGACATTATGCTAAGTGCGATTAGTCAGTCATAAAAAATAAGAAATAAGATGCTTTTCCTAATATGCAAAAGCTAAGGAGAAATTGGTCATAGGAGAAATGCTAGATGAAAAAGAAGATCCAGTAGAGGAGCAAATAAGGCAGCCTAATTGGGGAGAAGAAGGAAACTCTCTAAAGCACATGAAGTCAACCACTAAGCCAAGCATGGGAAGGAGGGATGGGGAGGGGATATGGTGGGGATTGGGTAAGGGCTAACTGGGTGATGTGTGTATGTATGTCTACAGAGTTTTTTTTATCCTATTATGATGTATGGATACAATGCACCAATAAAAACATTAGAAAATAAATAAATAAAAATTAAAAAAGAACTGATGAGATACAGTAGATGCATTAGAATATAAAACTTGAAAAATTCAGACATTGAAGGAATAATAAATAATCTTGTACTTTAATACACTGTGGCAGGATTGTACAATGAGTCAAATAGCTCTGCAAATCACAAAAACTAAAAATGAACCAAAGTGAAAAGGATAATTTCCAGGAGGTATCTTTCTATTGTAACCTGCTATCTAGGGAATACTAGTTATTTTCTTTTAAATGAGATGTAAACCTTGTTCCAAATTGCTCTTTCTCTGTCCTGCCTGCCAAGAACTCAAATGTAACTTTGATATAGCAACCCTTCCCAGGTATATTGACAGGTCTGTGTGTGATCTCAGAGTACACAGGTAACATAGATATGATAAGACAACTGGTAATGGTGGATTCATTTACATTGTTTACATTTCTATGACCAGGCCTAAATTTTTTAAAATTCCAAGTAGTGTCTTCCTACCTGTCTCCAAATACATGTCAAACAAGAGGGTTTTTGTGCTCCAGCGTTGTCTTTGCTCAATAATATAGTCAAGCAAGAGTTTGTTTCCAAGTAAAGCAGTATAAGCATTTTTGGTTTTGTCTCCAAATATAATATATTTGTATTATTTTTCATTCATAGTATCCACCCTTATCACACTATCTTCTGTATCGGGTAGTCCAATATAGAAATATATCTTTGTTCTAAAGAAAAAATATATAAATACTGTTATGTTAAAAGTGGAATAGATGTCTGAGAATGGTGGTGCATGCTTATAACTGCAGGACTTGAGAGTCTGAGACAGGAGGTTCACAGGTTTGAGGACAATATTAGCAGTTTAGCAAGACTCTCAGCAATCTATGCAGACCCTGTTTAAAACTAAAAAAAAGCGCCGGGCGTGGTGGCGCACGCTTGTGATCCCCGCGCTTGGGAGGCAGAAACAGGAGGATCCCGCATGTTTGAAGCCAGCCACGCGCGCGCTGGCTTAGGAGACCCTGTTTCCAAATAAAAATGTAAAAATAGGTCTGGGAGTGTAGCCCGGAGGTAGAAGGGCTTCCAGGAACCCCAGTTCCACCAAAAAAAAAAAAAAAAAAAAAAAAAAAAAAGCTGGGTGTGGTGGCACACGCTTGTAATCTCAGCATTTGGAAGGCTGAGACAGGAGGATCACGGTTTGCTGACAGCCTCAGATACTTAGGCCCTCCACAACTTAGTGAGACCCTGTTTAAAAATAAAGAATAATAAAGAAAAAAATAGGGCAGGGGTGTGGCTAGGAGGTAGAATGCCCCTGGGTTCCATCACCAGACCTACAAAAAAAAAAAAAAAACTAAAAATTGAAAAGTCTGGGTATGTAGCGTGGATGTAGAATGTCAAAGGGTTCAATTCCCTGTACCACAAAAAGGAAAGAAAAAATTTGAATAGATGGATATCGACATGTCTATCTATAGCATGAGTTAATATACTAAATGCAGATATCCCTTGATTGATAGCAGTGTTACATCTAGAAAAACCCACCATAATTTGAAAATTATATGAAGTCAAAGGGCATTCAATTTAACCTGCTGAACCATAAACATGAGCAAAGTAATCTAATATAGCCTATTTTATAATACAATGTTGTATGTATCTCATGTAATTTATTTAATATTTGTATCTTAAAAGCACTGGCAGTAGGCGTACTCCAGAGATTGGATATTTACATTATTGACAGGTTTTCCCACAGGGAAAATTAAGATAAGTATGGTGATGAGCACCTGTAGTCTCAACTACTTGGGAGGCTGAGGTGGGAAGATTACTTGAGCCCAGCAGTTTGAGACCAACCTGGACATCATATCAAGGCCCTGCTCAGGAACGAACAGTCAAGCAAAAACAAAAGAGACTCGATGTATTAGAAAATATGATGAACCTAAACAAATATGTAAATTACAAAGTAGAATAAATTTTATGAAAAAATATTGATATAATAAAAAAGGAAACTAGTTGACAGTTCCAGCATTCCTTTCCCAGTAACTCATATAACTAGTATACAGACAATTACTATGGATATGTAATACCTATTTTTAAAAATTGAGTATTAAAAACTTTTTAATTGATCAATGTGATCAATGTGAATCAAACTATCAACTGTCTGAAAATAAATAATTATCTCAGCAGACAATGTTTGACAAAATTCAACATATGTGCATTACGCAAACTTTCAGCAAACTAAGAATAGAAGGGTACATTTTCAGCCTCATAAAGGTAATTTATGAGAAAAATACTTACACTGTGCCTTTTAGTAAAAGACAAATATTTCTACATTAAAATATCAAAGAAAGTCATTATATTATTTTCCATTATTTCTATTCAACATTCTAATGAATATCCTAGTCAGTAAAAATAAAAAAACAAAATTATTAAGAATAAATATAAAAATATCTGCATAGTTTTAAAGATATTGATAAGATGATTTGTATTTTATATAAACAAATGGAAAACCTACATTAAAGAAACAATTTTAAAATAAGCTTAAAACCCTATAATAATTAAGTTAAAGCAAAGTTATCATACAAATAGACATGTAGATCAATGAAACACAAAATAACTCAGGAATATATCTTAACATATATATTGCATGAATTTTTACAAAGTTAAATGTGCAACAATATAACTCAATTAAGAAAATGAATTCTTTACAAGTGGTGCTAAATAAATTAAATATTAGTATAAAGATAAGCTCAAATCTATATTTTACTGCATATACTTTAATTAATAGCAGACCTAAATATAAAATGTATAATGCAAACCTTTTAAGATAGCAAAAAAAGTTTGTAATATTGAAACTGAAAATGGTTTATTCAATAATAATAAATCATAAACAATTTAAAAAATTAGATGGTTACAAATTTCATGTAAATAATAGACTGTTTATAAAATTAACATAAAATTTGACTGTTCACAAACTTTGTAAAAATCTTATTTTATAAAACATTAAAAAAGTAAAGTTACAGACTAGAAAAATAATTCTGAAATATACTTTAATATTTTTAATTAAATTTATAAAAATTATAAGACAAACATATTCCATTTTAAAATGAGATAACAGATCTAAGCCAATGGTTTATCAAAAAAGATAATTGACAATATAATACCTATTCGATACCATTAGTTATTTGAAAAATGTAAGTTAAGAACCCAGTGAGATATCATGAAATATTTCTAGTAAGGCTAATGTAGAAAACACAGAAAAATTTAAGTATTAGCAAGGATGCAGACCAGATGAAAATATCCTTCAACGGTGATGAAAATATGAAGTAGAACAACGTTTAGGACATCTTACCAACATTTGTTTTTGAGTCTTCCATTCTACTTCTTTGGTCTATGTGTCTGTTTTTGTGTCAATACCAGGCTGTGTGTGTTTTTTTTTAATTAATTTGTAGTATAGTTTGAAATTAGGTATTGTGATACTTCCTGCATGGTTCTTGTTGCTGAGAATTACTTTGGCTATTCTGTTTTTGTTTTTGTTTTTGTTTTTGTTTTTGTTTTGGTTGTTGTTGTTTCAAATGAATTTAAGGACTGCTGGCAGTCATGGTACCAATGTAGGCCATCACAGGCAGATAATAAACCTAGAAGACCTCATTTTAATATAACTTGTTAACTAATAAATCTATTAATTGCCTGAAAGAATTAACCCAATCATGAAGGAAAAATAAAGATGATATTTTCTTAATAGTCTCTCTTAGTCCCACTTCTTAATCTTCCAATGGAAATTAAATTTTAAATTATTTCAGAGGGGACATGCCATATCTATATGTAGCATTTATAAATCCTTCAAATATCTGGCAATATATTTCCTTATACATTTTTATGGAATTCATTATTTAGACTTTTTTTAAAAAACTTCCCATTTCAAGTTTTAGAGCTTTTTAGTCTATCTTTCATTACACATAACACTTTTAATAAACCATAAAGCTAAAATTATAACATGTCATTTGTATGAGGGTGGTTCTTAAAATATAATGAGTATAAATACATGTGGAAATAAAACTTAAATTATGTGTTAGAATAGCCTAAATATAGCATTATAAGCTATGGTGTATTTAAATCAGATATATAAACTAAGTGGTAAAATGGAATTGAATAATATCTCTGCATTATATAAATTTTGTTCTCATTTTACTTAAGTCCAACATGTGAAAACACTTCATTTGTATTTGAGTTTACTCCATAGAAGACTATGCTTCCCAGTAGGTTTGTAGTAAGAATTGGCACTGAGAACTGGAGAAAAAGGAAAAACAGACAAATGTCAGAAAAATAATACTTTTTTTGTTAAACAATAATTAAATCACTGGGGATGAGATTAGCTTAACAGCATGAAAACTTCCCAGAAAGAGCTTGCATAAAATTGATTTGGAAACATTCAAGGTGCCTCCCTGGATACTATTATGAAGTAGTCAAATTAAAGTCAACCAATATTAAAAAAAATTATTTGTCAGGTGTGCTATTAAATAATATTTAACTTACACAGAATGATTTTGTGTTGATAAATTCAATGTTTGCTAACCTATTGATGCTGCTCCGAAAACTGATGATTTCTGGACTAAGATTTCTAAGATAAAGGAAACTGAATCATAATTAACTAGCCCAAATTTAGCTAAAAAAAAAAAAACAACTAAGATGGTCTCATAATTTTACAATCTGGGTGACATTCTTTCCCATTATTTCAGTGCTTGGATGACATAAATTAATTTTGTCATGTGTGTTAGTTTGTTGTTACCTAGATTACTTTGCTTCATGCTTATGTGAAATCTAATACAATTTTTGTATATACCAATTTTTTGTTTCAAAGAAATAAAACTTAGACATTAGAACTTATGAACCCTAAAAAGAATTTTAAAATGATTCTCTGACATGTTTAAAATATATTTTGGATTCACATTACCTGAAGGTATATGAACTGTAATAGAATTTTTCAATTAATTAAAGAATGAAATATGCATTCATTACTTTAGTTGGTATCACTGTTGATTTAAATAAGCTTCCTTATGAAAATGTTTATGTATATCAAGATTTCTGCAAGTAAATATATGCAGTTTTATATAAATTTGTGTTCGTGTGTGTATAGCATGGAAACAAATGATTGAGGATAAAGTGATTTAGATTTCTCTAATTTTTCAGTGTTTATTTAAAATTTATCTTATAGTTGAGGCACATAGTTGATTTGAAGAAGTTTAATTTTGAAGGTGACTAGCTAGCTTTCACTAAAACATTAATCCTCAATTTATCAGGGACTAGAAGCCATTTGGACATTGTATACTAGAAATATTATATTCAGAGAATAAAGACAATCCTAGCACTTGTTGAACACAAGATTTTCTTTATGTTACATGAAATTATTTGGAAAGTATGTGTTTAGAGTTAAGGGGACAGTGTGAACTTTGAATCATTTATAATAAACAGATTATAGAATAGTATCACTTACTTGGTTTCTCTTAAATTCTTTTTAAAACTCAGAAAGTGCATATATACATGAAAGCTTAAGTGCAGAAAATACTTTTAATAGTTATGGAAAAAGGAATAATGATTTTAAAGGTTTTAGAAATATTGTTTCTTTTTATATCACTAAGGAAAATTAAAGAGAAGAAGGGAAATACACAAGGATAGTCACTCTCCTGGGAAGGATTTTTCAGAGCACATAGCAGAAAGATTAATTTATGAAAGAGGTAGATTGACTTCACAAGTTCTAACTATTTAGGTGCCCCAAAGTACAAGAGATTTCTGGAATCTGTATTTCAAACATAATACCAAAAGTCCAATATATTCATGAAGATATTTAAAACATTAACC
This sequence comes from Muscardinus avellanarius, assembly GCF_963383645.1. Taxonomy (NCBI): domain Eukaryota; kingdom Metazoa; phylum Chordata; class Mammalia; order Rodentia; family Gliridae; genus Muscardinus; species Muscardinus avellanarius. The sequence goes on along the minus strand of NC_137786.1, from coordinate 91,337,354 downwards.
TTGAAGAAACAAGTAGAAAATCGGATGGAGCTTTTAGACGTTTGAAAATAGATTTCATCTCATTCAGCAGTCTCATCTCCTGGGTCTACAAAACATATGCTCAAATCAAGAGTGGTCAAATATGCAAGATAACATAAGATGACTGTGGAAATGGCTACTATGTTATAGAAGACATATTAACTTTATGGTAAGGTGAGGTGAACTAAATGTTAATTCATTAAATTTATCACATCAAAATAAGTTATTTCAGATTTTATAGCTACAATTACACAATTAAAATAATAGAATTTGAATATATCAGCTTAAAGGAAAGAAAAATATACATATACATATTTTTATCATGAGAAAATTTTTATAATGGCATGCACATTTGAATTTACATGTTATTAAATGTATTATATATTATAAAATATTATTTATAAGTAGATATTTTAATGTAAAAATAAAGCACAAAACAAATATGCACAGTACTCTCACCAATGCTTTCTTCTAAGATAAAAGTGAGAAATATGTTATTGAAGCATGTGGCTAATGAAAATTTCACCCATATTTGGGATTTAATTTTTCCATCTGTTTAATAGAGATAAAAACATAAGGTTGCTGTTGATATTACATGAGCTAGCAAAATATGTGCAATAGTGATAGGGACATAATAAGATGCTAATTATTGTTATGTTATTTCATAATTGGTATATCAGATTCATCCTGTGAGCCAGTGACATTCAAACACATTCCAAGTTAATTCTGAATCTTCCTTCATATCTGGAAACATCACAAGGACCTGGAAATATAGAGAAGAATTTTCTTTAAAGTACTTTTTAACACTAAAACTTTATATTTATCAAACTCTGGGGAGTGTATATGAAGAGGAAAATCACTGGTGATTTGATGAAAGAATGCATTTCAAAATCCAAAGTGTTGCAAATTTTACATGCATAGAGACTATCACAGATATATAAAGTTTTCTAACTCATTAGTTTATTTTTATTTTAATTTTTAAAATATAAATTTTGATACATTCCCATTATCACAACATACCACAGGTGTCTAAATTTTATTCATGTTACTAGCTCATCACCAACAAATTTAGTATCATCTTAATTCATTTTTATTAAGTTACATTTTTAAAAACAAGTTGGTTTTTACTAAAGTTTATGTACTGATATCTTGAAATAGTACTATCTGCTTGTATAACTTGTAATGAGTAAATGAATGCATTTATTTAAAATATGCTTTTAAGTGTACTATTTCACTATTTTTCTCTGTTTTATTTGAACTATATTCTGTTTTGTGTTTATAACTGATATGTTGAAAGTAAGTGAAATGTATATTCTAAAAAGGTCTATTTCAATATTACAATAATTTAGAGTTCTACTGTATCAGTAAATCTATGGAAATATTATTTGAATTTACTCATCATAATTAGGACATGTATCTAATCAAATAGAGAAATTTTGAGTTCATTTTTAAGGTTAAATTTAAACCTAATCAAGCAATCATTTCTTAATTTCTCAACAAATGATATTACGGACTCCAAAGTAATTATTTCAATGTGGCACACAAATTAGCAGTAGTTTAAATAATATATGCACCAATTCACATAGTGAAAAAGCAATAATTTTATTTTATAGCATCAAGGATTTGAATTTTAATGATCACTAAACTTTTGGCCAACTCCTCAACCTTATAATAAAAGATCAAGTATTTTTTTCTGCTATTGATTTTGAACAATAAAGACATTGTAGTTCAAATCTAATCTTACATCCTAGTCCTAGCATAGTAGGTTCAGAATTTCATGGCTTTTTCTACAACACAAAAACATAAAAAATAAATTATTTAACAAAATTAAAATTTCCTATAATTCTTGTTACCATGTCTCTTCAAATTTAGACAGCACTGTGGTGCCTGAAAACAGAAACAATTTATTATCTTTATATTCTTGAAACTAGGTGTGTGTCTTATTACATTAAATCCACTGAACAGAAAACTGTTTCATTAGAATACAATAAAAATATTTCAATTGCTTCACATATGTGTTAATGTAGTATATATCTGAATTGTCTCTACTTTTAAGTGGAGAATTATTTCAGAAAAGGAAAAAATATTGCAGTTTAAAGGAGAATGAAGGAGAGAGAGTGGAATTGGACAGTCCAACACATCACAGACCTGTGTTTAACTAGATTCCAAGTTGGTCCTGAATCTTTCTCCTTACCTATAAGAAGGATCGTGGGTGATACTGCCCAACAGGTGCTGAAATATGGCTCTTACTACAGAAAGACAATACACAATTATAAGAAAATAAAACCGATATAATGTATAGGTTTTATATTATAGTGTCAATTATATAAATGAAATATAATTTCTATATAATTTCAATTATATAAATGAAAATGTTTTCCAGGAAGATTGTTTCCTTTTCATGCTTAAATAAAAAATGTTTGCAGATTGCTCTTTCGAACTGTAAGAATTATAAGAATGAGCAGAAACTATACACACATCTCGTTCACAATAAATAAACAGATAATAAATAAATAAATAAATAAATAAACAGTATATAGGAAAACTAAACATATTCACATATCTGTTTTTAATGTCATGTTTGCCATAGATTCAAGGTGAGGCTGGTCAGTGTTTTCCTAAGAAAGAATAAGAAAAATGCATAATTTCAATTAGTGCACAGATTATGTGGTTATTTTTTCAGATTAATTTGGAAAATATCAGAAAATGTAGCTTACCAAATACATCAAATACCCAGCTGCCATACTGGGGATATCCAGCCTGAAATTCCTTCAACTCTCTTTGAGTTGTAACACTACAAATTAAGATAATCATTTTCAGAAGGGCTTAGTAAAATTAATCATTTTACTAAGTCCATTATACACTTGCCTCTAGATACAGGCCTGAAACTATCAAAGTAACCTGACTAAAAGTAAAATAAATACAACAAATATTTTTAAAGTACTTACATAAAAGAAATTCTAACATTTTACTTTTGGCTGGTGAACTGTAATTATACTTTGTAGTGAGATTTGCAATTATGCATTTGTATATGCACATAGCATCTCTTGGTGTGTTTCCCTCTGCATCATAACCCAACCATCCCTATACATGCTAATGAGATTGGTAATGATACCTTTATATACTAACATGACACAATTTGGACTATTTAATTCCTCAAGTCTCCTTTTTTCCCCATCCCCAGTCCCTCCTCCAACCCCTTTCCACCATTGCAACTGTTTCTTTCATTTTCATGTGGTTCTCTTTGTTTTCCATTTTCCCTGTAGCTTCCCCATATGAAAGAGAATATCCTACACTTTACTAAGACTGGCTGACTTCATCTAGCATGATGTTCTCTTTTGAGTTCCATTCATTTTCCTACAAATGACATAATTTTGTTCTTTATGGCTGAGTAAGACACTACTGTGATATTGATAGCACTTTGTGTTTGTTGTAAATTATTAATTTAGTGAGTTTTCTGAAACATTACTGCCCTCTTTGGCATTTGCTCTGGCTTCTGGAAATTTCACTTAGGTAAGTGTTCATGCAGTGATTGGACAACTATTTCTCAAAGTTATTCAAAAGCATAAGATTCACTGTATTTGCTCATAAACTGTGTTCATGTTGGGTCACACCTTCAACCTTACCTACTTGGTTAATACTTGTGACTGAGCTTTTACTTGATGCACTTGAAAATCTTAAGATGTGCTAGAATATTGAATGTAAAACCCATGTATGCAGGCCTGGAGAAACACAGGTTTATGCCAACCTCAGCCACTTAGTGAGGACCTCTGCAATGTAGGGAGACCTTATTTCAAAATAAAAAACTAAAAATAAAATAGAGATAGAGGTGTAGCTTGAAGGTAGAATGCCCCTTGGTCCAATCCCTAGTACCTCAATAAAAATTAAAAAAAAGAAAAGAAAAAAGAAAAAGGATCTAGAGTAATCTGAAAAACAATATGAGTGAATAAGTGCAGGAAGTTTCAAAGAATTAATATAGTTCATGGAAAAAAGAATCATAGTCATGTTGCAGAGTCAGAGATCACAAAGTCAGTCAAATAAATCCCAGACCCTCAAGCCTGACAGATTCAGTGTTTCTTACTAAACTAAATGCTGAGAACGTGTTAACAACTGCTTTAGCCTGGCTATGAGACTGTGTGGACTGGTATTCTGTCATACTTCTGAAATAGATGGGAAATTATCCACACACTAATGTCTTTTTTTGACCAAAATGAAACAGACAAAAAATAAAGTTCCTCCCTCTTCTATTAGATGTATTTTTCTTCCCATGTTTTACTGCATGAGGTTTTTTTTTTTTTTTCAGATTTTTTTTGGTAAATATGTATTACAGTCCCTCTCTCTACCTCTTTAAGTGCTAAAGATAATGTCCTATTAATTAGAGACTTTGGTGAAATAAATTGCTACTATGCAAACAGATTTTTAAGGTAAAATCAGTACCATTTAGCTAATATAAACCTGTTTACTTTAAAGAGATGTGTAGCTGTGTTTTATATTTGGTCTCATGGTCAATCACAAATATAAACTATAAAATTTTCTTTAGTTGTTCTCTATTATAAAACTCTGCCCCTAAAATTATCCATTAAGGGCAGAATAATGCTTAGGAAAACCTCAAGCCTATTATAGTTCTTGACAGATAAAATCTCTGGAATGATTGTCTTATTTCTACTATATATTTCTCCACCAGAAGGCAAAATTTGCCTCTTTTATTCTTTTTCTATTTTTATATCTTAAACCTCACCTTCATAGAAGCATACCCCAGAAAGAAAGAGATATCAACCATGCACTAAAAATTTAAATATAGTACTATGTTAATAAATGTCACAATATGACCTTAATGTGATAATACTTATGAGGCCAGTTTAATACTGACCAAAAATGGAGACAAAACCAACACATAAAAAATAAAAAAAATAAAAGGCAATCCTTCATTCTAAGCAAAGATAAAACAATCTTTCACAATATATGAATGAGTCATATCCAGATATATACATATATTATAAATTAGATGTTTATTATTATAAGTGGGGATTATTCTAGAAATTAAATTATTTTTGCTATTTAAAAATAAATCAATGAAATTAATTATTTTACAGATTGAATAATGAAATCACTTGATTAAATTACTGATGTAAAATTAATTAAATTCAAATTTATTCCTATTTAAAAAAAAAAAAACTTTAGCTGGGCATGGTGGAGCACACTTGTAATCCATGAGCTTGGGAGGCAGAGACAGGAGGATTGCACAGGTTCGAAGCCAGTCGCACTGGTTTAAGCGACCCTGTTTCCATATAAAAAAGTATAAAATAGGTTTGGGAGAGTACCCCAGAGGTAGAAGGGTTTCCAGGAATCCCAGTCCCACCACCACCACCACCACCACCACCACCACAACAACAACAACAACCTTTAAAATAGAAATAAAAGAAAATTTCTTGACCAAACAAAAGCTAATAGAAACCCAAACATAGCATATTACTTAGTGGTTAAAGTTAATGTTGTCTACTCAAAATTGAGAATAGAAGAAGGATGTCTACTATTTTTACTCTCACATAATAAAGAAAATAAAATGGTAATGATTTAAAATAAATAAATGAAGCTTTCCTATGAGTATATCATCTTTATTACCACCTAGGAAACTACAAATTATATATAAAATTCTTCTTGGCTAATTAAAGATATTTAGCAAGGTCATATATAAGTTAACACTAAGTAAAAACTATTTTATACTCGATATAAGAAATAAAAAGAGAATATGTTCAAAATTGCTCCAAATACAAATTATCTAGATACAATTATAACAAAAATGAAGGGATTATGTATGCTGAAAACTTTATTAATGAATATTTTAAAAATATATAATTGGAGAGACAGTCTGTGTTCATGAATTCAATTATCAAAACTAGTATAAATTTCAATTCTCTCAAATTATAAACTCAATCCTATTTCAATCAAAATTCCAAGAAGATTTAAAAATAAATGTAGATACAGTTTTCTTAATATTTATATGGAAAGTCAGAGGAATAGAGTAACTAAAATAATTTTAATAAGTAAAAATCAATTTAGTACAACCATGACATCCAATATAAGGTTTTCACTGACACTCACAGTGCTCGGCAGAATACGGCATTTCAGAGGAACAGATATGTGGATTATATAACAGAAGTGAGAATGCAGAAACAGATTCACAGTAATAACCAACGAATAGCTTTAGACAAAGATACAAGAGCAGGGGAATTGAGGAAGGGAAATATTTTCAACAAATTATAATGGAACAATTGCTCATCAATTACAACAAGTGAACCTCAACCTAAACCTCATGCACATACCAATGCATACTATAAAGATATTCAATTAAAGAACTGAACATTAGTGCAAACCATCATGATGATTAGGCAAAATGCTCTAAGAGATGATAGCAAATGATGGACCATAAAAAAAAATGTGTTGATGTTGGGCATGGTGACACAAGCCTGTAATTCCAGAACTTGACAGGCTGAAACAGGAAAATTTCAGATTTGATGCCAGTTGCACCAATTGATCAAGACCCTCAGAAACTTAGGGAGACCCAGTTTCAAAATAAACAAAAAGGCCTGGGGTGTAGCTCAAATGTAAAATGTCCCTGGTTCAATCCCTAATACCCCTCAAAACACTACATACATACATACATACATACATACATACATACATACACAGGAATTTATTTTCTTAATATATTTTAAAATAATTCAATTTTGAAAAATTTTAATCAAACCATCATATCAGTTGTCCTATTTAGTAAGATAATTATCAAGCAATTAATCAATGTCAGGTTTATTCATTTTTAGTATGTTTAACCATCTCTTTCCTTTCCCAAAATGCACAGTTAGAATGGAAAGGGTTGTGTGTTTGTTTTTATCTAGGCATAAAAAAGAAGAATATATAAAAATCTCACATAGAGTAACTACTTTACAGTGGTATATTCTACTCTTATTGCAGCAGTGTGCAGTTACATGCGTGTCCTATTTTGTTTTACTCTAATGACTACCTATAAATCAACATTTTATAAGAAACAGAAATTTATTTACCACAATTCTAGAAACTGGGAATTCCAAGATTAAGGTTCTGGCCTATCATATGGGATTCTTGCTGTGTCTTCCCATAGCAAAAGGTAGGAAGTCGAAAGAGGACCAATGCTTTGTTCTCACATGACAGAAGAACAGAGGAGGGAAAACCCTCCCATGCAAGTCCTTTCTACGGCTACATTCACTATTCATGACAGCACTACCCTCAGGGGCTAACCACCTCCTAAAAGGTCTCTTCTCTTCATACTCTTACATTAGGAATTAAGTTTCCAGGATATGAATTTGGGGGGACACATTCATACCACCACATCATGCATTGCATAGATCTGGCACTAGACAAGACCTACTATTTGGACAGGAATTCTCAGGATGTGCATGACAGGATACTGTGGTTCATAAATGTGTTCAATCATGCAGGTTCGGAGAGTCATTGTTTCAAAGGAGTATAGTATTGGCATTTTCCACATGGGATAACAGAGCACACAAGAAACTCATAAGCAAAATAAGTAAAACATGCATTTACTCAACAGAAAAAAAAAAAGTGTTAGAAAGACGGAGTATTAACAGTGGCTGACAACTATACTTTTTTTTCTAAATAGATGGTTCATAGGAACTCAAATTATCATATGAATGGTAGTAACAGGAGGAAAATTCTTTTCAGGTGTGTGAGATAAAATGGCTTTGAATTTTAATTTATTCAAACGGAATTGGAACAACTCAAGATATATCTAAATTTCGTTCTGTAGATAAAAAAAAAACACGCTCTGATTTTCAACATTCACTAAGTCCTCATGTAATACAGTTTTGATTTTTTTTTTTTTTTTTTTTTTTTACATGCAGACTTGATTCATTTTGAGAACTTACCTCAAAACTGGCCACTTCTCTTATCTGGTTCTCACAGTTGGAACTCTTAGGATCCAGCTTGATCACCCCAGAGACAGACATAAAAATACTGGGGATGACCCCTATACCCAGAGCCTAACAAATTACTTAAATTAGTGAACCCACAGCAAACTCATGAAACCTAGTTAATCTCACCCACCATAGTTGCTATACATGGGCTGCTGCCCTACTCCACCAGTTTTCTGTGCCACCCTGCTTGGCAGCCTTCTCGTCTTTGAGACCGCAAGTAACAGAGGTTTCAACTTTTCATCTGCCAAGGATCACTGTGTTGTGTCCTGCCAACAAAGGACTCTTTAAATCTTACAAACATGCCACCATTGCCTTTGATGTCTTCCTGACCTGACTGTGTTCATACACAAGTTTGCTTTAGCCCTGGAGATGTTAATAAATGCACTTCAAGCTGGGCATGGTGGTGCACGCTTTTAATCCCAGCATTTGGGAGGCTGAGACTGGAGGATCGTGGTTCGCAGACAGCCTCAGCTACTTAGTGAGACCCTCTGCAACTCAGTGAGACCTGGTTTCAAAATAAAGAATAAAAACATAGGGCAGGGGGTGTAGCTTGGAGGTCGAATGACCCTGGGTTCCATCCCCAGACCCGCAAAAAAAAAATTTTTTAAATAATAAATGCACTTCAAGAAGAAATCTGAAAAGTGCTTTCAGAGAGCGATTGGCTCTTACTCTTGCTCCTCTTTATACCAGGAGAACCTAACCACTGTAATTTCTTTGAAGGTAAGAAATGTGAGAAAGGGCTGACTTGCCCCAATCAACCAAGCTGAGGCCATCTTAGATGAACTGATAACCCCCCAAGCCCACAACACCTGAGTGAGCCCTGTCAAAAATAATTGAAAAAAAAATTCTGCAGACACTTCAAAGAACAAGCTACCACATAGAGGAATAAGCAATACAACCAAACCAAGTGTAGATCAGCTAAAGTCATCAGATATCCCTGACCTAAGTGTTTATTGTTGTATGCCTTTGTGTGTGGGTGGTATGTCAGACAATACTGCCGTGACAACAGACAACTGCCATGCACAGCTTGTGGCCCACAAAAGAAAATACCCCTTAGTCCTTTTCTCAGGGTTGACTGACTTAGCAAAATTTAGGTCTTTCTGCCCACTAAACTGCTTTATCTCTTGTGAATCACTAAAAGGATAATTTCTGTATTAGGACCAGGGAGAAAAAGATCCATTGTGTTCTGTAGGCAGCTAAGAGACATTTAAAATTTCCTTGAGCATGAATAGATTATGACTGGTTGGCTGAGGTTCTGTCTGTGTTCTTTTGTTACAGTGTTCATTTCTCTTTCTTTTAAACAGAAATTAAAGGAGAAAATAAAAATGTAGCCACATTCCTCTCAAATTTGAGCATATGATAGAGAAATATAGCATACATTTTTAAATACTGGAATAAAAATGTATGTTTATTTAAAACCAGAGTAATTCACTCATTTATGTTACTTGCCTACATCTTAAAGAATCTGGATGATTTTCACTACATTCCTGGGATTTCTAATTGTTGACTATATTCCTGGGATCTCTAATTGTTGACTATGTGCAGTCACATATAATATCACTTATAGACAGGTGAGTGGTAGGGTCATTACCTTAATTTTTCTCCTTCTTATTCTTGGGATCAGATGATATTTGTGCATAGGTACAAACAATATTTTATAAATGTGTACAAACAAAGCCTGTAGCAAGAAGAAGGATATGAAAAAAGACTGAATTTTCTAGCATTTGGTGGAAGTGTTCTAAGTGGTCTTTTCATCCTAACCAAATTCTCAGTGAATTCTTTTCTGCTCATCTTTTCACTATTGTAAATCCATTTGTCACCTTTCTTCTTGTTTTTCCTACTATCCAAAGGCCATCCTGTCCTGAATGCATTACTTTATCCAGTGCCTTCAGATGTTTGGCTAAGAAACTAGCTCTGGTAGTAGAGAACACAGAAGGCAGAATACTCACCCTCCAAATCCTCCTTGCAAAGTTTCCGTGGGTTTCCAAGAAGCATAAGACACTAGCCTACTTTTCCCATCCAAAGTGAGGTTTTAGTATAAGTCCTTCGAGCATAGGTGGTAACAACCTGATCATCGCACCCACCACCCTATGTTTCTCCTGACCTCATAACTTTGCAAACTCTTATAAAGAAAGTCTTCTTTAATTATAATAATCTTGTAAGTGTTTGCCATCTGTTTTCTCTGGGGGGATAATTGGTGCACTATTTAATCAACATTCTCAAAAATCTCCATTTTATTAAACAATTAACTTTTTGCAAGGTGTGTGAATGTGAATATAAACTCTTGGGCAGATTAGAACTTGCTTGAGAGGAAAAGAGAAACGGCCAGGACCCACATCCCCATCCTGTGACCTTCAGTGGGGAAAACAAACTTTACAGCACAATATATCATTGCATCAAAGTTGCAGCGGATAAAAGGCCATAATAGACTATGTTCTGACTATATAATCTTGTTGGTAACTTAAGCCTCAATTTCTCCATTTGCAAAATAAGTCTTTGAGTACCTATTTTTGTTCAACTTTGGCAGAATTCTCAAGAGGATCAAGTAGGATAGCAAGACATACAGCCCAAAATTTCAAAACCAGTTTAAAAATTATTTCGTGGTACCTTGTTTTATGTGATTTTGTTTTAATTAATATAAAATGCATAAAATTTAAAAGTCCTATTTGTTTAAATCTCTTCTACGTATGTATTTACATAATAAAATTAGGTTAACGATCCATAGAGAGCTAGGCATGGGGGCAGATACCTGTAATTCTAGTATTTGGGAGACTGAGACAGAAGGATCACAGGTTCAAATTCAGCCCTCAGCAACTTAGCAAGACTCCACAATTTTGTGAGACTCCAAAGTAAAAATAAAATAAAATAAAGCTATGGTTGTAGCTTAGATTCAAAACATCCCTGGGTTCTAAAATTTTTTTTTCAGGTGTGTGAATGTATCTCAGCTAAAGAGAAAACCCAATGAGCTGGGAAGTTATCTAAAACAAATTTTATTACTATGTTGAATTTCTGCAATGTAGCATTTTAGCAAATCCAGGTAATTGCTATGAATATTAGAGGAATCATCTAGATGGACTTTAGAGCAGATCACTGAATACTTTATTGTATTTAACTTACGGCAGACAATTTCACAGCTTATAATCAATCTATAATCTGTGTCTGTATTTCTGTATATCTATCTTTCTATCATCCGTCTATCTATCTATCATCGATCTATCTATCACCTATCATCTTATCTACCTACCTATCTGTCTGGTTATTCAAGTAAGCACAGCACAAATCTTGAAGCTTTATGTGTGGTCCGTCTGCCATTATCTACTGCCAATGAAACGTAATAATCAAGGCCTCCTCTGCTGTTCTCTTTGCTTGGTTCAGTGGGCTGAGTCAGTGATTCTTACCATGTCTGAAGAAACACCACCCATCAGGGGTCACATTTACATGCTCTGTTGAAAAAGAACTTGAGCTCAAAGTGTTCTAATAGTTCATGTCCTGCTGTGAAACATATGTGGAGAGATATTAACCACCTACATGTGTTAGGAATGTAAGAAACATGGAAAAACTGTGCACTTTTACAAACTGGCAAAATAATTGAAACTTAATGAGGAGGTTCTCCCAGCCGACAATGACCTCTCTTTGCGGAGTCACTGCGTTCCCACTTTCTCTCTGGTAGCTGGGGGGAAAAAATGAATGAATAAGAGCAAAAAGAGCAGTCTAAATCCCACTGCGCTCATTTTTTTGCTCAGCATTGATTACCTTCTAGGTGTTCTTTTGCCACTTAGGCATTTAAAACAGCTTTTTTGCTTGGCTGATTTGGATGCTCTAAGTTTATAAAAAGCTAAAAGAGGAAAACTTTCTGCAAATGTCTTCACTCGGTATTCGGATTATAGAATTTTTTGAGGTTCTGGCTAATCCTGACTTAGTGACACAGATGAAAATGTCAAAATTCAAAGGGACAGATCTCTAATGTAGGAACTTTTACTTGGAAATGATGTCTAGGGTAGCCCTGTGGGATACTTATATACAGACCAAGCTGATCTCTGGTACTCTGTCATGTCCTTTGCTTTTTAGTTCATGCTTTAATTTTTTTATACTCCTGGATTGTGTTATTTGCTTGAATAACAGACATGGATAGACAGGTAAGTAGGTAGAAAGGAGACAGAAAGACAGACAGGCACAGTTAGATTATAACTTGATGGTAGGTTGTAAGAACAAATGCCAAGCTAGGAGTTTCATTAGGATAGAGCCTTCTATGCAAAAGTTGGTTTTAAAGAAGTTTTGTTTTGTACTTTTGTCACTCTCAGGAGTTGGCAAACTCCTGTTGACAAGTGGTGGCATTGCTTTGTAAAACTAGACCTGAAGTTATAATTTTTAGTCCTGTCATCAGATGTTAAGTAAAAATATCCTTTAAAATATCACAGGTGGTTTTATTAGACTGGTTCTGAGAGATGGTTCCTGGAGCAGATGCCCACTACTTGAGTATCTTTGTTTTTCATGGTCCCTTCACTTCACTTTAGTGAGATATGATGGGAATTGCCCAATTGTGTATAATTAAAATTCACACAAATGACTTTTAGATGCTATTTTTTCCATATTAAAAAAAAGATTTTAGCTCTTTATTTCTTCAGAGGCAAATTCTGATTTTGATACTTTCTATTCTTCCACAAGTCTAGTAGATTATCATGTGGCTGGCTAGAGTTCTTCATTCCTTATAACGAACGCACCCTAGATTCTTTGCCTGTCTTTTTTTTTTCCCCAAAACAGCTTTGGTAAAACCTATTTAACCATTTCATATTTGGATGATATTTCATATTTTAGCTAAGCTTATCTTATGATTTACTACAGTACTGTAAGAGCTAATAAATAATCTCAAATCTATATCCATTCCACTAGTTAGCTTTTTTGAAATTTTCTTTTTTTCTCTTTCTTTCTTCCTCCCTCCTTTCCTTCTTTCCTTTTTTCTTTCTTTCTCTATTATATTTCAGTTATTTTATTTCTGTCTTAACAGGCTAATATCCTGCCCCTACTACCAAGTTTGACAATTGGTAAGTATACCTGTTAGAGAAAGGGATAAAAATAATACATGACTTTAACTTAGCCAAAGTGATAATATAACTCTGAAACAAGAGGAACACTCAGACACTGTGAGTAGGAATGTAAACTTGTACAGATGCCTTGAAAATCACTTTAGCTTGATGTTCGAAGCAAACATAACTCATCCATTTGACTCTTTGGTATTTAATGAAGTGAAATAAAAGCATATGTTAATACTAGAATGTTTATGGCATTTATCTTTGAAATCGGCAAAACATATCATGAAAATTTATTTGTAACACTACTGTTCTAAATAAATTTCTATGGCCCAGCCTGCACCATTCAGCATCTGGGGATGCTGATAGCTCTACTGCCTAGCCCAGCTTTGTTCAAAATGTCTACTGTTTACAAAATTCTGTGCAATCTCAGCTTGGAGAGTGATCACTCTAAACTCCAAGTGCATATAGGTCAATCAAAGCCTATACCAACTTCATTGCTGAGTGGGATGCTCTAAACATTGAGAAGGTCATCAAGATCAGAGCTGTGGGTGAGGTCACCATCATCTACATTTTGACTAACCAGAATGATCCTCAGAGACAGGATATTGCCTTCTACCAGAGAAGGGAACTAAAGAAACTTCTGTCAGCAATGAAGTCAGCCTTACCTGGCTACCTGGAGACAGTGATTTTGGGGTTATTGAAGATATCTCCTCAGTTCAATACTTCTGATCTAAAAACCTCCATGAAGGGGCTGATAACTGATAAGGACAGCCTCATTGCAATCATCTGCTCAAGAAACAACCAGGAGTTCCAGGAAATTAACATAGCCTACAAGGAAATGTACAAGAATCACCTGAAAGAAGACATTAATTCTGACATACCTGATGACTTCCACAATGTGATAGGTGCCCTTGCAAAGGGCAGAAGAGCAGAGGATGGATGGTTTTGTTATATATTATGAACTGATTGACCAAAATGCCCTAGATCTCTATAATGCTGGAGTGAAGAGGAAAGGAACAGATATTCCCAAGTGGATCAGCATCAAGACAGCAGAGCATGTGCCACCTCCAGAAAGTCTTTTATAGGTACAAGAGGTACAGCCCCTATGACATGTTAAAAAGCGATGTGTGCATGCGTCTCTATCATCTGTTACTCCATTAAGGTACATTACTACAGTGGACCCATATAAAAATTAAAAAAGAAGAAGGAAGTTAAAGAACAACTGGAAAATGCTATCCTAAACCTGGTTCAATGCATTCAGAACAAGCATTTTAATATTTATACACACAGAGACACATGTTTTCAATCAGTGGATGTTTTAGTCTACGAAGGCAGCCATAACCAAAAGCCACTACTTAGGAAGCAATTAATATTAGAACTATTTTATTAAATCAAATGTACCTTGAATATATTAACTCTTTTTCTTTATTATATATTTATTTCTGCAATAAAGAAAATGAGTCATGGCTACCTCATGCCATTCCCTCACACCAACAAATAGCCAAATGCTTCATCTACTGAGGAAGAGACTGTCCCTTTCTAAGAACTAAAATGACTGCCTGATTTAGGATTGGGGATTGAGGCAGGGTGGGAGGGGAACTGTGATTAAATTTTTCCTCATTTCACAGCTTTGATCTTTCAGAGCCCAGCAATAGTACTCATCAGAATAATGAAATCTTCTTACTAGACTAGATGAACAATTGCCTGAAAAGTAGACACTTGTGTTTTCAAAAACTGCCTACATGAATGAACAATATCAGTCAGAGTTCCAAACCAATAAGGTACTTGCTATTTTTAACTTTCAGGAAGATACTAATTAAGCATTTTGGGAATATTTATTTATTTATTTATTTATTAATTATTGGTGAGTGCATTGTATTTATACATGCTAATGGGATGCAAGATGGTAGAGACATGCATGCATACATCACACAATTAGCCCATTTCTGGTTCTTACCCCATTCCAGGCCCCTCCCTCCTTCTAATGTTTGGCTGAGTGATTGATATTGATATGTTTGTTAAAGTACATAATACGCATTAGAGATTCTCCCTCACCCCTGCTCCCATCCCCTCAGTTAGGTTACCTTATTTGCTCATCTATAGAATCTCTTTCTTCTTCCAGAGTGCCTTCTATGACATATTTTCTCCCTAGCTTTCACATAGTAGGGAGGACATCCAATTTTTTATTCTTTGTGACTGACTAATCTCACTTAGCATAATGTTCTCCAGTTCCATACATTTCCCTGTAAATGAAGTAATTGTCCTTTTCTTTATGGCTGAGTAAATTTCCATTGTGTACATTCCCCATAGTTTTTTAATACATTCATCTGTTGATGGACATTTTGGCTGGTTCCATAGTTTGGCAATGGTGAATTGTACAGCTAATAACATAGATACACATGCATTAGTTTGGTAGTTTGGTTTCCTTTCTTTTGGGTTGATACCCAGAAGTGATATTGCTGGATCATATGGGAAGTTCATTCCCATTCTTCTGAGTATCCTCCATACTGTTTTCCAAAGTGGTTGCACTAATTTACAATCCCACCAACAAATGTATTAAGAGTTTCCACTTCTCCACATCCTCACCAGCATTTTTTGTTGATTACGTTTTGAATGATTGCCATTCTAGTTGTAGTTAGGTAGATTCTCAGGGTAGTTTTGATTTGTATTTCTCTAATTGCTAATGATGGTTGAGCATTTTTTATGCATTTACTGGCCATTTGGATTTCTTTTTTTATGAATGGTTATTTAGTTCATTTGCCCAGTTTTGGATTGGGTTATATGTTTTCTTAGCACAGAGTTTTTTTAGTTCTCTGTATCTTCTAAATATGGGTCCTCTATTGGAGTTGTTGGCAAAAAACAAATCTCCCATTCTGTTGGCTCTCAGTTGAGGTTCTTGATAGTTTCCTCTGCTGTATAGAAGTTCTTTGGTTTAATGGCACCCCATGTATTGATTCACCTTTTACTTTCTTATGTCTTTGGGGTCTTGTTGAGAAAGTTTTTATCTGTGCCTATGTGTTGCAGTGTTGAACTTATGCCCTCTTCCAGAAACCTCTAGGTCTCTGGTCTAATTTCTAAGTCTTTAATCCATCTTGAATTGACTCTTGTGGAAGTTGAGAAAGTGGGATTAATTTCCATTTTCCTGCATATGATTAACCAGTTTTGCCAACACCATTTGTTGAACAAGCTATTGTTTTTCCAGTGTATATATTTGGCCCCTTTGTCAAAAATTAATTAGTACAATCCCAGACTTCAAACTATACTATAGAGCAATAGTAGTAAAAACAGCATGGTACTGGCACAAAAACAGATATACTGACCAGTGGATTAGAATAGAAGATACATAAACAAACCCTCACATCTTTAGTCAATTAATCTTTGACAAAGGGGCCAAACACATACGCTGGAGAAAAGACAGCCTTTTCAACAAGTGGTGCTGGGAGAACTGGCTAACCATTTGTAAAAAGATGAATCTAAACCCCTATATCTCACCAAACACAGGAATCAAGTCAAGATGGATCAAAGACTTAGAAATTAGACCTGAGACTGTGAAGTTAGTAGAGGAGAGCATAGGTTCAACAATACAACATATTGGCACAGGCAGTAACTTTCTCAACAAAACCTCCAAAGCTCAGGAAATTAAAGCAAGAATAAACAAGTGGGATAACATCAAACTAAAAAGTTTCTTCTCATCAAAGGAAACTATCAATAACCTAAAGAGGAAGCCTACAGAATGGGAAAGGATCTTTACCAGCCACCATTCTGATAGGGGGCTAATATCCAGAGTATACAAAGAGCTCAAAAAATTCTACACTAGCAAAACAAACAACCCAATCAAGAAATGGGCAAATGAACTAAATAGACACTTCACAAAAGAAGAGATACAAAGGGCCAATAGATACATGAAAAGATGTTCTTCATCACTGGCCATCAGGGAGATGCAAATCAAAACTACACTGAGATTCCATCTAACCCCAGTCATAGTGGCAAGCGTAAAGAAATCAAACAACAACAAATGCTGGTGAGGATGTGGGGAAAGAGGAACTCTTTTACACTGTTGGTGGGAATGCAAACTAGTTCAACCACTATGGAGATCTGTGTGGAGATTCCTAAGAAAGGTGGGAATAGATCCACCATATGATCCAGCTATACCACTCCTAGGTATCTTTCCAAAGGGGTTGAATTCAGAGAAATACAGCAACACATGCATACCTATGTTCATAGCAGCACAATTTGTAATAGCCAAAATATGGAACCAACCCAGATCATCATCAACAGATGAATGGATAGCAAAACTGTGGGAAATACACACAATGGAATTCTATTCAGCCATAAAGAAGAACAAAATTATATCATTTGCAAGAAGATGGAAAGCTCTGGAGAACATTATGTTAAGTGAGATCAGCCAAGCACAGAAGGAGAAGGTACATATGTTTCCTCTAATATGCCCAAACTAGGAAACACAAAGGATACCAGTGGGACTCCAGATATTAGAGGGGAAATACTAGCTAAGTTTGAATGGAAAGATAGGAGAGGAGGAAGGCTGATCTTGATTAATGAGGGTCTACACCTGAACATGTGTAAAATTATGAATAAGACATGGTTAAGCTGGACAACCATTGGTGGGAGGGGGGAGGGAAAACGGGGGTGTGGGGGAGAGGGCACCAAATATAGTTAAAATGTATACTATTTATGTTCAATAAAAAAATTGTTAAAAGAAAAAAAACAAAAATAAAAATAAGAAAAAAACTGTGCTAAAAATAAATAAATAAATAAAAATGTCATAAAAAATTTAATTAGCTGTAAGTGTGTGGATTTGTTTCTGAGTCTTCTATTCTGCTCCATTGGTCTATGTATCTGTTTTTGTGCCAGTGTTCTGGTGATTTTATTACTGTCGCTTTGTAGTATAGTTTAAAGTCAGGTATTATAATTCTTCATGCATGTTTTTTGTTGCTGGGAAATCTGAGTGAAAGTATTTTCTGGATTTCTTTTTCAGTGGATTTATGGTTGGTATACAGAAAAGCGTCCAGTTTTTTTAAGATTGAGTTTGTATCCAGAACTTTACTGAATTTCTTGGTAAGTTCTATAAGCCTTTTGATTGAGTTTGTTGGGTCTGCAACTTGCAACAGTGGCAGATGAGCTTCCCACACCCTCCAGAAATCCAGATGGGTGCCCCAAAAAACACCCTAAGTGAGATTGTGGTTCCTGCAGGAGAATCCCAGTGCAGTGTCCCCAGGGACTCCCACAGCCATGGTAAACCCCTTAGGTCTGAGACCCCAAAGAAAGTGGGGATAGAGTCTGCTGTTTGACATAGGAGAAGCTCAGACAGACCCAGGCTTTGCATCCATGGAAAGTGTGGGTGAGACTAATGTTTAACACTAAACCCAACTAGCAAACTCTCTGGGATCACCAGAGACTACCCAGGGGAGGTCAAACCAGACCTTGAGGAGAAGTCAAACCAGACCAGCCCTACTTGGCTGTGGTCCTATTGTAGATTGCCATTATGATACTGAGATATATTCCTTCTATTTGGATTCTCTGAAGTGCTCTTTGCAAAAATGGGTGTTGAATTTTGTCAAATGCTTTTTCAGCGTCTATTGAAATGATCATGTAATTTTTGTCTTTCTTTCTGTTTATATAATGAATAACTTAACCAAGGAGGTAAAAGAAATTCAACTCCACTGATACTGGCCATCTGCATAGGCTGAGAAAGACTCAGAGAACCAGGTTTGCAGCAGGAAAGGTGCCAGTGGCATTCAGTGTCTGCACAGAGAGAGAAGGCAGAGGCCCAGTCTGCTAAGTATTCATGTATTTGTAGGGTTTCATTAATTTGTTTTTGGGGTTGTTTTGGTTTTCTGTTCTGTGTGTGTGTGTGTGTGTGTGTGTGTGTGAGTATGTAAGCCTGGTTTTTTACCCTCTCCACAAACCCTCTCCTAAGGTTCTTCCCTTGTATATACCTACTCTCTTCTCTCCAATTTTTTTCTTCTTTATTCTTCTATTTATTAAATCCATTTCATATCACTATACTACAAACTCTACATTTGTTACTAGAATACCACTACATATTCACTATCTCTAATTTCTACAATATATTACATTACCAAGCCCATACTCTCATACTATTTGATACTATCTGTGGCTTGACATTATTCTTGCATTTACAACTTAATTTCCCTCCTCACTCAACCTTCACTATTGAATGCAACATAACTTGCCCTGGGATACACCACCTGACACCTAGAGTCTGAGAGAAGTCTATAAAAAGCAACAGACACCAACTTCTGAAATCATGAAAAGATGTAATAACAAAGCAGCAATGAACTCCCACAACACCACAAGAACAAAACCTGACGACACAGAATTACAGGGATCTCCAGAAGGTCAAATCAAGAATATGTATTTTAGTAAAAATTTAAAGTGAATATGAACTCAATAATAGGTATCCTTTCTTGGCATCTAGAGATTTCCTTTTAATTATAATTTAAATAATGTTTTAACACAAACTAAGAGAGAAACTCTAATTTAGGACTGTCATGGGAGAAACCAGATAATGATGTCTCTTGATATATAATCTTTCTAAGAGAAAATTTAAAAACAAAATGGATTTCACTCCAGTCATTTCTTGAGTGGTAGATTGAAGAGTTGTTTTGTTTCCTTTAAAAGTCAGAAATACCAACAAAAGATATGAGATGTTCTTAAATTCCTAAGTATGCTACCAGCAAACCCACAGCTATAATATGGCTTTTTCTGTGTCCAATCAGGAATGTTTATTTTGGTCTTCTATATTATTGGCTTTAAATATGGATGGGACATCTCAGCTAAAACTTCTGAGAAGTTATTGGCTCAAATATAAGACAGTTACCACAACTTAATAATACTATCACATTTATTTAGAAAATCCAGGGCACCAATCGAATCATCTGAAAATTATTATAATTAGAGAAATAAGAGAAGGCTCTGGGATAAAAACAAATAAATACATACAAGTGATCACCATATATACATAATTTTAGATCAGAAAAATACATATAGATATCACTTAATTAAAAGTATTTCCTTAATCCTATGTGAGTATGGTTGTTAGTGCTAACACTAGTATAGATCTTTAGTATCATCCAACTCTACCAATAGTTTTAACCATAGATTTTTAGTTTCCAAAACTGTACCTCTTTACAACAAAATGCTGTTTTATTTCAGTTGTTAACACCTCTGATCAACTATTTTAAGGTCAACAAACCTCACTGAATGTTCCCAGTTTCACTTACTTGTTTATACCCAACAACCTATATGGTATTCTTACTTACTCTTCCCTCCGTAACTCATTTTTTCCAGCCATACCAACCTGTTTGTAATATTATTACCTTTAACTCTCTGCTCTAATCATGATTAATCATCTTTCCACCTTTATTTTATGATAAAATCTCTTCTCCATGAGTTCAACTGCAGTTAAAATGCAGCAAAATATCCAGATTTCTATTATTACCTACTATACATTTTTATACTACCTAATGCCCTCTAATATATAATGTGATTTCCTTAGTTATTATGTGTTATTGCTGTTTAGCTTTCTGATGTATAAAAGGTGTCAAGTCAGTTTTAAAAACTCATAGAAGGTACTTAGTGAATAATTGTTGAAAGTTTAATATATAAATGACATCCTACTATTCTCAAAATAGACTTATATAGTATATCAAACTTTCCAATCATAATAACACTTAAGAACACATTTTCTCTCATTTTCTGGAAAAACTTCATAGACCACAGTTTTTTTTTTAATTTTCTTCTGGCTTTCTTATCTGTTCCATGTAGTTAAAAGCTACTTAAATTAGACTTCAATTTTGCTTTGTAATTGCTTGCTTTTTTTCTACTTTTCTGCTTCATTGTATATCTGTAGAAAAAAAATGTAACTTAAAAAGCAGTAAATTTTTTAATAGTTTTATTTTTATTTTTTACTCTTATTGTCTAGTAGTTATCAATTATTTTTATTGACAGCTAATATTTATTTATGGAGGAACTTAACATTATTATTGGAAGTGGTGAATGGTTTTCATCCAGAATTTTATTCTTTATTGCAATTAAATGGTTTCATCAATATTTTCAGGAACTCTACACACAAATTTTTATCATATGTCTGAACTTTGAGAATAGCAGAGACAACCAAACTTAATGCAAAATAATTAGAAATATCAATAATAGCAGGGTACAGTGGTGTACACTTTTAATCTCCAGTACGTGGGAGGCCCAGGAAAGATTTTGAGGCAAGTTTGAGGCTAGCCTGAGAAAATTAGAGAGACTCCATCTCAAAAAAAAAAAAAAAAGGCATGAGAATAAACTTGGTGATAGAGTTCCTCTGAATTCAATTTTTAGTGCCACAAGAAATAAAAACAAGTAATATTTTTACATGCAAAAGTCCCTGGTTATTTCACAAATAAGAACTTTTATGGTTCAAAACTAATATGTAATTTCTTTTGTATTATTTAAAATTTAAGTCATTCTATTTGAGAATTTGTTCTCTTAGAGTTAAGATAAATGCCAGTAATATTTCTACAAAACACTGGATAGGGCATTTACTAGTTTGGGGTAAAGAATAACCCTGCTTCCCCCGGGACTTTCTGTGGAATTTACTTCCTTTTAACCTAGTGCCTATGGCTTCTATAATTGTCTGTGAAAAAGTCCCAAATTGAACGTTGTAATATCTTCACCATACAAATAGAACATCTATTTCTTTCTTAGATCAAAATAAACAATCAACAAACATATTTCTTGAATGCAGTCAATATACCAACTAGAGAATCAAAACTGTATGTATAGTATTATAGACACTATGTTTTGTTTTATATTTTAGATTTAATAAAAATCATGCCACAAATATACTTTAATATTTTCAATATATGTATATTCTCTCTCTCTCTCTCTCTCTCTCTCTCTCCCCACAGACACACACACACACACACACACACACACACACACACACACACACCCCTTTCACAAAATAAGATCAGAATAAAGGTTGAAAGATTGGTTGTGCAATTGTGTTTGCTTTTTGCAAAAATTGGCTTTCAAGCAGTGGTTTACTACTTTAAATTTTCAGTTCCAGCCCCAAACCTGGGCAAGAGTTGCTGCCCCTGCATGTTTTTCAAACGTTTCTTTTCAGTGACCCAAGCAGTTCCTACTTGTAACCTCAACATTTTTACATTAAATATATTCAGGGTCTCTAAAATTTTTTAGCTAAATTATTCCATTTTTTGGTTCTATGTTTTAGCTTGAAAAGGAATGTTTCAAGAGCTATATTTAATTAAATTAATTTATTTATTTAGTTTTGATGGTACTGAGATTCCTGGAAGCCCTTCTACCTCCGGGCTACACTCCCAGACTTATTTTATACTTTTTTATATTTGGAAACAGGGTCTCTTAAGCCAGCGCGGCTGGCTCCGAACCAGCGCAATCCTCCTGTCTCTGCCTCCCAAGCGTGGGGATTACAAGCGTGCACCACCACACCCGGCTCAAGAGCTATATTTTAAAACCTGGATTATTTTAAAATATGCAAACTTATAAATTGCCTAGTTTAACAGATTTCTTAAATTCCTTCTCATTTAAAAATAGGTCTTGGAGTTTTAATGGGAGCTGAACTGCACTAGCTCTGGCCTTTTCTGCCATCCCAAAGAGTACAAGACATAGTCTCAGACTGTTGGGTATTAAATCTAAGATTTATGCATTTTATCTTATTGTTTATTCAGTATTATGCTGATAAATTATAGTGATATGCCACAAAAATGTATTTATATAAGTGCATTTTAAATAAACATCATTGGGACTTCCACTTATATAATAATATACAATACACAATTAAGAAATGATAAAATTCATGTTGTATACACATAAACACATATGTGTATATATATACAGGTATACAATGTGATGTTTCTTATATACACATATATTATGAAGTAATTAACACAATCATTGTAAACTACATAACTGACATCTCAGTTTATACTTTTTCTATAGTGTGAACCTTTTCTATCTTAAAACTGTGTATTTCTACCCTTTGTGCAAAATCTCTTTATTTCTTTAACTCCCTAACCCTAAAGAAAATATTTGCAACTCATTCATCTGGTAAGAGGTCAATATCCAAAGCATGTAAGGAACTCTTAAACTCAATAGAAAAAAAAATCCTTTAGAAAATGGGTAAAGCATTCAAATAAGCATTATCCCAACAAATACATACAAATAATCAACCAGTATAAAAGGTTTTTTTTTTTTTCTTTTTTCTTTTTAGTGCTGGGATTGAACTCAGGGGCATCCTATTTCTCAGCTATATCCCCAGCCCTTTTTCATTTCTTGTTTTGAAATGGGCTCTCACTAGGTTGTTGTGAGTCTTGATGAATGTTAAGACTGATCTCAAACTCTCAATTCTTCTGTCTCAGCTTCTCAAGTACATGCATTACAGGCGAGTACCACCATACCAGTTATGTGACGTTTTTGTGTTTTATTCTTTTTTTTAATACTAGCGATTGAACCCAGGGACATTTTTACCTCTGAGACACACCCCCAGCCTCATTTTTTATTCTTTATTTTTGAAACTGGGTCTCACTAAGCTGCAGAGGGCCTCACTAAGTAGCTGAGGCTAGTGGCAAACCCGGATCTCTTCTCAGCCTCCCAAGTACTGAGATTATAAGCATGCAGCACCATGCCCAGGTATGTGGAGTTTTTTGTTTTTTTAAAAAAGAACAAAAAATAAGCCGGGCGTGGTGGCGCACGCTTGTAATCCCCGCGCTTGGAAGGCAGAGACAGGAGGATCGCGCAGGTTCGAAGCCAGCCGCGCGCGCTGGCTTAGGAGACCCTGTTTCCAAAATGAAAATGTAAAAAATAGGTCTTGGAGTGTAGCCCGGAGGTACAAGGGCTTCCAGGAACCCCAGTACCACACACACACACAAAAAAAAAAGAACAAAAAATAAAAACACATGATCCAACAATCCCTCTTCCAGATACAAAGAGAATCTGAAATCAGCATGTCAATTCCATGTTCATTTAGTATTATTCACAATAGCCAAAATATAGAAAATGCCTTTTGTATTAAAAATTTCACATAACATATTGGTTCTCATAAAATGTTTTCACTGATTTTTTTTGTTTTGTTTTGTTTGACAAACTCTGAAAACATATTCAACATATAACTGCAATTGATTAGTGGATATACTTCTGATATGAATAAGATTGGTATTTTATTTATAGTAGTGAAAGGAAAATGAAACAATTATAATGTATGTTGGAACACCAAGCACTCCATGGCTTCCTGATACAGTGGGACCTTTGGTGCCAAAGGTGAGCCTGGCAGTCTTGGCTGGGCTAACAGGTGAGGTTCCAGAGCCTGCTCATACTGGCTCTTAATCATCCTGTTCATCCTGGCTTTTACTCATCCCTAAAGAGTAATGAGTAAAACTTTCTAAATCAGAGAATAAATTTTGAACACTGAAAGTATATCTTCTCAAATTGTTGTGTTATTAACATATCATGGCCATGCACATGCTCAACTATATGTTTAATTGATTATAACATTTTCTCCATCACTATCCTAAACCTGGACATTTAAAATTTAGCAAAATAAGTTCTAGTGTGTAGAACACACTTATTCTCATTATGAAATTTAATCAACTTGGACAATTTCAAGATATCAATGTGATATCACTGAACAAATATTTCTACCTCATGAAAAATCAACTGGATCATCAATCACAAAACACATCTTTAAGAATCTACTTGACCCTTTAAAAGATTTTTTCCATATACTTGGCAACACTTAAACTTTTACCTTAGTCCAATAATAAAAATTCTACTTAGTTTACACCTCAGAATTTTTCAGTCTTTAACATGCGCTTATTGAGTTTTGCTAACTGTGGTAATCCTATCCTGCTGGTCTCTGTGGTTTTTCTGGAATGGCATAAAAAGCTCCTTTGATATTCAGGGTGTGTAGGTTGTTTAGGTCGTAATTGTTTCTAATGGATTGTTCTTTTCAGAGACACAGTTGGTTTCTAAACACAGAAAACCAGAGTTAGGCTAATAAAAATTAGTGGATTTATAGATTTACAATAAGTGAAATTTTGTTAAATATAGTCACTTGCATTTCTGGTTAATTCTTCAGTTTCCTGTAAAAATTTACTATCCTACAGATCATCATTCAATAATGATTTGGAATGATTTTTCACAAGAGTAAGCTGCCAGAATAATGCAACAATAAAATGGTTTTGTTTCATGATTTCACTTTGGCAAAGGCTTGTTGACATATAAAATGACTTCTGTTTAAAGAAGTCAATAGAGAAAGCATTTCTTTTTATGACAAGAATGACATAGTTGATTCTGGTCTGATCCTTGCCTTGTTTTACAAGCACTTTGATAATCATCACCTTCACAGTAAATCTAATTCTGGCAGAACACACACGGGCAAAATAATGTGCATGTTGATGAAATTCTCTGAAAAAAATGGATATAAGGAAAAACAAATCATTTTGGAGTTGAATTATGAAGAGTCAACATCTTTCATTTGATGGATATTCTTTTTTAACATACTTCTATTGGTGGATTGTAATTACACTTAATAATGAAGTTCAGAATAGAAGAAGCATACACGTACACAGCACTTGGTGAGGTTCCTCCTGTAAAATGAGTATTCTTAACACAGGGTAGATTAGTTTGTATGGAAGTAAAATGCACACTTAAGGCTTTTAGGTTAAAGTTAGATGAGGAGGGAATTACTAAAAGTTCAAAAATTGGAGATGAAGAATAACATTTTAAAAGTCCATAGTGTGGCCTTTGTTTCTTTTCATAAACTTATTCCTCTTTTCCTTCCTTCATAAATCTTTAAAAACCTTCGGTATAACAATGGAAACTTTGCCAAGTTTTGAGGAGGTTCAATGATTATCTATAACTAAGCTTAATGTGTTTGAATTCATTTAAAATGAATCTATTTTACCAAGAATGTTTTTCCTAAAATATAAGTCCAGATGTATTTTAAAGGAAAAAATGTTTGCATGTGTTTCTAATTCTTCTTTAAACATGCCATTCTATAAACATACCATTGCAAAGCCAGTATATATCCAAGAAGCTTATAAACTCTTTTTCCATAGAAACAAAAAGGTTCTCATGGCCAATTGTAAATAAAAAATGATTCTAAAATATTTTGATGGTTACAAAAAGACAAAAAAGGCTTCAACCAATCTCGTCCCATTTTTACCATACATTTTATTTTGTTCTTGCCAGCTATATTTCAGTCTTTTATTTTATTCTTATAGCACCCTTTCTCAAACCTCTTCTTAAAAATGGAACCATTGCTTTTCAATATTTTCTGAAACAATCTGCTATGTTACTAACCTGATTAGAAGAAGCAGGAAACAGTAAGAGAATTAGAAGAAGTAAGAGAAATAAAACTGTAATATCAATGGTCCACAGAACTCTTTGAGTATTTAGGTTATAACTTTAGAAAACACTTGGTTTATAATTTTAGAAACTGACAGTGGTGGTTTTAAAATGTGATTATTTATCAAATGTTTGAAATTAAAAATCTCAATAAATACTTTTATGGGTTTATGTTATATCCTAAATTTTACTTTAATAATTCAGGTGAAATGTTTTGTGAAAAAACATATCCCGTAATAAAATTTTTGCTAGTTTCTTTAGCAACCTGAAGACATGAAACAAGTTTGATTTTCACATTTGTTGTCAAGCTCTGAACACTCCCATTTGATATTAAAAATATTTCTGTTGGCTGGTTACACAATCCAAGTTCCAAATTAATCAGTTTTCTTCCATATGTTTCTTTTGATGTATATTATTTAAATTCTTGGCATGAGGACAATGGTGGATGTGAAACTATTCAGAAACACAGAAATCAGGACGGTATCTCTGTGTCCTACAGTCAGCCCAATTTAACCAGAAACACCACAGAAGAATGAGGTAGATAGTGATCTATTGGTGTATGGCACTGACCATTCTGTTTTTCCATGGTCTGTTAGGCTAGTTACAGACCTATGTCTGTGATGCAGAATAAAATGGACAGTCGAGGCAATTATCTGAACAATTCTGGCGAAAAGAAAGCTTGTTATAAGGAAAAAGTGACTTGGGGGTAACTTTAATTACCCATATTGAATTTCTATATTGATCACATACACAAGACAATTGCTTGACTCGCCTCTTCATTTTGCTTGGGTGGACATAGGCTAGGATAATTGGAAGCAATTAAACAACAGCATCTGGAGAGCCATAAATGACATGGTAGGTCAGTAATTTGGGGGGCAAGATAGCTTCATGACGGTGTGTGTGTGTGTGTGTGTGTGTGTGTGTGTGTGTGTTACTAGGGATTGAACACAAGGGCATTCTACCTCCAAGTTACACCCCAGCACTTTTATTCTTTTTATTTTGAAACCATCTTGCTGAATTACTACACCTAGTCCTTTACCTTGCTGCCCTCCTGTCTCAGCTTCCCAAGTACTTGGATTATAGGTATGTTGCTACCTTCACAGAGCCAGCAACAAACATTTATCAAACTCCTATTGTGCTATTGATACTTGAGGGATTCCCAGTTAAACAAAGGAAAGAATGATTATCCACAAACTAGTGAAAACAAAGCATATTTGAAAAAGGTATGCAGTAGTGGATACCAATTCAATAGTGAGCTTCAAAAATAAAACTAAGTTTTAAGCAAAAGAGTTTCAAAGTATAATGGAACTTGAAAAGGTTGCAGTTAGAAATGGGCTTGGTTTTATAAAATGTCATGCCATTATTTGAGGAAGGGTGGGAAACTTTCTATCTTAGCACATGTACAAAGAGACGCCTGAAAATCTAACATCCTTGAATGGCAAATCTATTTGGGAGGAGTCAGACACTACACTTAGAGTTTTTCTTGAAAGAATGTGAATTGTCTCTTTCTTCTTGACTGACAGGTTAGAGTAGCAAAATAAGACCATTGGGTGCCTGGGAGTGGTAACTGAATAGTGAAGAAAGAAAAAGGAAGGGCAGGAAATACATTCTGTACTCACATGGCAATTTTGTTTTGAAACAGCCAGAAGACCAGCAGGCCCCATAGCAACAAAATCATTTAAGTGAAAATGATAACAAGGTTACCTGTCTCTACCTAGAAGACTGAGGCAAGACTTGTCTATTAGGACAATATAATCTGATCACAGTAAAGCCCAGTCCCAGTGACTGGTCACAGCAACATTCTACCCCCAGAGACATTTGCCATGTGCTGTTTTCTTGTCTGTTTATTTGCAGAGACTGTTCTGTGCCAAAGATAACCTCATGGCTGAGACAAGCTGACCTCACCCAGTTTTACTAGCTGACATCACCTGGTTCCACTGAAACTGACCCCTCTGGTTTTTGGCTTCCTGGGCTTTGCATACCCTTCCCTTATAAATACTACTCTTACCCTGTCTTCCAGGGCTCATGCTATTTTGGTCTCACCTCAGCTACTAGCAGATGTCATAATAAAATTCTGCTCCCGAATCCTTGCCCATCCTGGGTCCTCTCAGCATTAGACCTAACATTACCAAATATGTGTTTATTTAGACAACATTTTAGTGGAAAAATATTAAGAGAAGATTTATAGTAATCTTATTTATTCAGAACATTACATTTTTACATATATATATATATATATATATATATATATATATATATATGGTGTGTGTCACCCAAGTTCTATATTAACACAGAATAATAATTATTGAAGGTTAAATGCATCGTAAGCTTTAAGGATCTATATTGCATTTTAAAATTAAATATGCATTGAGTATTCACATCAATTTCTTTTAAATGTAACTAGTTTTATTTGTGTGTGTGTGTGGTACTGGGGATGGAACCCAGGGGCATTCTACCTCAAAAACATCCCTAGTTCTCTTTTCACTCTTAATTTTGAAGCAGGATCTCACTGAGTTGCAAAGGGCCTCACTAAGTAGTAGCTGAGGCTTTCCTTGAACCGCGATCCTCCTGTCTCAGCCTCCCAAATGCTGGGAGTACAAGCGTGTGCCACCACACCTGGCCTAATGTAACTAGTTTTAACTCTCTAAAGTCCTAAAATATCTTTCTCTTTATAATTCTGAATATATCAGAAAAGGCATATGTTAGCTTTCTGACCCTACAACAAATATCTAAGCTAATGAACATATTATAAAGATAACAGATTTATATTTTGCTCACAGTTTTAGAGGTTTTGGTCTGTTACCGGTTGACCCTATTACTTTGGGCTCATGGTGGCACAGCATGGCAGGGGCATGTGGCAGGGCAGAGCAAATTTTCTCAACTCATCATCAGAAAATAAAAGAGAAAGTGAGGAGGGCACAGTGCCCTTCAGGTAACATGCTCTTACCCCCAGCCCTGTCTCGGAAGCTCTGCTGCCTCTCATCTCATAGCTCTGGGGATCAAATCTTTACTTCATGGGCCTTTGGAGGACAATTAAGACCCCAAATATAGATGTATATAAGCAAATATATGAGATAAAATTATTAATTATTCCATACTGCATCTGATACTGTTAAAAGGCAATTAAATAAAAGTTATCGCTGGAACAAATTTAATTTGCCATCATAGAAAATTGAGATTTCATTGTAAACTAGTTATATTAACATGAGAACTTAGTATCACCTAAATAATGTTACTGGTAAATGTGAACATTTCCTGGTAATATCTTAATCAGCTCAAGGTGCTATAATAAAATTACAAACATTGGGTAACTTTAACAGTTATTTCTCACACTTCTGGGAAGTTTAAAATTACACCAACAGATTTAGTGTCTAGTGAGGTTCTGCTTTCTGATTTATAGATTTATTTTCTCTGTATACTCACTTGGTAGAGAGACAAGGCAAGCTCTCCCAAGACTCAGATAAGAACATTAAGCCCATTCATTACAGTTTCACCTTCATGACCTTATCTAATCCTAGTTATATCTAAAAGATTCCACCTTCTGAAAACAAAGGAGTAAGAGATAGGGTTTTGTCCCACACAAGCATTCTATTACAGGCAATATTTGAATAATTTAAAAAAGAAGTCGATATTTGGTTAGAATCATGTACTCCGGTGATAAGTATCTTTTCATATTTATCTTTATCAATAAAATTTAGATATGTTGTTGAAAACCAGAAGTGACAGAAAAATAATCTAGACTCATGGAAACTGGCTGGACCATTTTGAATTTAAAAAAATAAAAAACTTTCTGAGATACATGTTTCTTTCTACAATCACACTCTATTCTCAAAACTTGTAAGGCTCATAGATAACTTAGGACAAACTAATGTTCAGCTCCAGGCATTCCTTATTACTGAGTGTCAGTGTTTTTTTTTTTTTTTTAAACTGATCTGAGTGGACATGGTGGCTTAGACTTGTAATCCCAGTAATTGGGATGCTGAGACAGGAGGATAACTTGTGACACCCTCCACAACTTAATAGAACCATTTCAAAATAAAAAGTAAAAAATAGGGCTAGGGGTGTAGCTTGGAGGTAGAATGCTCCTAGGTTCAATCCTCAGTATTACAAACAAAACAAAACACAACAAAACATGAACAAGAAAACTGATCTGTGTAATTTGTCTCTTTGATTTAATCTACTGCATCAATAAAATGACAGATTTTTACAAATATACATGTAAGCTATGGTGATCATTCTGCTGTAATTATAAAACAACTGTTACCTTTTGCCTTAATTATATCTCACACCAAATCAACCTGAATTATAACTGAGAAACTAGGAAAGTTACAATTCACTTTACTTGCTCATTTAGCTATTACTCTTCTAAAAAGATCTGAACCTTCTCACAAATCCTCAGAGGCAATACAGTTCTCTATTTTAATGAATTCATTTGCACCCCACTGAGAATTAATTGCTTTGGAAGCAACCCAATGGTCTTGCATGCTGAGAGGCCCACTAAAAGGTGTTTTTTTTTTCTTTCTTTCTTTTTTTTTTAATAAAGAACTCTAAAGAATTAACTAACCTCCTGACTAGGTAAAAATAATTCTACTTCTATTGACACTTTCTACTTGTCTTTCTCCCTCTTAACACACATACACACACACACACACACACACACACACACACACACACACACTACACACCACAAAGCTAGACAAATATTTTCTTGTACCAATAAGATTGTAGAATTTTGTGGCATGTAAAAGCATAGGTCAACAAACTTCTCTATGAGGAAGGTCAGCAATACAATGTTCTTTATGAGGACATCCTAGTTTTTGAAATTTATGACAGGAAGAGAATTTGCCAAATTTACTTGTATGAAATGGAATGTACCAACCTGTGTGTTTATCACATGTGGTTATAACCTCTAACCGAATTAGTTTGCTAATTTATTAATCTGATAATTATTTATTTCCAATTATATAGCAATATTTGCAAAAGTCAGAAACTGTAATGAGAAGTCTTCTCCAAGAGGGTAGTCTATGTTAAAAGGGATTTAAGTATACACACAGCTCAGGTAACATATAAGGTTTGAGGGATTGAAAGATGCAGAAATAAGGTATTGGTTGGATTCCATGCAAATACTACTTTAATTTTTTTCTATATGACTTTGATTTCTTAAATATCATAAAAAAGAGAGTAGATATAATAGCATTATTCTAACAAAATATATACAAGTTCTAAAGAATAACTGGGGAAAAATCAGAGATAGTGGGGAGAGAGAATTCAATCAGAATATATACACACACACAGAGGAAAGACATCTGGGAATCTAGGGATGTCAAAATGCTAGAGTATTTAGAACCAAATACTGTAGAAGGGGGAGCTAAAGAGGGAGAAATAGCTTCAAATATTTGTAGTGAGTTTTACTAAAGCTTACAGATACTGAACAGAACATACTCCTGAAGAAAATACCTGAGCCTGAGGAAAGAATCAATCTGAAAAAACTAAAAAGAAGAATCCTTAGTTTTCATACAGGGCAGAGTAGAGTATTTCTTTGACACTTCTAAATTTAAAAAATCATAATATACAATTGTCTGAGCCAGTAGACAATTCCCAGACAAACCAGCCTTAGACTAAGCACTGATCTAGCTCCGCCTTAAAAAGTCTTAAAAGAAGAATCAAAAGGATCAATTGTATTTTCCTAACATTACTATATACCTGAACAAATCTCACAAATATCAATAGACACACAAAAATACCCAGCATCCAACAATGTTTAATTTGAATATGTACCATCTGATTAAAACCACTGAGCATCCTCAAATTGGTAGTAAATCAGACCAGTTGAAAAAAAAAGAGTCACAGAATTGAAAATAGCAATACTCACATTTGAATATTTTTGCAAGTGAATTATCACATAAAACAAATTTAAGGCAGGAATATGCAGTATGCAGATTCCAACAAGGTTTTGTAGAATCTAAATCCAGTTGTATTTCCCACAAAAGAAAACTAAAGTCAGTAATATTAACATTCTAGAGGGCACTGGAAATATCTAGAGGAATGAATGAGAATGGTAGTAGCCTTGGGTACAATTGGGGAATGTTGAATAAAAATAAGAGGACAGCAGAAGCTGAGCAATGCTTTTATTTTATGTTATTTTATTTTATTTTATTTATTGTTATTTTACTTGTCTGAAAAGAGAGCCATAAGCCACTATGTTTGAGAATCACTAGACAAATGTGTTTTCTCTCTCTGTAGGAGCCATCTACATATAGCACACATAACATGAAAAAATAAAAATGACTCCCTTTTCTAGAGATAAAAATTTCAGATCCTAAATAAAAAATATACTGGATGGGGTTAATGACAGAATAGATATTGCAAAAGAGTTGAAGCAATTTGGCATTCATAGGTTCAAAAAGTAAATCTTGATCTAAATCTCACAAAAATTACAAAGTAACACCAATAGACCAGATTATAAATGAAAGGGAAGTTTAAATATAATATGTACAACTATAAAACTTTTCCAAGACAATCTTGGGGCATGGGGCTTGATGAAAATTCTGACATTGTTTTAGTCAATATTTTGACTGTTGTAATCCAAAAAGCCTGACCATCACAACTTAGAGGAAAGAATGTTTATTTGCTCACAATTCTGAAGATTTCTGAAGTTTGTTCCATGTTAGGTCAGGTAAAGTCTGCAGAGCTCAAGGGAACCAAATAAACAGAGCACTCAGGGGAAAGGGATTGGGGTTGAAGTTGGTGAAGGGCTAAATGAGTGATGTGTGCATGGGTGCCTCTACTATATCGTACCTCAGGATGTATGATTACAATGCACCATTAAAATTATTAAAAAAGAAGAAATTAGAATATCTGTGTTCCTGCTGAGAGCACGCAAGTTGGCCAGCCTGTGCGTCAAGCCCCAGGAACACCACAGTGTGCAGGGACCTTGGGCAGGATGCGGGGCTCCAGAAGCCCCAACATGGCATTGGTGGCTTTTGAGGATGTGGCTGTGACTTTTACTGTGGAGGAGTGGGCTTTGCTGAATCCCTCCCAAAAGGAGCTCTACCGACATGTGATGCAGGAAATCTTGAGGAATCTGGCCTGTGCAGAAATCAAGTGGTAGAGAGATTCTTTGAATATAAACTTGATAGTGATTGTGGAATAATCTTTAGTTGCTCTCCAGATCCTATTGTCAAGCAGAAAACTCATACAGGAGTCAAACCAGGGGAAAGGCAGATGCGTGGAGATGTTCTTGTTGGTCATTTAATCTTAAATAAGCCACACAGTGGTCACTCTGGACAGAAATCATGTGCACATTTTAAATATGGAGAGAAACTTGATCAAAACAAAGAACAGGAGGAAGCCTTCAGTTCTCCCAAGTGCTTTCTGAAGGATAAAGGGAGTCACAGGGGAGATCAACACCATAAGTGTGAGTAATGTGGGAAAATCTTCAGTAGTTCCCATTACACTACAAACCATGAAATAATTCACAGAGGAGAGAAACCTTATGTATGTGAACAGTGTGGGAAAGGCGTTAATTATTCCAATCACTTTGCTATACCTAAGCAAATTCACACTGGAGCAAAACCATATGTATATAAGCACTGCGGGAAAGGCCTTATTGCCTCAAATAGCTTCAGATACATGAGCAAATTCATACTGGTGAGAAACCCTATTCACGTAAACAATGTGGGAAAGGCTACAAGTTTTTCAGTTACCTTCTGATACATGAGCAAAGTCACACTGAAGAGAAATCCTACATATGTAAGCAATGTGGGAAAAGCTTTAGGTTTTCCAGATACCTTCAGAAACACCAGTGAGTTCATATGGGTGATAAACTCTATGTATGTAAAGAACGTGGGAAAGTGTATACTGAATCTTCTTCTCTCAGAATGCATCAAAGGATTCACAGTGGAGAGAAACCCTACATATGTAAGCAATGTGGGAAAGCCTTTAGATCTTCCAGTAGCCTTCAGGTACATGAAAGAATTCACACTGGAGAGAAACCCTGTGTATGTAAGCAATGTGGGAAAGTATACAATTTTCCTTCTTCTCTCAGAAAGCATCAAATGAGTCACACTGGAGAGAAACCTTATGCGTGTAATCTATATGGAAAAGCTTACTCTGATCCTCATTCTCTCAGAAAACATGAAAGGAGTCACATGGGACAAAAAATGTGAGTAGGCAATGTGGGACAGCCTTTAGTTCTTCTATTCATCTTCAGAGGCATGAGCCTTACATATGGAAGCCATGTGGGAAAGCCTTCAGTATAGCTAGTTCCTTGTACAGACATGAAGGAACTCACACAGAAGAGTAATTCCCAATATACACTGTAGGCAGACTTCCCTGTCGTAGAGGAATGCATAGTTTAGAGTGCGCCTGTCAATGTAGAGCTTGGGGGATGCCCTTAGCAATTTGTACAAATTCACAGGAAAGAACACAGTGTGGGGAGAAATCTTGATTAAAGGAGATGTGCAGAGTCTTTAGTTCAATGTTTAGTTGCACATTTGACTAAAACCTTATTACTGTGAAAAGTACAAGTGGGTTGTATATTGCAGCAAATATTTTTCAAATTCTGAAAATTCGCCATGTACTATAATCCTCTAAAGACAAGTAATGCAAAGAGTTCAATGCAAATAAATTGTTTGGAATAATCCAGGAAACACAAGGTGAACGAATTGATCTAAAACTTATGATGATATTGTTTTGTTTTGTTCTGTTCTGTGGTACTGGGGATGGAGCCCAGGGGCTTTTCTCTCTCAGAGCTATCCTCCCAGACCTATTTTATACTTCATTTGAAAACAGGGTGTCACTGGGTTGCTGCGAGCCTCACTAAGTAGCTGAGATTGGCTTCAAACCTGCATCGCGATCCTCCTGTCTCAGCCTCCCAGGCGCAGCGATTGCAAGCATGCACCACCACACCTGGGCTATGACTATATTGTTTATCAGTGTCTCTCAAAGTAAATCTCAGGACTGTGCATTGCTAGTTTTTACAGTTAACTGACAAAGGACCTAATTTTTATTTTTTCTTTTAAAAAAAGAAGAAATTATATAAAAAAAAACCTCTGCTCTCATAGCAAGGAGGCTGGAAGAAAGAAAGAGGAAGAGGGAAATGGGAAATGGAGAAGGATAAGGAGAGGAAGAAGAAAAGGGAGAGGGAGAAGGAGAGAGAGGGAGCGTGAGAAGGAGAAAGAGAGGAGAGAGAGAGAGAGAGAGAGAGAGAGAGAGAGAGAGAGAGAGAGAGAGCATACACATAAACCTCATCGTCACAATCCCAGAGACTCCTCCTTAGCAACCAGCCCCACATCTCCAATATGGCTACTTTGTCTACTTAAGGTCTAGGGGAACATTCTACAGTCAATCATAACAGACATAAAATAAAAATATGAGGCATATAAGAAAATAATCTAAAATTTGTACTTCATTAAAATTTAGAACTTTTTACCATGTAAAAGACTCTGTTAAAATGGAAAGATAAGATTCAAGCTTTAAAAATTTAATAAGCATATATCTAACAAAATATTCATATTGAGAATATATAAAGAATGATCAAAACCCAATACTTAAAAAACTCAATTATTAAACTACATAAAAGTAAAAAACTAAAATTAAAAATTAAAAAAACAGACATTCTGCTAAGTAGGATTGGGATGACGAATAAGCAAATGAAAAAATGTTACATTTCACCAGCTATGAGGAAAATGAAAATTATAACCACTATGTGATACTACTATATACCTAACAGTACAGTTTGTGTAAAAATACTAAATAAAATAAATGTTGGCAAGAATTCTGAAAAACTAGATCCCTTATACATACATGGTGGGGATATAAAATGTAAATAGAAAATAGTTTGGCATTTTCTTAAACTTATCATTTGACTCAGATATTGTACTTCTGGGTATTTATTCCATAGAAATGAAGGTTTAGGTACACTCAAAAACCTGGGTCCAATTGTTTAAGCTAGCAAATTTGCTTATATTAGTCCCAAACTACAAATAAATATCTTTTAATAAGTGATGTTTGAAACAATCTGAGGTACATTCACTAAGTCTTATTTATTCCTTTCCATAAACGTTCCCATCATATACTGTGACACCGATAACACTGGGGAAAATGTAGACTAAAATATATGCAATTTTTTTTGAAAGAGTGCAAGTTATTTAATTTGTTATTGAGGGAAGATTATTTGTTTCCTATGTTATAAATATAATGATAACAATAAACACAGAATTTGGGAAATATATAAACTTTGTGGGGAAATGCCTGTGTTAATGATACAGTTCTACTTTAACTTCGTTGAACAAGATTTTTATTTTATTTCTCAAATGTAAATGATAGTAATAAAAATAACTCCTAGGAAGGCTGTTGTGAAAAAGCCAGTTTAATATGCCTATTGTATATGCACTGAATTAAGGTTTATTTCCTTTCCAACATTGTTCTTTTGAAGGTTTTATAGTGTATAGTTGCAAGCCTGGAGTCAAGCTTAAAGGAAATCTAGGTTTGAATTCCAACTGATTTATGTGCCAGTTGTGCAAATTTTGGCTATTTATCTTGAGCTTCAACTATACCATTTCTGAAAGAAAATTAATAATATTACACCATGGAGTTTTATTGAGTTAATGATAAAGTGAAATAATTTATGTATATACTAAAAGTTTAGAATCATTGAGGCTTTTGACAAATATAAACATGTAGTAGTTTGGTTTAAATTTCAGTTTCTCTGTTGTTTTTTTTTTTTTTTTTTTTTTTTGAGGGTCTGGGGATGGAACCCAGGGGCATTTGACCTCCAAGCTACACCCTCTGCCTATGTTTTTATTTTTTTATTTTTGAAACTGGGTCTCACTAATTTGCAGAGGGCCTAATTAAGTAGCTGAGGCTGTCCGTGAACCGCGATCCTCTGGTCTCAGCCTCCTCCGGAATACTGGGATTACAAGCGTGTGCCACCATGCCCGGCTTAGCTTCTCTTTTTTATTAGAAGCAAATCCATAATATTCTAAGCGGTGTAAGTAACTGGAATTAATTTGGCAAATAATAATTTTTACCTAATTGGAGATATTCATTTCTTGTATAGAAATAAGAAAGAATCTTATTTACATCGAGATTTTACCTACACTATCTCATAAATAAACACTTCCAATTTAGTTTTATCATATGTATATAAACAAATAAAACTTTTGTACAAAGACTCTGAAGATAGCTGTCTTGTAGTTGTGAATCATCCAGAAATGATTCATGATTCAAGGCATTCTAAATGCATCCTAAGGAAAGCACTGGAAGTCGTAATGTAGGACACATTTATTCTTTCTAATATTTTCACCAGCTAAATTTCCCGACAATGGTGTGTGTGTGTGTGTGTGTGTGTGTGTGTGTGTGTTGTACTAATCATTGAACTCAGGTGCATTCTACCTCTGAGCTACACCACTAGCTCGTCTTACCTTTATTTTGAAAGTAGGTCTTGCTAAGTTACCACATACTGATTCAAACCTGCAATTGAACTGTCTCAACCTCTAAAATCCTGAGATTATAGGCATGTCTGTCACTGTACCATGTTGGGTAATGAAATTTTTAAGAAATTAAATAAAATATAAGAATCATCCAAGCATCCACTTGTATATACCAGGAGAGAAGAGGTAAAAACAGAATAAACCATCCGTAAATAGTGCATTAAAGTAAAATAGTGTTTATGTATGTTTCCTAGTGTTAATTGAGATTGATCACTTTTATTTCTATTAACATTAGATTGCAGAATGGGCAGGGTCACATGTGTGCATATTCTGCTAATTGTTCTTCATAAACCCCCAAAAAATCTTGAGGTTTCCCCTGTGGAGAAAACCATGCTAGATATTGCAGATACATAAGAAAATGATGAACTTTATGAAACAATGAGAATAAAGGGATTATTTTGAAACTATAATCTTCTAATACAAAATGTATTAAAGGACGAGATGCTAATTTTTTCTATTATTAGGTGTTCATGCTTTCCACAGGCTAAGGCTTAATGTGTGTATAGAACATTAAAATGTTCAAAGAATCAAAGAAATTGTAATTATTGTTGTTGTTGTTTTCTTTTTTGACGATACTGGGTATGGAAGCCAGGGGTGCTATACCTCTGAGATATACCCTAGCCCTGTTTATTTGTCTTTTAATTTTTGAAACAGAGTCTCAGTGAGTTGTGAAAGGCCTCGCTAAGAAGCTGAAGCTGTCTGTGAACCATGATGTTCTGGTCTCAGCCTCCTAAATGCTGGGATTACAAGCCTGCGCCACCATGCCAGACCTACTGTTCTCTTTCTTTTTTTTTAATTTTTAGTTTTTTTTTTTTTTTTTTTTTTTTTGGTGGTACTGGAAGCCCTTCTACCTCCGGGCTACACTCTCAGAGCTATTTTATACTTTTTTATATTTGGAAACAGGGTCTCTTAAGCCAGCGCAGCTGGCTTTGAACCTGTGCAATCCTCCCTCCTGTCTCTGCCACCCAAGCGTAGGGATTACAAGCCTGTGTCACCACACCCGGCTTATTGTTCTCTTTCTTAATTGAATATTTTGTGTTTCTACAGACTCTTTTTAAAATAATATAAATAGGAAAGGGTTGGGTTTTCCCCATATTTTTTTTTCTTAATTTGTTTTACTGAGAGAATTTGATCCATCTACATACGGATTCTAACTCTGACAAAGAAGTTAACATATCAGAAAGATATAGTTAAAATTTATGATGAGTTTAAAATAAAATTAATTTCATCTGCTTTATG
This sequence comes from Muscardinus avellanarius, assembly GCF_963383645.1. Taxonomy (NCBI): domain Eukaryota; kingdom Metazoa; phylum Chordata; class Mammalia; order Rodentia; family Gliridae; genus Muscardinus; species Muscardinus avellanarius. The sequence goes on along the minus strand of NC_137786.1, from coordinate 91,298,189 downwards.
TCTGCAAAGATGACAATGAATTTTTAAAAGTAAAATTAGTATTATTTACAATATTGAATATTTTTGGATATTTTTCTTTTGCAGCTCAACATTATTTAAAAGTTGAATATCTTTTGGATATCATTTTAAAGAGTATTTCAATTTAAGTACATCATTTGTGTTACTTCTGAGGAATAATAATACAACAACATTTTACTAAAGTGCTTGTTTCAGTAGTTTTATTGCTGAAATTATCTTTGGAGATTAAGACCCACAAGGGGGCCTTTTGTTTTATGACCTTCTGCTTTACCGTGGCTTTATGAATCTGAAATTGCTAGCCTGGCTCTCCACACACAGGGAAACCTCAGGATGTTTGCTTGGTTTTATGAGAAACAATGTGGAGGATATACACACACATACACCTGCCAAATGTACACACAGTCACACACAGTGCCAAGTCATGGTCAAGAATTTCAAGTAAATTGAAATAAACAGGAGAACATTTACATGTGTAATCAACACAAAAAATAGAAATGAAATTAAAAGCATGCTAAAAATCTAATCTCATTTCAAATTCATAGCAATGATTTTTGGAAATTAAATATATGATTATGGAGGGTCATCATAACAAAGGAATGAGAATTATTTTCAAAGGGAGAACAAGGAAATTATCTTCTAGTAATAAATTACATTTCATATTAGAATAAATCTCTGCAACTTTCCTGGACTATGGGTCATAATCACACTTATTTGATACCTCATAAATATAAAAATAAAGAAATCTAAAGTACCACTTCTTGCCTGAGCACTGAAATAGGTCCAGTTTCTTCAAGTGGTTGAAAGAACATTAGAAGCATGTTGTTATTTTGAGTAGATTTTCTCGTTATTTGATTGTTTCTGAACATGTGATATTAATCAATAGAAGGAAATAGAAATGAAAGTATTTATCATGATAATTGGATTATAAACAATATGCACATCATTGTGCATGCTGTTTTGCAACTCACCTATCATTATGAAAATAACTTGAAGGGATAGTCAGCCAGTCCATAGCAGAGAGGAGACATGGAAAATAGAGCTGCCACAGCCTATCCACCAAACTGCCCAGCAGGGAGATCATTGCAGCCAACCTGAAAACAAAGACAAAAACAAAAACCTCAGGAGTCTTGCAGATATTCCGGAATAAATGCTTCTAGCATCGCATTCAAAAAGTTTGTGTGGCTGTTTTTAAAAGATATTATTTAACAAAGATAACAGGCACAATAAGATAACTACAAAAGTTGCTAATTTCACAGATCCATAAAGGAGAAGGAAAGCCAAAAGGGAGCTGAAGACAAATTTAAGAATTCATATCTCAGTACATATAGAAAATGGTTTTCTTCTCCTAATGAATTTGTCCAAAAGAAATAATTGTTTGATGACTATTAAAATATTTAAAACAACAGTATTGTAAGAAATTGTTTATTTATTTATTTATTTATTTTTTTTTTTGGTGGTACTAGGGGTGGAACCTAGAGGCTTTCTACCTCCAGCTATACTCCCAGACCTTTTTTTTTTTTTAATATTTTATTTGGAAACAGGGTCTCACTAAGTTCCTGAAAGCCTCACTAAGTAGCTGAGGCTGGCTTCGAACCTGTGCGATCCTCCTGTCTCAGCCTCCCAAGCACGGGGATTACAAGTGTGCACCACCACGCCTGGCTAAGAAATGGTTTAAATGACAATGATTATACTGGCAGATTTTCATTGGGAATGTTGTTGAAAGGTGAGTTTTGTTTATAAGCTTGTCTTAAACATGAAAAAAGAGTATGCTCCACCTAATTTCAGAACACTTCAGACTCCGAGCTTTTATTATTAAAACTTGGTTATATATGTTGCTTAAAATAAAAAAAATGATCAGAGCCACTCAAAAAGTAAACCTAAATGCTCTTTCTAATGTCCATTTACTTGGCAAACAACCTGGGATAAACACAAGTGCCAGTTTGCTATATGACAAGAAGGACCGTCGTAAACAGTTCAGTGAACATTGTTAGGATCTCCGAATACCTTCTCATGCTCAGAGATGAGGTGATATACAAGTAAATCAAGGTAAATCTACCCAGGCATGGTGACAGAAGCCTGTAATCCCAGTCCTTGGGCAGCTGAGGCAGAAGAATCATAGGTTCCAGACAAGCCCTGGAAAGTTATTGAGACCCTATTAATTGAAACTCATTGGTAAAATGCCTCTTTGGCCAATCCTGATGACCACACACCCACAGAAGAACAAAACAGAATAAAGTAAAAGAAAAAAATGAATCAAGTTAAACCTTACATATATGGAAGCTCCAGGGCTGTGTGTGTGTGTGTGTGTGTGTGTGTGTGTGTGTGTGTTTTATACTGGGGATATATACTTTTATTGGTGCATTATAGTCTCACATCATAATGTAGTTACAAGTGACCTATATACACATAGAACTTAATGAGTTTTCCCCCAATTCCCTCCCCATCCTTTCAGGATACAAGATATTGAGATCAACATTAGTATCCTCACATAGGTACATAATATCAGTGAAAGTGTTTTCTTCATTAATTCTCCCTCCTCTCTCTTCGTTTCCCAAATCACCTTCCTCAAACCACTAGAGTTTTCTCTTGATTATCTCAAGTCCTTCTAATATTCCAATTACTCCCTGGGTTCCACATACGACAGAAAATATGACCATTCACTTTCTGTGAATGGCAAACCTCACATAATGTTCTCCAGGTCCACCCATTATTATTTTTTTTTGCAAATTATATAGTTTTGTTCTTTGTTGAGTAGAAGTCCATTGTGTATAATTTTGTGATCCATTCTTCTGTTCATGGACATCTGGGTTGGTTCCAAAATTTGGTAATTATGAATTATGGTAGTCTCAACATGGATATGCATGTATTGTTATAATATTCTGGTTTCAGTCCCTTTGAAAAGACACTCAAAAGTGGATCATATAATAGATTCATTCTGCTTCCTGAGGAATATCCACACTGATCTTTATAGTGGCTGCACTAATTTGCAATACAACCTACAGAGTAAGACAGTTCCTATTTCTCCACATCCTCACCAGCATTTACTGCTGTTTGACTTCTTGATGATTGCCATTCCAATTGATATTAGATGGAATCTCATTGTAGTTTTAATTTACATTTCCCTGGTTGCAAATGATACTGAATATTTTTTATGTATTCTTTGGCCAAATGTATGATTTTAAAGCCTCACATCTGAGAATTGTTTGATGGGAGTGAACCAGTTTTTCTCCTGCCTCAGTCAGGATGACTCCTTGGCTGGTCAATTCCTGTGGAATTGGCTGGGCTGGTGTATGTAACCTCCTTGTGCTTTAGATTCTTTCTTCCTTTCTTCTGTTGTTTTGTTGCTTTGCTTCTTTTCACATGTTTTCTGGGAACACTTCCTAGAAAACTTGTCTAAAACAAATTACTTTCAGGAGATAATACATCTTCAGACAAACACAAACTAGAATTCAGAAGTGAAGGAAACCTAAGGGTATTTACTCCCAATTTTCTCAAATCTGTCACTTGTAGTATCCCATTAAAGGAAACTGATGGGATTTATGAGGAAAGGGAAAATGATTTCCAAAACAACACAAAAAGTAATCAAAATAAAGAACACTAAAATGTGTATGCAAAATCTAAATGGTCTTTCAGTTTATACAATCATAAAATAATAGGAGTAATTTCAGTTTATACAATAATAAAATAATGGTAGGAGTTAATTGCCATGTATAATAAGAATGATAACAATGAACAAAAATCAGAAAAAATGTAAATGTAGTTAAAATATTCTTATATCTTATTATTATCTGCTAATTGGTAAAAGTACTACCATTTATTTATTTATTTATTTATTTATTTATTTAGGTGCTATTGGGGATCGTACCCAGGAGCTTTCTACCTCTAGGGCTATACTCCCAGACCTATTCATATTTTATTTGGAAACAGAGTCTCATTAAGTAGCTGGAGGCTGGCTTCAAACCTCTGTGATGCTCCTGTCTCAGCCTCCCAAGCGTGGGGATTACAAGCATATGGCACCACACCCAGCTTAAATAAAGAACCACCCAACGTGGTGGTGCTCAAACCCAGGACTCTGAGATTAAGAGTCTCATGCTCTACCAACTGAGATGGCCGGGCGACACTTACTGTATATTTAATTGTGATAATTCAAGTATGCTCGCTATAAGCTCAACTATATAGTAGAAGAATAAAAGAATATAAAGCTAAATAGCTAATACATGAAATATATGTAGCAATTAAAGTATTTTATTATTGCAAAAATACAAGATAGGAGAAACTTAACAGAAAATAGTTGCATCAAATAAGAAAGAAATTATAAGAAGATCAAGCTAAAACAAAAATTTTTCAGTAATTAAGTGGAAATGGAACTAAATATTTCAATTGTGAGATAAAGTTTTTTTACATAGATAGGCAAAAGGTTTTTATAAATATCTGTATATTGCCTGAAAATGAAACATCTAAAATATAAGGGTGAAGAACAGTAGAAAATAAAAATTTGGAGTTGAATACTTTTACCTCTTTTTCAAATTCTGATGTGGCATGTACTCTATTATCTCCTAAAAGTGATTTGCTCCTGAGGTGTTTCCTAGGAAGTGTGCCCAGGAAGAACACTTGACAAGAAAAATTAGCAGAAGGAACATCTAAACTACAATGAATCAAGTTAAGTGAAATAAGGAAGGCTCAGAAAGATAACATTGCATGCTCTTACTTGTATGTATAATCTATAAAAGTTGCCTGGGAAGGAGTGAAGAGTTGAATGGCAGTTCCTATGGGCTGGGGAATGGAGGCTGTAGAGACGCTGCTTAGCACATAGAAAATTCCAGTAAGATAGAAGGGATTAATTTAAGAAAGCTATTGTATCACATGGTAACCATAGTTAATAGTAATATGTTGTATATTTTGAAAATCAATACAATTATAAATTCTAAGTGGTCTCACTACTAAAATAAGTATGTTAGAAAATACATATACTAATGATTGTAGCTATATTGAGTCACATCACAATGTATTTATAAATGCTTTCAAATATCATGCTGTACATGAAAAAATTTGCATATTTTATTAGTTAAATGAGTATAAAATTTAAAAAAACAAGATATTTGGAAATTTATATATCATAAAAATTTTAAGCCAAAATAAAACTGGTATAAATAAAATATTACCATAAAAATGACTCAAGAAATAATGACATAGTTATCATTATCTGTGGCGACTGATTCCGGTATCTCTCAATGGTACTAACATCCTAGTATGCTTACATTCCTCATGAGAAATCGCTAAGTATTTGCATATTACTTAGGCAATTCTCCCATGCACTTAAAATCATTCCTGTATTATTTATAATATCTAAGATAATATAAATACTACATACATAGATTCTAGACTATATTTTAAGAAAATAATGGTAAGAGAAAAGTCTGTATATGTTCAGTACAGGCTCAGTAATGTTTTTGAATATTTCAATCTGAGGCTGGTTAAATCTGGAGATAACAAATCCACGGACATGAAAGGCTGTGTGTTACACAATGGAAACAATTAGAAGTTTTAACACACACATATCCAATAAAGCATTCTGAATATGTAAGGTAAAAATAAAAAATAAAAAATGTATAAATGCATAAACCATGAAAGGATATTTTAGTACATACTCTTTTACTTTATTGCCTCTAGATCTGGATTTAGCAATGTAGGGAAGCCTAAAAATGAATCTTTTAAAAGTGATATTATATAGTATATATATATATTATAGATTATATAGAGAGTATACATAAAATATTATATATAAATATATATCTCCCTTCCTCTTAATAATACTTCCCATAGGATTATCACCATGGTACAATCACTGCAGTTAAAGAGTGTATTTAATAGTAAATGAACAACTGCATAAATTTCTTAGCCTCACAGATAATTGAAATCATTGATTCTGATTCTGCTTCCTGATACCCTCAATTTTTATATCAGTATATTTTCATAGATCATAGGATGTGATAATAGTATCAGATTAACTTCTGAGTATCAGAAAATATGAAAAATGGGATACATTTCAATATATGAATATAATTCCATTATTGGGTATTTATTTCTTTTCTGATGACTTAGTGACATGAGTGGATTGGTGTTATATATTAGGCTATTACAGAGTGAATAATAGTTCTTCCTTTAATAAAGTAAGAGATTGACGTGAAGAAGTGGTTTCTATTCAAATCAATATTATAGTATTGAATATATTTACACTTGAATGTTTTGGTTTTTAGGACCAGAAAGAGCCACATCAGGGTGTTCCATCCTTCATTTTTAGTCCGATTACAACTGAATTCACATTAGAAATTCACTATTAGTTTGCAATTTCCTTATTGTTGCATCATGTCATGTACATAGAGGTAATTTATCTTAATTTATTTGGTTTATCATTGGTTTTCAAATTAATTTCTGCCTTAAGTTAATAAAAAAAAAACATTGTGTATCTGTCTAAAAAAGGAAAGTGACTGTCTCCCCACCCTCTAAAACAGGTTTATGAACATTTAAAGGCGACACTTTCTCTAAAGAACATTTTTAAGCTGTATGCCTGTAGTTAGATTATCTTGTATTTTAAAAATTAGTTTTCATCTATTGTTTCAAAAAAATTTTTTTTGGTGGTGGTACTGGGGATGGAACCCAGAGGCTTTCTACTTCTGGGCTATACTCCCATACCTATTTTATATTTTATTTGAAAACAAAACCTAAGTTGCCGAGAGCCTCACTAAGTAGCTGAGGCTGGCTTCAGACCTGTGCGATCCTCTTGTCTCAGCCTCCCAAGTGCTAGGATTACAAGCGTGCATGACAACGCCTGGCTGTCTTGTTTCAATTTTTAAATCAATTATTCTACTCAAAATAAAGTTATATAAAATGTCAGGAACAAGAATTTTATAATGAAACTGTAAGAAAAATATGGAAATATGGTAGTACACATTCTGAATGAAATCATTTTCCTTTAACTATCAAAACTTATAATTCATAATTCATTCTGTTTCTCTCACTTGCAAATATATACTCAAAATATATTTCATAGGTGACTAATAATTACCTATTACAACAAATTTATATTACTGATAAATTCCCAAGGGACTGAAGGCAAATAGAATTATGTTTATATATTTTCTTAGAGTAACAAGAGGCAAAAAAAAATGATACAAATGTTGTAGGAAATTTAACTATATGACTATTTTCAGAATCGTAAATAGAATGAAAAAAAGAAACTCTTAAAAATTATCTTATTCTGATCCTTGGTAAAACCAATTATTTTTGTGGATGCCAATGACTAATGATGATTTATCCTGTAAACTCATTTGTGCATATATCAGGCCACAACATAGCATCATGTCATGGGTAAAGCACAGACCATGTGGAATGGAGGCAGTATCCAAGTAAAACATGCAGCATAATTGTGGATTTAGCTTTTCAATTGAATTGCTCTAAGCAATGTTAAAAAAAAGGATATTATTCTCTAACAAAGAAGTAATTTGCATTAGCAATATGTTTGGGCTTTGGTGTTTTCATGATTTTTTACAGGTTTATTTCACTTAATAGAGATTCATGCAATTATAAAAATGTTATTTTTCAAGTACTTATCAGTACCTAACAGTATGGCTAGTTCCAGTCTAAGGTAATTATCAGTTAATTTGGCATCTATCTAGTAGATTGGTTCCCAAATCACAAGGCTTTTCAGACTAAATTGCATTTATTTTGTGAGTTTTCACAAGTGCTCATCTGTAAGTATGAAATTTCTCCTTTGATTCTGGTTTCTGAATGTGCATGTTAAGCAAAATTGTAGGGTTGAATCTTTTTTAATATTTCAGGTTCTTACTAAGTTACTCTGCTGATGACAGTCTTAAGGTTTTTAACTTCTCCAATTAGAACTCAATTATGCTAGTAAGGATTTGTATCACTGACTTACTGCATCATCCTCAATTTTAGAGCCCAAGCTCTCAAAATATAGGGAGATTCTACTAGACATTCTAGGTTCTTTGCACACAGATCCGTGGGCAAGAAAATGAAAAGCAAATACAATATCAGCACAACCAGACATATGTATACTTTAGCAGTCATATATAATAAATTTCATTTACTAAATCTTATGAAGGTAATAAAATTAATATATCACATGTATATTTTAATTTTTGATGCATTATATTTCCCACATTTTGAGTGCAACAACTAAATATATATATATATATGAACTTAGTCACCTATGGAATATGTATATAAATAGAATGACTCTGGGTTCAACACCCAATACCAAATAAATAAATAAATACAAAAATAAAAATTTACTTGAGCTAAATTTTAGTTTTCTTTATTTGCGATATATCTTTTTTAAAACTTGTCAGGATTTTCTGAAATTTTAATGTCTATTTAATCAGCATATAATAAAACAGCACAAAAATTCTTCCCCTTTACCAATAATCGTGAGTAAAATTAAAGTTCATATTTTTATATTTATAGTAGACTTAAGGTAATTATTTATTTCTGTTTACTAACAACTTTAGTAAAAGTGAGCATTTTTAGAGCATCAAACAAGGAGTTAGATGTAGTTCATTGCAGTGGAATTAATGAGAACTAACAGAACTATCTCCAAGTCAAGACTCCAAGTATGCTAAACCAAGTAAGTTTGTTTTGATTATTTTTTATTTATTTATTTTAATTTTTGTATTGGTGCACTGTAGTCATGCATCTTAATGGGAAAAAAGACATATGTAGACATACATGCACACATCATCCAATTATCCCTTACCCAATCCCCACTCCATTCTCTCCTTATCCCTCCTACCCATGCATGGCTTAGTGATTGACTTTGATATGTTTGTTTAAGTACATCATGTGCTTTAGAGAGTTTTCCTCTTCCCCCTCCCATCCCTTCAGTTAGGTCGCCTTATTTGCTCCTCTATTGGATCTCCTTCATCTAGAGTTCCTCCTGTTACCCATTTCTCCCTACTTTTTGCATATTGGGGAAACCATCCAATTTCTTCTTTTTTGTGACTGACTAATCTCACTCAGCATAATGTCCTCCAGTTCCATCCATTTCCATGTAAATGATGTAACTTTTTTTTATGGCTGAGTAAAATTGCATTGTGCACATATCCCACAGTTTTGTAATCCACTCATCTGTTGATGGGATTCTGGACACAGTGAGAGTACAAGAATACTTTACTTTCTTCCCAAAGCTGATAATCTGCTGGCACACATGAATACTCTCATTCTGGATATTTAGATATTTATGATTAATGTCATACTGGTGAGTTCCTGTGTTAGAATGATTGTAAAATGATCCATCAACTGGTCACTGTTCCATTCATGAAATCTGATATTCTCATTAAAAAGATTTGCAAAACAATATATTTTTTGCAGTACTGGGGATGGAACCCAGGGACATTCTACCTCCAAGCTACAACCCCAGTCCTATTTTTTAAGTCTTTTTCTTATATATATATTTTTAAACAGGATCTCACTGACTTGTGAAGAGCCTCACTAAATAGTTGAGGCTGTCTGCAAACCACGATCCTCATGTTTTGGCCTCCCAAATGCTGGGATTACAAGCGTGCGCCACCATGCAATGCCCAAAATAAAATATTTTAACTGACACATTTTTGAGAGTTATTACTTTTGGTTTTTTTTGTGATTTTGAAGAATATGACAAATATGACATATCTTTCTATTGCTTGAATCATTTATTTGTGCATTCATTGATTTATCAAACATTTAATGAGTAGTTACCCTGGACATCAAGCACTCTCTGGTAGAAAAAATTGGCTTTACCAAATGTATCAAGTACAAGATTATGTGCTAACAAGATATCCATAATTCTATTTTTAGTATTTATTTAAGTATAAATGTTGGAGAAAATATCTAATTTTTAGCACACATACTTTTCTTTTAGGTAATTATTACAACAACTTTATTATTTATTTTGTGAGGTATTTCTTGCTTTCCTATTAAATTTTCTTTTTTTTTCACTGTTGTAACAATATTTTTTTTATTTAAACAATTTTTTTATTGAACGTAAATAGTATACATTTACACTATATTTGATGCCCTCCCCCCCCGCCCCCGTTTTCCTTTCCCCCCTCCCACCAATGGCTGTCCAGGTTAACCATGACTTATTCATAATTTTACACATGTTCAGGTGTAGACCCTCATTAATCAAGACCGACCTTCCTCCTCTCCTATCTTACCATCCAAACTTAGCTAGTATTTCCCCTTCAATAACTGGAGTCCCACTGGTATTCTTTGTGTTTCCTAGTTTGGGCATATTAGAGGAAACATATGTATTTTCTTCTTTTGTGCTTGGCTGATCTCACTTAACATAATGTTCTCCAGGGTTTTCCATCTCCTTGCAAATGACTTAATTTTGTTCTTCTTTATGGCTGAATAGAATTCCATTGTGTGTATTTCCCACAGTTTTGTTATCCATTCATCTGTTGATGGTGATCTGGATTGGTTCCATATTTTGGCTATTACATATTGTGCTGCTATGAACATAGGTATGCATATGTTGCTGTATTTCTCTGAATTCAACCCCTTTGGAAAGATACCTAGGAGTGGTATAGCTGGATCATATGGTGGATCTATTCCCACCTTTCTTAGGAATCTCCACACAGATCTCCATAGTGGTTGAACTAGTTTGCATTCCCACCAACAGTGTAAAAGAGTTCCTCTTTCCCCACATCCTCGCCAGCATTTGTTGTTGTTTGATTTCTTTATGCTTGCCACTATGACTGGGGTTAGATGGAATCTCAGTGTAGTTTTGCTTTGCATCTCCCTGATGGCCAGTGATGAAGAACGTCTTTTCATGTATCTATTAGCCCTTTGTATCTCTTCTTTTGTGAAGTGTCTATTTAGTTCATTTGCCCATTTCTTGATTGGGTTGTTTGTTTTGCTAGTGTAGAGCCTTTTGAGCTCTTTGTATACTCTGGATATTAGCCCCCTATCAGAATGGTGGCTGGTAAAGATCCTTTCCCATTCTGTGGGCTTTCTCTTAAGGTTATTGATAGTTTCCTTTGATGAGAAGAAACTTTTTAGTTTGATGTTATCCCACTTGTTTATTCTTGCTTTAATTTCCTGAGCTTTGGAGGTTTTGTTGAGCAAGTCACTGCCTGTGCCAATATGTTGTAGTGTTGAACCTATGCTCTCCTCTATTAACTTCACAGTCTCAGGTCTAATTTCTAAGTCTTTGATCCATCTTGAGTTGATTCCTGTGTTTGGTGAGATATAGGGGTTTAGATTCATCTTTTTACAAATGGTTAGCCAGTTCTCCCAGCACCACTTGTTGAAAAGGCTGTCTTTTCTCCAGCGTATGTGTTTGGCCCCTTTGTCAAAGATTAATTGACTAAAGATGTGTGGCTTTGTTTCTGTACACATAATTTTCTTTTAGGTAATTATTTCAACAACTTTATTATTTATTTTGTGAGGTATTTCTTGCTTTCCTATTAAATTTTCTATTCATCATTTTGAAGAGGTTCACATAGTTTATGCTTTAAGTGATTTGTATCTTGAATTGAATAACAATTTTTCTGAGTTTAATAATATCTCTAGTTGCATTTGATGTATTATCATTAGCCTCTTATTTTGAATATGATTTGCTGTATTCCCTAATATTTAGGTATTTTTTCAAGATGTTTTTTATGTCTTATTACCATTTATGTGCTATTTCATTAACCAAAATACCTGCAGATTACTTCAGAATTTCTTCTGCATACTTCCTTTTCATTTTTATATGTTTGCACATATAGATATATGTGTTTTTTAAACTTTTCCAGAAAAAAACTACCTGATTTTTAATTGGAATTTATTTTGTGTTTTTATATATAAAAAGACACTTTGTCTTATTTTTTAATAAAGTCTAAATTTTCTCTTCTTCATCTTCCTAGTGCTTTGGTAATTTAATTTTACTAATCTAATTCATCTTGCTGTTGAAGGTTTTTCCCCCCATATATCTAGTCTTCCTGAATCTAGTAGAATAGCCAATCATATTCCCTTTATGGGAACCAAATCTTTCATAAGTGTGCAGATCACTTAAATATATAAATTCAATGGATGGCTCTTACTCCAAGTTCTAATACACATAAGCAATTTTGAAAGCTGGTGTTATAAATTATGAAAGGTGTCATACGAGGTGAACTAACAATCTTAAGAACCAAAATATCATAAGTTTTCCTTAATGAGAACAGGTAGAAAATGTTGAATTTAAAAGGCACCATTAAAAATGGGTCGCAAAAACTGGGCATGGTGGCACAGGTTTGTAATCCTCCTTGGGAGGCTGAGGCAGGAGGATCGTGCAGGTTCAAAACCAGCCTCAGCTGGTTTACGAGACCCTGTTTCCAAAGAAAATATAAAATAGGTCTGGGAGTGTAGCCCAGAGGTAGAAAGCCTGGGTTCCATCCCCAATACCACCAAAAAAAAAAAAAAAAAGAAAGAAAGAAAAGAAAAGAAAAGGGTCGTAAAGGTTGACTAGGTCAAATGCCTAACAAAGAAGAATATCATAAAGACAATGAAGCAAAATTATAGAGGAGGATTTTCAGTTCTAGAGAAAATTCATTTGTCGTGAATATTGAACAAGACCACTAATAGAAATTAGCTAGAAAATTCGTTGGGGCATATCACCTTTCATGCAAGGCTGGTAAAATTTTCATTTCACCTACTAAACCAGGAGCCAATTAAATTTGAATCATATCAATGAAACATTGTATAATTACAAGTTGAACACCCCTCATCTGAAAAATCCCAGATTTTTCAGACTAAGGAAGCTCAATTGATAAAGTCTGTGCAAATATTTTCAGTCTGAAAAACCACAAAATCTACAACACTTGAATTTCTAAGATCTCTTTCTAAGAAAAATACAAAAACTCAGATTGTTTTTGTATTTTTCTAAGTTCATCGATAAAATAAAATGATATTTCAAGTTGGTTTGTTGATACAAACCTACAATTCCAGGTACTCAGGAGGCTGAGTCAGGAAGATTGAAAGTTCAAGGCTATCTTGAGGTTATTGAAACCCTGTCTAAAAATGAAAATTACAAAATTGGTTTGGAGGCTAAGGTAGGAAGATGGCAGTTTAAGAAAAGCATGGGAAACATAGGGAAGCCCTGTCTCAAAATTTAAAGTAAATAAATAAAAAGAGATGAGGATATAGCTCAGTGGTAGAGCACTTGTGGGTTCAACTCCCAATACCACATTCATATATATATATATATATATATATATATATATATATATATATACATAATTAACTAAATAAATATGCTTGGGGGTGTAGCTCAGTGATAGAATTTTTGCCTAGCATACATAGGCCCAGGGTTGACTTTCCAGGACTGCCAAAAAAGTCACTAAATATAAAATGAGATTAAGTATTAAGTAATTGCATATTAGAAGATATATATATATATATAAAGAAATATAAAGCAATACTCTGAGATAAAACAAATATCAGAGGGAGTAAGGTGTAAATTACAAAGCCAAGAGTTAGTTGCAGAAGGAAAGCTGCATTGTCATAAAATATTATGCACAAAACCAAACAATATCAGCTGTTGGACCATTTCTTACAATTTGGTGAAGAACCACAGAGCACCGGGGAGAAACATGAATGGATTCTAAATATGTAAGAAATAAAAATATGGAAAGATATATGTCAGATATTTCTTGGAAATAAATTTTGATGTATTGGGCAAAAGAAGGTATAGTTAGGTTTTTGAAGGCATAACTGCAGACTGAATTGCATTTCCCATTTTGACTTGTTCAAATATGTGTGTGAATTCAAATAATTTTGATTTAGAATAAAAACCGTAAGTTGAACAGATCCCAAGCTGTCTGCAGTTTCCTGGCTCTGGATTTACTCAGAAATAATAATAGGGGCTATCTCATTGTAATAAAACATAAAAGGTGATAAAGAAATGGTACCAAGGTAACAAGAAATGCTTTATTATTCACTGAAGTTGAGAGTAATTATGCGTGAAGAGAGATGCTTTTGTAGTCCAGACCTACCTTTCCTGGCACAGCCATGTCTTTTCTTGATCTAAGGCACTTGAGACTAACAAAGATGATGTGCTCCCATTCTGAAACTTCACTGAGGTGCATTGTGCTTAGAAATTTCACAGTCTGACAAATCACACTTCTTACAACCTGATTCACTTTTTAACATATATCATTTTATCTCCATTTGACAGAATAGGTTTTTTTTTTAAATGTTCATTCTTTAATTGGCATATGGCCCATATAAGTTTTATGAAACAATAATAGAGGGGATCTTCCGAGTTTTTAATTAGGTCAAGTCAATTTTCTCTTCTTCTTAAGCCAAGGGCATGATTATTAGAAAGTGCCTAATGTGATACAGGATTTCAAAAGCTATGCAATCAATGGCTTTTCCATTGTCATGAAATAATAGGGTTGAAGCTTAATTACATTTCAAAAATGAGCAGTAAAAAATCTAGAGGTACAGTAGCCTTTTATCACAGGTTTTCATAGGTCAAAATTTATAAAAGAAGAGATAAAAATTGATCGATTTTCTCTGAATGTTTAGTGTATATTGTAGCCTCATCAGTCCTTTGCTGTAAAGAACCGTAATGTAATGTTGTGATAGTTCAATACTTTGAAGTCATTATGACTTGAAATGGGTAAATGCTACTTTCTTTCTTTCTTTCTTCCTTTCTTTCTTTCTTTCTTTCTTTCTTTCTTTCTTTCTTTCTTTCTTTCTTTCTTTCTTTCTTTCTTTCTTTCTTTTTTGGTGGTACTGGGGTTCCTGGAAGCCCTTCTACCTTTGGGCTACACTCCCAGACTTATTTTATACATTTTTTAAAATTTGGAAACAGGGTCTCTTAAGCCAGTAGGGCTGGCTTCGAACCTGCGATCTTGTCTCTGCCTCCCAAGGTCGGGGATTACAAGCGTGCGCCACCACGCCCGGTGATTTTAAATAACATTTTTTCTGTTTTTTTATACCCACATAAAGCTTAATTCACCTAAAACATTTTTTTTACTATAGTGTTTCTAACATTGACTTTTTATACTGTCAAAATGTTCTTCTGTATACTAAACTGGATGTGAACACCATTTCAAAACAGTTACAAATGGCTAAAATTTGGCACATTTAATATAATTTTCCGAAGTAATACATTTATAAGTTCTAGTGATAAGTTGCCACCCTTTAATACTGGTAATATTTGTAATAAAATCCTAGAGAGAGAGACTTAGTGTTTAAAAGTACTCTCACCTATAATGCCTTGTTTGCTATATGCATATTGACTTTTGAGATTGGGGAAGCCATTTCTAGTGCATAAATGTAGACATCAGCCCCTTATTTTTCAGTGCTTTGCCCAAGATTACACAACATGGTTAGGGGTGTGTGTGTGTGTGTGTGTGTGTGTGTGTTTAAATATGTGTGTTTAACAGGAGCATTGAAGGGAGACCCAATACTTTAAAACTTGAACTCAGTCCCTAGGTTGTTTGGCTGTGATATCAATCCAGATAGCAATCAATGGATCTTTGAGGGGACAATGAGAAAAGAATGGGAGATTTTTGTCTCTGATCTGATGGAAGAGAGAAGTCTGGCAAGAATTTTCTATATAGAACAAAGACAAGTCTGTCCACTAAACAGAACCGCCGCTGGAGTTAATTCTTCTAAATGGTGGAGTTTCTCAAGAAGCAGAGAGAAATGAGGAGGTTGCATCCTTGCTTCATTGTAAGATTTAAGTGTAATTAATTCCCTAACACATAATTTAAGTGCAGTTGCATGAACATCAGATGCTTTCTGCCTTGCTACTCCAACCTACTTCTGTTTCTCCCATCGATTCTCTATTGATGTCACCAGCTTCTCTACAGACTCAGGTAGCAAGCAACTGCTTTCTTTCATTCCTAAAATCATAAAATAATGCCTCAAAACTGGTTTACAATTTTCCCAGGGAAAGTTGTTATATTTAAAATGGATTTCTTAGCCAGTAGTGGTGGCGCTCGCTTGTGATCCCAGCACTTGGGAGGCTGAGACAGGAGGATCATGGTTCGTGGACAGCCTCAGCTACTTAATGAGGCACTCTGCAACTCAGTGAGACCCTGTTTCAACATAAAGAACAAAAAAAGTAGGGCTGGGGGTGTAGCTCGGAGGTAGAATGTTCCTGGGTTTTATCCCAAATACTGCAAAAGTAAATAAATAAATAAAAATAAAATAGGTTTCTTTAGGATGTTCACAAATATCAGAAAGGTGCCTATAAATGTCCTTAATAATTTTAAATGATTAACTATTGCTTTGAGCCCAGAAAAAATTGATATGTACATATGTATTTTGAAGGAATTAAAAGAAAATTTAATAAATAATTGTATGTACTCATTTTATAATATGTGTTGTGGTACTGCACTTGTAATTTTGAAAAATAAGTACTCAAAATTCAGAAAGACAAGCAAATAACTGCATAAAATAAACATAATAATTATTAAATAAGTGATAAAACTATGTTTGTGTAAAAGGTTTGTTGAACACAATGGATATCATAAGTGTTTGAAATAATAAAAAATACATTATTCTCTTCTTACATAATCCTTTTAAGTCCTAAATACTGAATGATTTTTTTATCTTAAATAATAACATGTGCAAGTCTTTTTACTTTTTTGCCCATTGTTAAATATTATAAACTTCTATGGTCAGTGTAACAGAATTGTCTCAATTGAGTAATTAAAAAACCCTACTGCCACCCGACACAGTGGCACCTGCCTGTAATCTCAGTACTTGGAAGGCTAAGACAGGAGGATCACAGGTTCAAGGCCAGCCTTAGTAACTTGGAAAGACCCTCACCAACTTGGCCAGACCCTATTTCAAAAATAAATAAATAAAGTGTTGGAGGTATTGCTCAGAAGTAGAATGTTCCTGGGTTCACTGCCTAATATAAATAAAACATTGTCAATTTGACTGCACCTTGTCAAATTGATTTACCATTGAAATGATCTTTTCTCCTCTGGATGAGGCTTAGGGTTGCCTGGTCTCCTCTTTTGCAAATTTTTTTATCAGAACTACTTCATGTTCAGATGCCCTCTAGACAAGTCTGTAACTCAGCCACAGGTGGTATACACTTACATCATCAGCCAGACATATAGTCACTCCTTTTCTGCTGCCCTGGCTGCTGCAGCCAGTCTTTTCTGTTTTAGTTTACTTAGAAGTCAGTTATAACTCAGAATGCTTCCTCTACTAATTATAAGGAATCAAGAACAAGTTTGCATAGAAATACTACTCATAAGACTCCAGGTGAAGGGAGTTAACACCTTCTCATCCTCCAAAACAATCCATAAGACTTTTCAAACAACTTATCATCAAAACTTCAAACTCTCCTGTTTAACAAAAACAATGTCTACATATGATCTCCAGGCTATTGAGCTATTTGATAGGTTTATGACTATTTAATATAGAATTTCCCACCATGTTCTGTTTCACCATTCACTTTGAAATGTATTGGAATATCATGCCTTCATGACTCAGGCAAAATCAGGTGGGAAGGATCCTGTGTTAAATTCTTAGGTACATATATGCAGATAATTGCAAAAAATACAATGTAAGATCTCTTGGTCTTAAATAAAATATTTTAAGAATGTTTTTATTCAACATTTTAAAAAGTCGTTCAAGCATCATTTAGTGCTATAAAGGAAAATAAATATTATACTTCACAGATTAACATTGTCTAACCCCTATTTTTCAAGGGCTCCGACATTTCAATTTTTGTGAATTTTATTCAAGTGTTAATTTTATCATTTTTCTTTCTCAAGAAAGCATGTTTTTTACTTTTTTACCCTTGACTTATTATACATTTTAGAAAATATTTAGTGTGTGTAGATATGGTATATATGTACATCTTCCCCTAGGATCAAATTGTTACCATTTGCCCCTATATTTACAGTATTTGTTATTTTTTGGAATGATGTAGAAAATAATATTCAGATATATACTAGATCCAGATTATACACTACCTAAGAAATTCTCTCACTTCCTGTGACCTCCTTTCATTACCTTTTTTTCGGGGGGTGGGGGTCTGGGGATGGAATGCAGGGGCACTCAACCTCAACCTCTGAGCTACACCCTCTACCCTATTTTTTATTCTTTATTTTGAAACAGAGTCTCACTAAGTAAGCTGCAGAGAACCTCACTAATAGGTGAGGCTGTCTGAGACCCTCAATCTTTGAGTTTCAGCCTCCAGAAAGCTGGGATTACAAGCATGCACCACCACGCCTAGCTTCTCTCATTATCCTTTTAATAGGTATAAAATTGTGGACACTGATGCTTTCCTTAATTCTAATACAGATGTGAGAGCCAAGTACACAGTCCCTGTGAGGAGATTTTGTGACTGCTCCCCTGTCAGATTGGACGATAAAGACTCTCTCTGGTTCCAGGATAAGCTACTGGGTGGTCAGTTATTTCAACCTGGAAACTTGTCAGAGTTAAGATTCATGGGATTGACACTGTTGATAAGAAAAACGGGAACGGAAATAAAGAAGAAACTGATAAATTGCTTTTCCTCCTTTCTTTCTTTTATCACAGAATGCCTGAAGATGCAGTAGATTTGCAGTGTGTCTGGAAATGGCTTCTGATGCCAACCAACCATTTGTGAAACCAGTTCAATAATGCAGCATCTAATAATGTTTCTCTCCCTTTTTTTTTTTTTTGCCTTTCTTGCCCATTCCTCTTATGCTTTTGTTCTCCAAAATTTCCCAAAAATGTCCCATTGTTAGCACACATGCCTTTTTAGCTCTGCTTCCCAGGGAATTGGGAATTTGTAAGATTGATACTAGGAAAGCTAGTCATTAGAAAATAGGTGCTTGAAGCTGGATTTGGGAGTTGGGTTGCTTTCCAGTAAGAAAGCAATAGAAGTTGCATTAATGTAAAAGGGAAGATAAATAACCCTTGACATACAGCAACACCATTATGACATATATATGAAATTACATAGTAGGAAATTGCTATGGTTCAGGTTTATCTTCCAAAGGTCATGTATTGAAATTTCCATCCCCACTGCAACAGGGATTTTGGTTTTGTTGTTGTTCTTTAGTTTTGTTTCTGTTTTATTTGTCTGTTTGAAAACTGAAGATTGAACCCAGGAACATTCTGGCACTGAGCTACAACCCCAGCCCTATTTATTTTAAAACAATCTTATTATGTTATGGCATGCTGGCTTCAGCCTTGTGATCCTCTGTTTCAGCCTCTCAGGTACTGGGACTACAGGCATGCACCAGTTCACCTGGCCCCAATGCAACAGTCTTGACAGGAAAGACCTTTAAGAGATACTTAGGTCAGGAGAGCTTACCCTTCATAAGTGTATTACTGTCATAAAGGAAGTGGTTGTGCTATCACAAGTAGGTTTATTCAAAACTGAGTTTTTCTCCCTCTTATCCCCTTGTACTCTTTTGCCTTCCTGCCTACTACAGTGAGATCACACAGCATGGTGTTTTTTTCCCAGTATGGATTTTAGATCTTGAATTTCTCAGCCATTGGTAATGTAAGAAATAAATCTCTATTCTTTATAAACTCCCCACAGATATTTGCTTGTAGCAAAGGAAAATGGAATAAGACAGAAATCATACACATATAGCCACTACATATGTCCAGACTGTCTCAATTATAAGGATACTAGTGTAACTGGGCTATTTCTGATGGTAATGAAAGTCTGAAAGAGACATGACAAATGAATGGCAGCTGCTTGTCAACTTAAAGACCCACAGGAAAAGCCTGAAGGCATTTGTAGCACCTTGCAGAGAGATTCTCATCTCCCTGCAGTCTCAGAGTGACTGTGATATTAATGTGCAACTAGACTAATAGACTGAGAACTGAACATGGGATATACAATGACTCCATAAAGTCAGTTGTTTTACTAGAAGAAGAAAGAATGAATAAATTAAAAATGATTAACAATATTAGTAAAATAGTTATTCCTTGATTTCAAGGAACTTCTTGGCATGTATACAAATCTATGAAACTATAGTTTCATATGTTAATGTTTTATATTTTAAATATGACAATTATCCTAATCATTGGTCATTTTGTCTTTTTTTCTTTTTTATATTCTTTTTATTTAAATCATTTTATATTTCTAAAATCACATTAAATATTTCAAACTTTTCTTTAATGTTAGTAACAAGAGTTTCAGAAACAGGCATCTGTAATTAGCTTTTGTTAATATAGTTCTTTACCCTCTTGTTTTAAAATTCCATTAATTTTATTTAAATTTTCACTTTCATCTGATTCTGATTCTGTTTTTTTTTGTTTATTTGTTTTTGTTTTTGTTTTTGTTTTTGTTTTGGTGGTACTGGGGATGGAACCCAAAGGCTTTCTACCTCAGGGCTACACTCCCAGACCTATTTTACATTTTATTTGGAAACAAGGTCTCACTAAGTTGCTGAAAGCCTCACTAAGTAGCTGAGTCTGGCTTCGAACCTGTGTGATCCTCCTGTCTCAGTCTCCCAAGCGTGGAGATTACAAGCATGCGCCACCATGCCCGGGTTATTTTATTTTTTAATATCCTTTTATTGGTGCATTGTAGTCTAACATTATAATGTAAATCTGTTGAAAGTGATATACATGCTCGCAGTACTTGGCAGCCTACCCCTGACTTCCCAAACTCCTCCCTCCCCAATACAGAGTACTGAGACTGACATTGGTATTTTCACATATGTACACATAGTTGATTGTAGTAATTCCATTAATGAGCCCATTCTCCCCCCCACACCTCTTTCCTTAGAACACCTCCCTAGCTCCGTTGAGGTTTCTTCTTCATTATCTGGAGCCCCTCTGGTATTCCAATTACTCCCTACTTTGTGCATATTAGAGAAAATATACATTCTCCAGGTTTTTTCATTTTCTTACAAATACATAATTTTGTTCTTCTTTATTACTGAGTAGAAGTCCATAATTTTGTAATCCACTCATCTGTTGATGAACACCTTGGTTAGTTTCATAATTTGGCTATTGTGAATTGTGCCATACATAGCACATGCCTGAGTATGGATTGTTTACCCGCATCATTGCCTAGTTTACTGGGAGTCCCACCTTGCTTCCACTAAGGGAGTATTATATGGCAGATCATTAGCTCAGAAAATATCCTCATTTTAAAATTCAAAGCACAGTGTCTAGTGAATGTATATTAGGATTCATACCATCATAGTAAAAAATTATTGTGTTGAACCATTGTAAATTGGGAATCCTCAGTATGTATATCCCAACAATCTTCTATATGTGTATTGTGATACACTTCACAAGCTAACTGGGGACTCAGTCTTCCTCTCTAGGTGACAGAGGGAAGACTGGGTTTTGTGATATTCATATGGTGCTACAGTGAAGAAGCAAGGCTTCAATGAGGAGAGAGTATCAACAGGTATTGAATAGTGTTGCTGTAGGCTAACCTGTACCTATCCCCTAGAAATTCTCATGTCAAAGTCTTAGCCTTTAATACTTTAGAATGTGACTGTCTTTAGTCTTAGGACCTTAAAAGAAATGAGATCACTAGACTGTGTCCTAATCTAATATGTTCAGTAAACTTGGAGAAGAAATTGATTTGGACACAGGATTGGGTACAAAAGAGAGCACATGAAGATATTAGGCGAAGATGGATCAAAGAGAGAAACTTCAGAAGAAATAAAGACTGCTGACATTTTGATCTTAGGCTTCTATCATCCAAAATTAAGAAAAATTAACTCTTTGTTGTTAAGCCAGCAGATTGTGGTACTTTATTATTACATCTCTAGGAAAGTAGCACAAATGATTTGGCTTTTCTTTATGAGATTGTGTCAAATATCTGTGCACCCTTCAACCAACCATATTTGTATTATTATTTTCTGATGAAGGTATATAGTTTTGTGTTTTAGAAATAAATCTCAATTCACTAAGGAGAAATGAAAAAGAAATTTTTCCAACTTTAGCTAAAATATTCACATACTGTTATAGGAACTTAGAATATGAAGAATTTTTCAATTCATCTTAGTGTGCCAGCTCTTCTATTTTGTATGCTTATACTCAGTTATATTATAAAGTATTTGGTTTTCAGATATTTGTGAATTAAATATTGTTGCTTAATATATTTTTCTCAGAATTAAATATGAAGCTAGCCAAAATTTTCTATTTCTTATTCCATATAGAAACTGTAGTTCATTACTTCTTTGCTACTTTTAAAATTTTCTTTAATTATTGCATTAATATATTTTAAAAATATTAAAAGGGGAGAAGATATACTAGGATTTGAATAGAAGTTGCACACGCTATTTAAAATACAGTCGTGCTTCACCATAACTTTTACATATATTATTTTTGCTAAAATTAATATCTAATATTGGTTAATCTACCACTCTTAATAATTACATACAAAGAGAACATGTAGGAGCATGTACTTCCTTTTTCATATTTCTTCAAAAAGAGTGAACTCATATATTTTTTTCCCCTCCAGTAAACAGAGATGTTCAAAATCATTCTACTGACCTTAGAATTACACTTACACTAGTGGATTTAATAAATGTTTTTCTGTTGTCAATACTGATGACAATGTTTCTCCTGGTCAAAATCATTTTTTACAGTAATGGCTGACCCAAGATCATTTTATTTTACCTTCATCCACCTTCACAACTTATTCAAAGTTGCAAGCATCACTTCTCAATTGTAGTCCACAGTCGCTCGAGGGGGAATCAGTACATCTTGTTAAATCTCTTTCAGTCATTGCTGCTACAAACTTCCTGCTTTCAAAGTGTTTACAATTGAGCTAAAATGATAGACCAATTTTGGCATGTTATTAGCATGGAATTTTTGTAAAAGAAGCAGCAAATACCCCTCACAGGCTCAAATTGACCACTAAAAAAGGCCATCTCCTTACTACACATTTGCCTTCAGATGGTGCTCAGATGTTGGTGAAATATCCTTGGAGAAAAAACTCTTGAGTTAGATGAAAGCAAAAAATTGACCCTTTGGTGTGGCTACATAATTTTTCTATTTATTTTTACCTAGAGGTAGAATATTTGGAAGTGTTTTGGTCTACAAAGCAAATCTAGGACGCTGAGATGAACTGTTTGCAATTTAATTAGCCACAAAAATAACTCCAATTACAAATAAATAGTTTGTTTTGTGAATAACCTTGAAATCTGAAAACTTTTACATGGGAATATTGCAAGAAAAAGTGGCCATAATACTTGAAGCAATTTTAGTACTCTAATATAAAACATCTGAACAGAGGTAGACACCTTTATTGTAAAGACTATAATGAATACTATCGTTATCCAATAAATGCAGTAATATAAAATAGAAACATGGGAAAATAAATGTTTCAACCGTATTGTCTATATAAGCATATAAGATAAAGAGACTTAATTTTGAAAAAATGTTTTCTAAATGAACAAAAAGTTGTTTGTTTGTTTGTTTGTTTGTTTGTTTTGGTACTACAGATTGAACCAAAACCCAAGGACATTCTACCCCTTAGCCACACTCCCAGCCTCTTTTTATTCTTTATTTGGAAACAGGGTTCCACTAGTTGCAGAGGACCTTATTAAGTAGGTGAGGCTGGCCTGAGACTGTGATCCTTTTGTTTTAGCCTCCCAATTCCTAGGATTACAAGCATGAGCCACTATGCCTGCCTAATACTGAAAGTTTTGACTAAAATATTTGTACTACTCATAGGAAACAAAATTGTCTTCAAATCAAACTGGAAAGATAAAAATATCCACAGTATACACACTGGTAATTCCAGTACTTGCGAGGCTGAGAAAAGTGGATCACAGGTATAAGACCAGCCTCAGTAATTTAGTGAGACACTGTTTCAAAATAAAAAGTGCTGGTTGTGTATCCAGTACAAAAAGATGTAAATTATAATATTAAATTACCTTATCTACTACAGACTCTCAAATGTTTAAAGATTCCCAGTATAATTGCCTGGAACAGGATACATGAGGATTAGTTTTTATTATGATTTGAGAAATACAGAAAGTTTACTGGCTTTTTTACCTGTGAGTTCTACAGCTTTGACAAATTACATTACTACCTGGGCCTCAGATTTTTAAACCTAAAAATATTTTCACCAAATCATTCAATAAACTGTATTTAAATTATTCCATGATGTTTCTTTACACTTTACTTTTACTTCATTGCTTCTTTCTGTAGTGACACGTTTTTGGTGCAGTTGAGATAACATCAGGTAATTTGATTTCATGAAGAGGGATGCCCGCTTGAGATGAGGAAGAAAAAGGAAAGATTTAAAGCTGAGGGACTGAAGAAGCAGAAAGATGGAATAACTTAGAATTTAAAAGCTATTATAATTTAAATTGTGTGTGTGTGTGTGTGTGTGTGTGTGTGTGTGTGTGTGTGTGTGTTTTACTGGTGATTAAACCCCTAGATCTCAGCCCTGTTTTTAGCCTAGGAATAATACAGTATTTAACATATTCTTGGTGTGTATACATGTGTAAGTATATTCTATAGTGTTCATACAAAAATAAAATAGCCTAAAGGCACATTTCTTAGTCCATATGTTCATCATGAAGTCATGCATGACTATATTTTTCTCATTCTCTATGTTGCCGATTCATGCTATTGTTTCATTTTTTGCAAAGAATGTTTTAATTTTGATATTATCCTAATTATCTATTTTTACTTTCTTTTGGCCTCTGATTTTGGTGTCCTATCAAATATATCATTGTTAAATCTAATGTTATAAAACTCTCCCCAGGTCTTTTATTAGGAGTTTTACAGTTTTGGTTTATATGCATAGTTCTTTCATCCATTTTTAGTTGATTTGTACATAGAATTAATATTTCACCTTTTTCAATTTGCCTTTGAATATCCATTTTCTAGCATCATTTATTGAAAAAAAAACTGTCCAATAACTCCATTGAATGATCTTGGCACTCTTGCCAAAAATCTTTTGACCATAAGTGAGAGGATTCATTTCTGGGCTGTCTCTTCTACTCCACTGATTTGTCTTTCATTTTGTTTGTACCACAGTATTTACATTACTGTACTAGGTTTTAAAAACAAAAATGTAAGATCATTTTTTATTTTATTATTATTTTATTTTTTATTTATTTATTTTTTATTTTTATTGGTGCATTGTTATCATACATCACATTGGAAAACAAGACTTGAGAGGATATACAAGCACACATCATCCAATTAGCCCTCATCCTATCCCCATCCCATTCCCTTCCCCTCCCTCGATCCCATGCTTGATTGGTGATTATCTTTGATACATTTGTTTACGTACCACCTGAGTTTTAAAGAGGTTCCATCCTCCCCCATACCATCCCCTCTAGTCACCTTAATTGCTTTGCTATAGGGCCCTTTCTACAACTCAACCTCCTCCTGTTATCCCTTTCCTCCTAGTTTTACTAATTAGGGGAAGCATCTGAATTTTATTTTCTGTGCTATTTCTCTGTGCATGCCGCATTGCAAGTTCCAATCCCACTCTTGATAGCCCCAGTAGTGGCCTGGCCACCAGGAGGACTCTGATCCCAACCTTGCTGGCTCCAGCACCTGCCTTGCCTCATCGAAGGCCCCAATTCTGGCCTCGCTGGCCCCCGCACCAGCCTAACCACTCGACTGGCTCCAATCCCGGCCTGAGAGGCCCCAGCACTGGCCTTGCCTCATGGCAGGCTCCAATTCCGGCCTCGCTGGCCCCAGCACTGGCCTAACCCATCAGCAGGCTCGGATCCTGGCCTCAGAGGCCCAAGCACTGGCCTTGCCTCACAGTAGGCTCCGATTCCGGCTTTGCTGACCCTGGCATCAGCCTAACACCTTGACAGGCTCTAATCCAGCCTCGGAGGCCCCAGCACTGGCCTTGCCTCACAGAAGAATCCGATCCCATCCTTAGAGGCCCCAGCACCGGCCTTGCTTCATGGCAGGTTCTAATCCTGGCCTTGCTGGCCCGGCACCCGCCTAACCCCTTTGCAGGCTCCAAAATCTGCCTCGGAGGCCCCAGCACCGGCCCTGCCTCATGGCAGGCTCCAATCCCAACTTTGCTGTCCCCATCACAGGCCTCAACCCTCAGCAGGTTCTGATCTGAGCACCCTCTTCACCCTTCAGGTTGTCCCACGTTCCCGAGGGTGCGTGGTGGTAGCATTCTGCCTCTGGGGTTATTTCTTCAAAAGTTCCACGTGTAATGCATCAGATCTCTGCCTCCCCTGAGTACTGGACGCTGCCATTGCCATTGCCTCCACAATTTCAAATCTTTCCCAAGCTCTTTTTTCACACTGTATGTTGTCCAGTGTTCCTAAGCATGCGTGATGGTAGCATTCGATGTTTGGTGTAATTTCTCCAGAAAATAAGGTTGGTAGGATCAGATTTCTGCCTCTCCCAAATACAAGTCTCCACCACCATTGTGGCGACCGCTTCCAGTACCACCTTCCTCCTAGATCTCCGCTAAACCCTCTCCTTACAGGTGATTTCCAGGATTCATAAGGATGTAGAGAAGAAGCAGTCCTCCTTCATGGGGAATTTTTCCAAAAGTTCCTGTTCAGTTGGATAAGTTTTGTCTGCATTCCCAGTATCCTGGCAGCCGCCGTGGCCATCTTGACACCCTCTCTGATATTTTATCTTTTTTTTTTTTTTTTAATAAGAGAAGACAGTATGTGTGGTTTGAGGAGGTTGTGGGATCAGGCACTCGGTAGAAATGAATTTTTTTCTTTCCTCCCTTCCAAGAGTGGAATGCAACAGTCTCACTGCACAGAGCAGAATCTGCTGTTCTATGCACAACATGGCCTGGCACAGCACAGCAGTGTTGTGTTCCTTTGTACCCACGGCTGGGCCTCCTGTTTGGTGCCAGGCCTCCCGGAACTCAGGCTCAGCCTCCTGCCTGGCACCTTGCCTTCCTGGTGGTAGGCTGGGCTGCCCGCCCCCTGCCCGGGGCACCGGACCTTCCAGCCAGGGCCTCCAGACCTTCTGGAGGGCCTCCAGGTCGTGCGTGCTCCCCACCCAGAACCCAGGGTCTTACGGCCCAGGCGTGGGTCCTTCAGAGGGTGCCGGAGTGCCCCACGCGCTCCACACCTGGGGCCCAGGGCCTTGCAGACTGGCCACAGTCCTTCTGGGGAGCTGGCGTGCCTCACGCGACCCCTGCCTGGGTCCCAGGGCCTTGCAGCCTGGGCCCCAGTTCTTCCGGGAGTCCAGGGTGCCCCGCTCAACCCCTGCCCAGGGCCCAGGGTCCTGCGGCCTGGGTCCTGGTTCTTCCAGGGGTTTGGCGTGCCCGGTGCTACCCACGCCTGGGGCCAAGATCATTTTTATATTATCTATCGATATTTTTTGTTTTTTTTTGGTGGTACTGGGGTTCCTGGAAGCCCTGCTACCTCCGGACTACACTCCCAGACCTATTTTATATTTTTATTTGGAAACAGGGTCTCTTAAGCCAGAGAGGCTGGCTTCGCACCTGCATGTTCCTGCTGTCTTTGCCTCCCAAGCTCGGGGATTACAAGCATGTGCCACCACGCCCGGTAAGAATAATTTTGGGTTTTTTGAAACCACCTATGGACTTGATTTTGGTTAAATTAAATTTTATTAGATCTATATGAGTCACTTAAGTGTTATTGACATGTTAACCACATTCAGTCTTTGAATATATATCACTCCTTTTAGCTTTCTTTTAGCAACGTTTTATATTTTTCAGTGTATGAATTTTTTACCTCCATAGTTCCATATATTATTAAGTACTTAATTTTTTATGCTATAATAATGGGGTTCTTTTTAAATATTTTGGACTATTAATTTCTAGTATACATAAATAAATTATATGCATTGATTTTGTATCCTACAAATTTGCAAATTTATTTATTAGTTCTAAATTTCTGTGGAATACTTAGGATCTTTTACATATAAATTCATGTTTTTTACAAAAAATTATTTTCTGTTTGGATGTTTCTTCTTTCTTATTCTTGTTTAATTTCTCTAATTACAGTGTACAGTACTTTGTTAACTAGCAATGGCAAAAGTGGACATTGTCTTTTTGGTGCTCTGAGAAGAAAAGGGTTTTTTTGTTTTTTTGTTTTTTTTACCATGGGCTTTTTATAAATAGTCTTCATTATATTGAACTAGTTTTTTTCTGTTCCTAGTTTGTTGAGTGATGTTTTTGAAAATAAAGATATGTTAAATTTTGTCAACTAAACTCACTACTCCAAATGAAATGATTATTTGAGAATATTTTCCCAAATTATACTGTTAATGTGGTATATTGCACTGAATGATTCTCATATGCTCAACTATACTGGTATTCCCTTTGATGATAGTGTGAAATAATTGTAACCTGCTCTTCAGTTCTATTTGCTGGTATTTTGTTGAAGATATAGTGTCAATATTCAGTGGGAATATTGGTCTCTAGATTTCTTTTAGTGCCTCTGTCTGGCTATGATATCAATGTAATGCTAATATCATGGAGTAAGTTTGGAAGCATCCTCATCTCTTTTTTTTATGAAAGAGTTTGAGAAGGATTCATGATAATTTTTTTTTAATGATCAGTAAAATTCATTAGTGAAATCATCTGGTCCTGAGATTTTCTTGGTTGTGATGTTTTTGATTAATGACTCAAACTTCTGAATTACTCTAAGTCTGTTCAAATTTTCAATTTCTTCATGATTATATTTGTTTAGGGTGTGTGGTTCTAAGAATTTATTTCATTTAGGTTATCTAACTTGTTAGCATAAAATCTTTACAATAGTCACTTTAATTCCTTTTAGTTTATGTAAAAATCAGTTTTAATGTCCAATTTTTTATCTAAGTATAGTTGTGCATTTACTCTTTTTCTAAGTTAAAATAACTATATATCTAGTCAGTATAGTCAATTTTCTTGGTTATTTTGAAGAACCTCTTGCTTTCATTTTTAGCAACACACATGGCATAGATTAGATCTTACTCCTTAAAACAAACACTAAATCATGAAACAGAATTTGCT
Source organism: Muscardinus avellanarius (assembly GCF_963383645.1). Taxonomy (NCBI): domain Eukaryota; kingdom Metazoa; phylum Chordata; class Mammalia; order Rodentia; family Gliridae; genus Muscardinus; species Muscardinus avellanarius. The sequence goes on along the minus strand of NC_137786.1, from coordinate 91,269,277 downwards.
TATTTTTTTGTTTCTCCAATTCTATCAGGAAGTGTGTCTGTCTCCTCTCTCTCTCTCTCTCTCTCTCTCTCTCTCTCTCTCTCTCTCTCTCTGTGTCTCTTTCTCTAGGTGTGTCTGTGTGTGTGTGTGTGTGTGTGTGTGTGTGTGTGTGCATGTGTGTGTGCGCGCTTAGAAATTTTAATTGTGGTCGGGATAAATAGTACAATAGAATGTACTCAACTCAGAAGATATGAGAAAGGAAAAGTCATTTTACAGTCAATTTTTTAAATTAGATTTCTTTAAGGATAACTTCATAAGGAAAGTACTGTATTTATTTTTATATATGCCAGGCTTCTTAATTCTTCTTAATTATTGCACTTGGTAATAAAATAATTATATTTGTAGCTCTGGGATATTTTGATTCAATCCATGTTTGATTGATGTCAATAAATTCATCATTTATTGTAGAATGTGGTCATTTTGTACATAAAATGACTCTTAACATTTAATATTACACCTTTAAAAAGGTTCCAGGAAAGATTCTTAGATAGTAGCCTATTTATAAACTTAAGTATCTTTCTCTAGGTACTGTAGTTGAGACATCAGAAAATCCCACAGAATAAGCCCAGGGCTTCCACAGATGATGAAACAAGTATGATTAGGGGATACTAGGAACATATGTGCAAAAATACAATCAGTAAATGGACTAAAAAGAGTCACTGATAAAAGAAGAAAGTGAAGAGTTCATGGTCAATTGAAGGAATATCAAACAGAATGAGGAAGAGACAAGGAGAAGGTAAGTCATTAGAGTCTTGATTTAGTAAAATTATGTTAGGAGCATTATACTTTGTTCTTATTCTTGCAAGCAAATTAAGAGCAAAGACTAAATTTCATGAAAGCCTTTGTTTTATAAACATAGCAGTTGATTTCAGGCATCTATGTGGAGATCATGAGTTTAAAGAAAGTGAGGTCCCTTCTTAGATATAAATCATTAACTTCTTGAGCAAATTCTTGAGCAACAAAATGGTGAGATCATTTTATTCAATATTGGTTATTTGCTTCTCCTATACAATTCTGTGATTTTTATGGTTTCAGACCATTTTGCCTATTTTTCTGATTTACCCTTATGATATTTATGTAGCACATTATGGTTTAAATTCTGACTTAGATTATCCAAGTGGTGTATCAGAGCAAAATGACATAGTTCATTCAAAATGTCTTCCTTAGGTCCTATTAACTCTATGTTTAGACATTTACCTAAGCAATTTAAGCATTTGGATACTAAAGCATTTTGCTAACTTTGACTAATAAAATAAAAAAAAATGTATCTGTTAAAGAGTTTACTTAATGTTGAATAATATGGTATCTTTTTAAAGAGCTTGTTCATTAAATATTTAAATTAATTATAATTACTTAAGGAACACTGGTACCTTGTCTTAGTCAAAATTAATAGTTAACAGATAGATACTTGGGTTAAATGAAGACTAATGTTCAAATAAATGAACTGTAATTGGCAACAATTTTTCATTCTGTTAATTCTTTCCACAGCAATTTTAGATACTGAAATGTGATAATTTGGCCTTACAGTGTTCAAGGTTTTCTTTTAATATCTGTGAAAATCACTAGTCTCACTTGTAATAATGCCCTGCAGGACTTTTATTATGAGATATACATCACTGCATAAGGCTCATATACTCAAATGACCTTTTTGCATATACTTTTATTTGTTCTATTGTAACTATAATAAAAGCAAAGTTTTGTTCTAAGCTACCTGAATATTTTATTAGCTCAATAATATTTTAATTATTTTATAAATTCACATAGGGGAAACGCTAAAATGTTTGAAAACTAAAACAAAATAGCATAAGTACTGTTATTTTTCTGTTAAGGAGGGAGAAAATGATTGGAATGTAAATATAACAATTAGCCTGATCTAGTATTTTCTCCCATTAGGCTGGTGGAAACACTAAATAAGCTACTGATGAAGTGCTATTGTTTAAAATATAATTAATAACAAATAGTCTTATTCTCTCTATCAATAAACCATGTTAACTCGCATAGCTTTGGGAAATGGAAAACAAACAACTCTTAAAAACAAACATGATTTTAATAAGCCATATTAAAGAGGACATGCAAATCTTTCTATCACATCTAATCCAGCTCTAACTGGGTGTAAGTGATCTAAGCATAACCAATGAAATGTACTAAATCTAAGACATAATTTCTAGATTTTTTCCCATATTTTCTCACATATCTTTTTTTATATATTAGTAACTATCTGACAAAAGCAAATGTATTGTTCTGGGCACTCTTATAAGCAGACACCGGATTAAGTTAAATGTTCAATAACTTACTGAATGACGTCTTAGTGTCCCTACCCCATCCAGTCATTGCAGGGAGCCTATGGGAAGCATTGTTGGTGGAAACATATCAGTACAGAAGCTAGAAGACTCAATGAGTTATTTATATTCCCTGCTGTTGGAGATCTGAGAGGCACCTCCACAATAAATTTTTTAAAATATGGCAGGCAGTGACCAAATGCATGACCCATACAGTACAATGGTCCATTAAGTAGTAATTAAAAGTAACTGGACAAACCTATGTGTATTGTTGTGGATAAAAACCCAACATATATATTAGTAAAATAAATATGACCTGGGAGAAGGATTTAGAATGTAATCCCATCAGTACAAAAGAAAAAGACCTTCAGATTATTTATTCATTTGCTTGATATGTATAAGTGCTTTATGAAAGCCCAAATATGTTGTGGTTAACATTGATTATTTCTATGAAAATGGAAGTATAAGAAATGAGTCTTTTGTTGTTTTATATCTTTATGTTATTATTGATTTTTATCATTAATCTGTCCCAATTAAGTCAAATACCAACAAAAAGTTTCACTTTTGAGATACCATATGACAGCAGAAATATCAAAACTGAAAGTCAAAAGAAATAATTTTCTAGTTTTCATTCTTACTAGTTGGATTAATTGATGCCCATGATTATTCTGTTTTGGTTTCTTTACTAATCAAAGCACAAACTTCTACTGTGTGATTTCTAAATTTAAAGCTCTCTGAAAAACTCTAAACTTTTTCATAGTATTACTAGTGCTTATCTTAATACATGTAATTTTAATGTAAATTCACTTTTGACAAAAACCATTATTTATATTTTTAATTTAATATTCACCAAAATATTTTTGTGGATGAAATAATTATTTTCATATTTTATTTTAATACACAGATCATTTATGACTCACGAGATTTAAAAGAAAATCCATAATTGAACTTTAAACCAACTACAAGAAGGAGGGGGGTCCTGGACAGCTCTCTTGTTCTGTGAAAATCACCCAACCCTCAGCCACACAGAGGCTGGTACTGCCCATCACTAATACTCTGTCTTACCAGTACAAACTGTCTAGGAATTTGCTCATATTAGGGAAGCTTCTGTTGAAGTTAATTGTCCACTTTAATAGGTTATAAAAAATAGTAGCTTCATAGAGTGTCATGCTATGTAGTCTCATCCTCATATTCTCTCTCTCTCTCTCTCTCTCTCTCTCTCTCTCTCTCTCTCTCTTTCTCTTTGAGCTATAATCCAAGTCATTTTTATTTTTACAGGCTCTCTCGGTTGCAGAGCCTCACTACATTGCAATTCTCCTGCCTCAGACTCCCAGGTACTGGAATCACAGGCAGGCATCATCAAGTCATCTTACTTGTAAAATTTTCTGAAGCCAAGTTTGGTGGCTCCTGCTTTTATTCTCAAGTACTGAAAGTGCTGAGGCAGGAGGATCATCATTCCAAGGCCAACCTGGGCATCTTAGAGGGATTATGTCTCAGAATTAAAAATAAAAAGGGTTGGGAATATAGCTCAATAGAAAAGTGTTTCTGGATTCTATCCCCAGTACCACAAAATAATAAAAATAAATAAATACATACATATACACAATATATACATACATACATAAGATATTTTAAGACAATCTCTTAAGTGCCATGAGAACAAACAAATAACAAAACAAGAACTCTGTCAAAATAGAAAATTACAACAGATTTAGTTATAGATCTAATTGTCTTTTATTCATGATACATAACTCTGAGCAGATTCTACTCTACAAAAGAGATGAGATCTCCTTTTGGGTAATAGCAGAGCCCTACACTTTATAAGGTGGGACCCAAGAAATAAAACAATAGAAAAGAAGTTTAACTAACATCATGTTAATTCAGATTACTTTTCAAAGGTTAGAACAATGAGTAATTACTTATTAACTATCTCAGGTAGATTGGCTTCTTTATTTTCAGAAAAAAAACGTGTGTTTTAGGATGTATCTGCTTCATTAAAGTGCAACTTAGTTATATAGCATTTGACAAGAGTGACTCCATTTTGGTTTGTGATGATCTGCTGAGACCTAGTGCAGGATCTCAATATCAAACAATGGCTTTCCCATTTTAGTTTAATACTTCAAAGATTATGTCAATTTCAGGTGTTCTATTTTGATTTTGATTTTGTGTGTGTTTGTATAGGAGATTGAACCCAGGGATAATATACCTCTGAGTTACACCCAACCTATTTTACTTTTTACTTTGAAATAGAATCTCACAAAATTACAGAGTCTTGCTAAGTTACTGAGATTGGCCTAGAATTTATGACCCTTCTGTCTCAGCCTCCCAAGTACTGGGATTAGAGGCATGCAACATCACACCCAACAAAGATTACATCAATTTTTACACTGAACTCTTGATTATATATCCAAAAGTGATTGCTGATAGATGTTATCAATCTGTTCCATTAGATACCTATATTTAAGAAGGCAGAATTTTCTTTTTCTAGTTTAAGTCTTTGGGGGTGTTTAAATTAGTAATAGTATTTTGGTTATTATTAACACAATAAATACTATTGTTATGATTTGACTGCTTGATGAGCTTAGGACTTGCTGTTGGGTACCTTAATGACTGATCAGAAAAACTGGCAGTAAGGGTTAGAAACACATCTATTTCTGCCTGGCAGGACAGAAATGTTGTGTGAGGTAGTCTGGCAGTTTCTTGCTAGAGAAAAATTTTTTGCTCCTCAGTGTTGTTATATTGTTCTAGCTGTAGATTTGAAAAGGACTCACCCATGTTTTCTGTTTTAAATAAGCAGAAGATATTCAAGAATCCTCATGCTCAGTTATTACACCTATCTTCCAGAGGTTCCACAAATATTTAAGCCAAATCCAGCCAAATATCTTATCCTACTTCTTGTTGCAGGGTCCGAGCATGGAGTCATAGGCTTTGACCTAACAAAGAGGGAGGTAATTCTTTTTTTTCTTTTTTTCTTCAGAAATGGGGCATTCACCCCTGGGACATCCTACCTACACCTCCAGCCCTATTTTTTATCTTTTTATACACACACACACACACACACACACACACACACACACACACACACATATATTATATATATATATATATATATATATATATATATATATATATATATTAGTGCATTGTATTTATACATCATAATGGGGTAAAAACTTGTGTAGACATAAATGCACACATCATTTATTCTTAATTTGAAATAGAATGTAAGTTGTGGACGGTCACACTAAAAAGCAGGCCTCGAACCAGTGATTCTCTTGTCTCAGCCTCTCAAGTATCAACATTACAAGTGTGCGCCACCATGCCTGGCTAAAGGAATGTTATTCTGTGCAGGCAATTGAGCACAGGGTCATTCTACCTCTGAGCTACACCATCCCTATTTTTTTGTACTTTATTTGGAAACAGGGTTTCACTAAGTTGTGGAGAGCCTCACTAAGTTGCTGTGGCTGGCCACAAACCTGTGATCTTCCTGTTTCAACCTTCTAAGTTACAAGCATATGCCACCACGCTTGGCATTATATATTCTGTGTGTTTGTGTGTGTGTGTGTGTGTGTGTGTGTGTGTGTGTGTGTGGTATTAGAGATTGAAAGCATGGGTCTTCTACATTTTTGAGCTATACTCCTAGCCCTTTCTATTTTTATTTTGAAATAGGGTCTCACTACGTTGTTGAGGGCCTGGTTAAGTTGTTAAGTTGTTGAGGCTAGACTTAAAACTTTGATCCTCCCATCTCAGTCTCCCAAATACTGGGATCACATGTGTGTATCACTATGCTGGTAATTTTTTGATTCTTTAATCTCAGGCATTGAACTTCATGTTCATACATATAATTACATAATATATATATATATATATATATACACATATATATTAAGACATATAATGAAACATTTCCAAATACTACTTATTTATTAAGGTTTGGTATGCTCTGTAAAAACTACGGAGATTCCCTTGGTATACACCATCATTAATGTGCTCTTCCTTTTCTTCCATACAACTGAAGAGAGCAATCAGCACTCTGACCTCAACTTGCACAAATCTCACCAGCTTGTTTTCAGCCTTTGTTCTTGACACACAGATTTTTAAAATGCTTTAGAATAAATACAACTTAATAATAGTTCATATTTTTGTATTTCTTTACCACCTACAAATCACTGTAATATAGCGCAAACTACTTTTTCTTCTCCTCTCTCAGTTTTTTTCCTCCATCAAAAAGCTTCAAATCAGTCAACCATGCTTTTCTCGCCCAGAATTGATATCCAGTTTAGAAAAATACTTTTTCCTTTGCAAATAATGGAAGTCCTTTCAGCCTATTTGGCAAGGTAACAATTGAGTCTATTTCCTAAAGTATACCTGTTATACTTTGAAATAAACTTTTTAGTTTCGACTCACTGATATTTCCTTTGCAGTGTACATTTCTACATAGTTTGGTTCTCTCCTGTCGAACTGAGCTTTGGATGCTTATATTTTAGAAAGCTAAGGTGATCTGAGAGTTTAGAATGTTTTGTTTTAATTGCTAACATTAGTTTCTGGGACTTTTTTACTTTTGATTTTCTATCTTTATACTTATGCTGCCATTTTGAAATCAGAGAAATTAAAATTATTTTTGATCACTTATTCTGAATTTGCATAGAGTTTGCTATTGTGTCTATCATTTGCGCAATTTGTCTCCTGTATCTTCTATAACTCTCTTCTGTGCTTATGGTGATGAATGGATATGTTCAAGCAAGGGAAGTTCAGCTCAAGTCTGTATTTTGATATCCTCAACAAGCTCTTTTTTATCCATACTATTGTCTGCTTTTGATCAGAATGGGCTTTGCTTTTCCCTCTCCGGGTTCTTGCCTTGATGACCATTTTCTGCACATGAAGCAGACACATGAAAGCCCCAAAAGAAGCTCTTTACATAAAGCCTTTGATAATTATATCAAGACCATATGGGAGAAAAAGAGTTGAAAGAAAGACATACAATCTCACATACAGATTCACACTCACATACCCAACAGGCATTATTTTTTCTGTTTTAGCTAACTTTGCTCTTTGATGTCTTGTCAAAATTTGGGACCTTACTGGCCAAATTACCAAGAGTTTCCATATGTTCTCTGTATGGTATTGCTTCTCACTAACACCACCCCCATCCGACATTGGATTATTTGTTTTATTCCTAAAGGCAAATCTAGCTCTTTCTCTGTTTTGGAATTACTTTCTAAATTCCTATTCAGTTAATTTGATGCTGGACAGTATTAAGCCTAGTCACTCTTTTACTTCTCCCACTGTGCCCATCCCAGGGGGAATAGCAGAGGTTGGGCCACCAGTAACTGCAGCCTCGTTGCCTTTCCCCAAGTCAAATGTGCAGTTGATGTTTAAAAAACAAATATCTAGATCACATGTACTCTTAAAAATAGCATATATTGATAATGAACTAAAAATTTTTGCAACATAGTTTTTTTTTATTTGACCTACTCCACATCAAAACTTTATATAAGGAATAGAATGCTTCCTACTGAAACTTCAGTGTTGTTTGGATTTTGTTCTTTGTTTGAGCAGTAACCCCAATAATGACACTTAAAATAAATGTTCTGCCCAGTATCACAGTTCAGTTTTCTTTGATCTACCTTTGATGTGTGATAGCTCTGAGAGCTGCTTTTATTAATACCTTACATTCTCTCTTCTCAAGTCTCATTATCAGCTGAATTTTGTCTTCACCTTAAGGTTCTCTACTTAATTTTACTGCAACAGAACTTTGTTTTTATGCTATTTATGAAGTCATATACAGACAACTTGATTAGGTAACATGAATGGCATGATCAATAGGTTGTTTGCAGTCTTAAATTTTCTTTTAGCATTGGCACACATATTCTTTTAGGAAGGTTGTTATAAAACAGAGTAGTCTTTCTTTCTTTTTCTTTTATTTGTATGTGGTACTGGGATTTGAAGTTACGGACACTTACCTCTGAGCTACACTGCCAGGATCATTTTTATATTTTGAAACAGGGTCTCATTAAGAGAGCCTTACTAAGTAGTTGAGGCTGGCCATGAAACTAGGTTCCTCCTGTCTCAGCCTCTCTACTAATTGAATTATAGGTGTGTGCCATCATGTCTAGATCAGAGTAGTCTTTTTTATAATAAAATTATTATCTCTGTCCAGTGGGTTCATGTTTGTATATAGATAGCTTTCTATGGTCAAAATGTATATAATCATTCATTCATTCATTTTGCTATTAGGAATTGAACTCAGGAGCATTCTATCTCCCAGGTACATCCTCAAACATTTTATATATATATATATATATATATATATATATATATATATATATATATATTTTTTTTTTTTTTTTTTTTTTTTTTTTTTTTTTGCGGGCCTGGGGATGGAACCCAGAGGCATTTAACCTCAGAGCTACATCCCTTGCCCAATGTTTTATTCTTTATTTTGAAACATGGTCTAACTGAGTTTCTGAGGACCTCACTAAGTATAGGCTATCTGTGAACCACGATCCTCCAGTCTCAGCCTCCCAAATGCTGGGATTACAAGCATGTACCACCACGCCCGGCTCATTTTTAATTTTTTTTTTTTAATTTTGAAACAGGGTCTTATTAAGTTTCTTTTGTTGGCCTTGGATCTGGGATCCTTCTCTCTCACCCTCACAAGTGCTCATATTACAGGCAAGTGCCAGGGAGCCCAGCTATTTTTTTTTTTTTTGGCTCTTTTCCCCTTTTTAATTGGCCTGATCAAATCTAAGAAGGTTCTTTAACACCTTATTGGTCTTTATGTGTTCAGTGGATAGAGTTTTCTTTTATCAAATGATCCAAACCTGGTTTCAACTTAAGCAACTTTAGAATTCTACCTTTAGAGCCCTTCCTTGGTGTCGTAAAATACAGAAGTTAACATATTTCCTTTCATCATGAAGTTATCAGAATAGGTATGGAGTAGTAGATTATTTTGAGGGACTTTACACATTCTTTCAGCCTAGCTATTTTTATACTTTCTATGGTCATTCTGAAAGGCCTTCAGGTTCCTGTTCTCAGTTTCTTTAAGACATACCCTTTGAACCTTAGTTTTTTACATTTAAGAATAGAGGCATTCTGCTGCTTTTCTTTGCTTTTAAATGCATTGTTCTTGGTATGGTCTAATTTTACATTAACGATAAATGTGAAAAAAAAAGCTACAATTGAGAGAAAATCTGTTCCTCTCTGTCTCATCTTTTCCTATGGTGAGAAAAGGCTCTATTTTAAATATCTGACTCAGTTGACAGAGTGTTAGTTTTCATCATTACTTCTTCTAGTCATCTTTTACAACATGGACATTGGTAAACTATGCACATAATTTTTAAACCCCATGTTTGCTCAGAGACTGAGACAGGAGAATCTCAGGTATAAGGCTAGCCTCTGCAACTCAAGACCCTCTTTAAAATAAAAGTAAAATAAAAAGGAATTGGATGTATCTCGGAGGTAGAATGACCCTGCATTCAGTCCCCAATATCAAAGAAAAACATTATTATAAGGCATGTATGGTGGTACACACCTGCAATCCCAGCTGTCTGGGAGGAGGAGGACCACATATTTGAGCAAATCTTGGCAACTGAGTGACACTTGGTCTGAAAAATAACTGATACAGGGACAAACTTAACTATGTACAAGGGAAATGTAATTATAAAAAACAGTATGAAAATGTATAAATAGTGCATTTACAAAAGGATTAAATGGATACTCTGCGTCTGAAGTTTTTCAAGATGAGGCTAATGAAAATTTTTTCTAAGAGATATAATTTGGTTTAATCTTAGATAAATCTTTTCAAAATTAAACCTAAATGGAATCTTATATTTTGTCAATAACACCCTTACTTCTTAATTAAAAAGTTAAGATTGAGAACTGCAAACATTCACTTTTCCAAATGAAAAATAGTGTTTTAAGAGTTATAAGGAATGCTAACTTTAACTTACTTCAACAGGCATATATACTAAAAGTGTTACGGAAACATTTAAAGGAGCTCATAAGTGTTGAAGCTACAAATATTAATGAAGTGAACTACATGAAAAAGTGTTAGTGAACTAAGCAAGCTATTTTTTTTTTTCTTTTGCGGGTCTGGGGATGGAACCCAGGGGCTATCGACCTCCAAGCTACACCCTCTGCCCCATTTTTTTATTCTTTATTTTGAAAAAGGGTCTCACTAAGTTGCGGAGGTCCTCACTGAGTAGCTGAGGCTGTACAGGAACCTCCTGTCTCAGCCTCTGGAATGCTGGGATTACAAGCGTGCGCCGCCGTGCCCAGCTTCTAAGCAAGCTATTTTAAAAACATACTTTAGTATAGACAAATATTCTCCAGCATTCCCTCATGGGAATCTCCAAATGAGAAAATTTTGCTGAAGAAAAATTTCAGTGATTTGCTTAAGTGATGCAATAAATTAAAGATGGTAGAGTAGCAAAAATGATTCCTATACAAGTTCAAGAGAAGTATTACAAATGAAAACAAAAACCAGGAACAAGTGAATAAATATTTATCAAGGATAACTGTGAATTGCTAATTCTTATAAAATGGGAAGAGGAATTTCAAATTTGCTGTAAATGTATTTGGTATGGAGTGGGGATATGGTACCAGCAATGGGAACATTTTAGAAGATAATAGCAGAATGAGCATAGAGGTTTTAGAAATCAAGGAACTATGGTTGACATGGACTTTGCTACCCACAGGGAAATATGGACACAGCACTGAAGAGATTCAAATGAAGAGAAGTTTTCAAAAGCATGTCAGAAAAAATATGATAACTGTTACTAAAAATGATTCTCAGAATTTGATTTATGCTATTTCGATTATTATTTCTTAGTGTATCCATTTGTAAGTAATTTTTGCCTAATGTATTAATACTAAATCTAAACATTTTCATAATACATTATAACATATATATTTTTCTCTAATATAATTTACTTCAAATTGCAGTGTTGGTAGGAAATTATACAGTACTCATACATTAGTCATTTCCAAGAGGTAAATAGAAATGGAAAGAAAAGTGATTCATATGATGAGACAAACATTTGTTTCACTGAACCCAAAAGCTTATTTATGGATGTTTAACATTTATTTACATTGAAGTTATGCAGTTGTGAACCATTCAGCTTTCCTGGAAATTTTCATAAGAATGGGTAAATATGTCCAGCTTTATCAATTCTTAGTAAACCTCTGAGAGTCTTGATACATTTTTATAAGAAGCACTTAGGAAGGCCCTGGGCCCCAGGCAGGGGTTGCGCAGGGCACACTGGACCCCCCAAAAAACTGGGGCCTGGGCCACAGGACCCTGGGTACCAGGTGGTTGTTGTGTGGGGCACACCAGAACCCTGGAGAAACCGGGGCCTGGGTCGCAAGGCCCTGGGCCCTGGGCAGGGGTCACATGGGGCACGCCAGACACCCAGAAGAACCAGGGCCCAGGTCGCAGGACTCTGGGCCCCGGGTGGGGTCGTGTGGGACACGCAGGATTCCAGGGGAAACCGGGGCCCGGGTTGCAAGGCCCTGTGCCCTAGGTGGGGGTCACGCGGGGCAAGCTGGACCTCTGGAAGAACCAGGGCCAGGTTACAGGACCCTGGACCTCAGGTGGGGGTCGGGTGGGGCACACAGGACCCCCGGAAGAACTGGAGCCCGGGCCACAGTGCTACCGAGTGCCTGATCCCACAACCTCCTCAAACCACACATACTGTCTTCTCTTATTTAAAAAAAAAAAAAATTAAAAGAAAAAGAAAAGAAAAAAAAATATTGGAAAGGGGTCAAGATGGCAGTGGGAGATGCCAGGATACTGGAAATGCAGACAAAACTTATCCAACTGAACTGGGACTTTTGGAAAAATTCCCCGCGAAGGAGGACTGCTTCTTCTCTACATCCTTAAGAATCCTGGAAATCACCTGTAAGGAGAGAGTTTAGCGGAGAGCTAGGAGGAAGGCGGCATTGGAAGCGGTCGCCGCGACGGCGCTGGAGACTTGTATGTGGGAGAGGCAGAAATCTGATCCTACTAACCTTATCTTCTGTAGAAATTACCCCAAATGTCAAATGCTACCATCGTGCAGGCTTAGGAACACTGGACAACATGTAGAGGGGAAAAAGAGCTTGGGAAAGATTTGAAATGGTGGAGGCAGTGGCAGTGACAGAGACCAGGGAAGGCAGAGATCTGATGCATTACACCTGGATCTTTTGAAGAAATAACCCCAGAGGCAGAATGCTACCACCACACACCCTCGGGAACATGGGACAACCTGCTGGGTGAAGAGGGTGATCAGAATCAGAGCCTGCCAAGGAGTGATGCCAGTGACTGGGAAAGCAAAGCTGGGATTTGAACCTGCCGTGAGGCAAGGCCGGTGCTGGGACCTCAGAGGCCGGTATCGGAACCTGCCGAGGGGTTAGGCGGGTTCTGGGGCCAGCGAGTTCAGGATTGGAGCCTGCCGTGAGGCACAGCTGCTACTAAGGCCTCCAAGGCCAGGATCGGAGCCTGCCGAGAGGGTAGGCCAGTGCCAGGGCCAGCAAGGTCGGGATTGGAGCCTGCCATGAGGCAAGGCCGGTGCCGGGTCCAGCGAGGCCAGGATCGGAGCCTGCTGTGAGGCACTGCTGCTACTAAGGCACCCGAGGCCGGAATCGGAGCCTGCCGAGGGGTTAGGCCAGTGCCAGGGTCAGCAAGGCCTGGATGGAGCCTGCAATGAGGCAAGGCCGGTGCTGGGGCCTCCAAGGTCGAGATCGGAGCCAGCCAGGGGTTAGCCCAGTTTGGGGGCCAGGGAGGCCAGAATCGGGGTCTCCCATGAAGCAAGGCCGTTACTGGAGCCAGTGAGGTCTGGATCAGTCCTCTGGATGGCCAGGCCACTATTGGGGCCATCTAAAGTGGGATCAGACCTTGCAATGCGGCATGTACAGAGAAATAGCACAGAAAATAAAATCCAGTTGCTTCCCCTAATTAGCAATAACTAGAATCAAAGAGGTAACAGAAGTTCGAATTATAGAAAGGATCCTATAGCGAAGCAATTAAGGTTACCAATCAGAGGGTATGGTATGGGGGAGGATGCAATCTCTTTAAAACTCAGGAGGTACGTAAACAAATGTATCAAAGATAATCACCAATCAAGCATGGGATTGAGGGAGGGGGTGGGAATGGGATGGGGATAGGATGAGGGCTAATTGTATGATGTGTGCTTATATATCCTCTTAAGTCTTGTATTCCAATGTGATGTATGATTACAATGCACCAATAAAAAAATAAATAAATAAAAATAAAGAAGCACCTAGAATCAACTCTGCTTTTCCATAGGATATTTGCTTTTTCTTTAGCATGCTTGCAACTTATTTTTGCATTTGAAAATTGAAAGGAGATTATTAACCCACAAACAGGTAAATAAATATAAGTAATATTCAAAGTAGATGTTAATAATGAGTTTCATATTTCTTGAGGCAATTTATACTATACTATGTCGAGTGATATATTATGATATCACTGATCTTGCTATGTAGAATAACAAGTATCATAAGGCAAATCATGAAAGTTTTAAAATATTGTTTCTAAAATTAGTTTGTATGACTAATTTTTATTGCCAACATTTCTTGCTCATTTTGTGGTAAAATTTCAATAATTAACCTAGTAACAACAGAATGAGCTCTTTAGAATTTAAGTCCTTTTAGTGCTAAGTTAGTACTAAATAATAGCATAATAGTAAAATTAATAAAGCAACAAATACATTGCACTAATCCTGCAAATGACTTCTCAGCCAAACTTGGTTTTCTTTGTTTGTTTGTTTGTTTTTTTGTTTTTTTGTTTTTGTGGATCTGGGAATAGAACCCAGGGAGATTAGACCTCCGAGCTCCACCTCCTGCTCTTTTGTTTATTATTATTCTTTATTTTGAAATATGGTCTCACTGAGTCGCAAAGGGCCGCACTAGCTGAGGCTGTCCGCGAACCGCAATCATCCAGTCCCAGCCTCCTGAATGCTGGGATTACAAGTGTGTGCCACCACACTCGGCTAAAACTTGTTTTTATTTTCTCTGGTTTACTAAATTGTTATTGACAAAAAGATGCTATGTAGTTAGAGTGCACAGTTTTGATTTGCTATACACATGAATTGTGAAATGAGTCCCATAAACTAGGCAATTAACACACCCATCACTCACATGGTTACCATTATATATGTGTATGGTGGGAATATTTATCATCTATTTTTGCAGTAGATTTTCATTACACAATCTAATATTATTAGTTATTATGGCCATACTTTACATTAGATCCATAGAACTTATTTTTTACAGCTGAAATTTGTAATTAATAACAAAATTTTCCCAGTAAAACATCATCAATCCCTAACACTCCTCAACAGTCTTTCTTCTTAGTTCAACTTTTGAGATACTACAGACAAATGACAACATACAGTAGGCATTTGTCTTTCTTCATCTAGCTTATTTATTTATTTTTATTTATTTAATTATTTTGAGGTATTGGGGATGGAACCCAGGGTCATTCTACCATCGAGTGACACCCCAGCCCTATTTTTGTTATTTTTTATTTTGAAACAGAGTCTCACTCGGCTTAGCTTATTTAACTTGGTGTAATTTTCTTTAAATTTATCCATGCCATCACAAATGAACTCTTTTTTTCTTCTTTTAAAATGTGAATAATATTCCATAATGTATGTGTGCTCCTGCATATGTGTGTTCCTCATTTTCCTTATCCATTAATCAGCTAATGGAGCCATAGGTAGTTTCTATATTTATCTATTGTAAATAATGCTGCAGTGAACACAGTAGCCACAGACACATCTTTACAATAGTGATTTATTGTTATTTCAGCTGGTCACCAGAGCACATGCCTATAATCTCAGTGTTCAAGAGGTTGAAAAAAAAGGAATCACCAGAGGATTGTAGGTGCTATGCCAGCCTCAGAAACTTAGACCTTCAGCCACTTGGAGAGGTCCTTTTTCAAAATTGAAAAGAAAAAAAAAAAAAATGAAAAGGTCTGGGGGTGGAGGACAGAGGCAGAATTCTCTAGGTCCAATCCCCAGTACCAAACATAAAAAACTAAAATAAAAATAAAAATATTAAGAGTGATTTCAAGGCTGTGTATGTAGCTCTTTTGCAGAGCAATTACCTAGCATGTGAGACCCTAGATTAGATCCCAGCACTGAAACAGCAATAACATAAGGCAAAGTGGCATTGTTATTTTGTTTATACATATACGTACTAACCTAATAAAATTCTGGATCATATAGTAGTTCTATTTTTAATTTTTTGAGGAAACTTCATATATATGTAATATATAAAAATATTATATATATTATTTATATATGTATTTATATATTATATTTATGTTTGCAGTGGTTTGTATTTTCACCAACATTGCACAAAGGTTTTTTTTCCTTTATGTCCTGGCCAACATTCATTTCTTTTTGACTATCTAATAATGCTCATCATAATAAGGAAACTAGCTACTCTTATTTCATCATCTTACTAACATCACTCCCTAAAAATTTATTTTAAAGTGATATTTGTTGTTTATCTGATTCAGAGGAAATCCACTAGTGATTTTTTTAGTAAAAGTTAATTTAATGATATTTCAAGGTACTTAACTAAAATTAAAATGCAAATGGTGATTCATTGCATTTTTTTTTTGCTTGTAAAGGTATAAAACCTTTCATATGCCCTTTCTATTCATATAGTTCATTCATTATATAATTTTTATTTTTATTTTTATGGCACTAGGGATTGAACCCAGGGGCATTCTACCTCCAAGCTATGTCCTCACATTTATTTTATATTTATTTGGAAATAAGGTCTCACTAGGTTGATGAGTCTCACTGCTTGCTGAGGCTGTCCTCGAACCTGTTATCCCCCTGTCTCAGCCTCTCAAGTACTGGGATTACAGGCATACACCACTATGCCTGGCATTTTTATTTTATTTTAATAAAAAAGGTATTGGTGTTAAGTTGAGCTCCCTGTCTGCTGTTATATTGGGATGGAAGGTCCATTCCTGTAAGATTTTCGGGTTCAGTGTTGGATATGCTGACAAAAAGAGCCTTTACAAATGTTGAACTTTGAATTGTAGGATACTTTGCTCACCAGACTGAAACAATCTTCCCAGTGGCTGACTCCTTATATTTCTTTAGTTTTATTTAAATAATGCCATTTTTTAAAGGCCTACATTGATTCTCTAAATAAGCCATGTCTTTCTTTCATACAGCCATATTTTTAACAGAATTTATAGCACATATTCTTTTTATTACATATTTACTTTACTACCATTTTAAAAACAACCAATAGCTTGTACAGTTCCCACTAAATATTATTGAATTCAAAATAACATATGAGCATAAGTTCACCCTGACACTTACAGAATTATATATACTATTATGTTAGTCTTTCCTGTCTCCCAATGATATCAAAACATTTGACTTAACTTTAAGATTGCAGATTTATGATTAAGCATATTTTATCTTAATATGAAAACTTATAAGCATTTGAAGACTTCCTCCATACTTCCCCTGAGCATAGCTATATTTTGGCATAACAGTTGGATTTCCTTCAACCTTTTCCCCTCTTTCTTTTTCCTTCCTTCCTTCCTTCCTTCCTTCCTTCCTTCCTTCCTTCCTTCCTTCCTTTCTTCATCTCTCTCTCCCTTCTCTCTCTTCTTCCTTCCTTCAAATTGAGTTCTGAGTTTCCCTCTCCAGGTAACTTTTATTGAGTGAGTTCTACTTTGACTGAACTTCTATTAGGAAGCTGCTCTCCTAAAATAATATTTATGTGTTTACTGAATAGTATAGAACAGTGAAGAAAAATAAGGGTAGCAGACACTTGCAAAACAGCCTTATCCCCCCAAACAGTTTTAGTGCACATGGTGGCAAATTCCCGGCACCCTGTTTAGTACCCACACTCAATGAATGTGGAAGGTCCCTCTGTTCTGCTTTCCTAGAGGCTAAAGACCACCCATCATCATGCCAGTGTGAGTAAATATTCGGCAGAGTTAACCAATGGGAGGCAAGAGCCAATGAAAAAGTGTTCCACCCTGCCTTTTCTCTGATAAAAGGGTACTGAACATCTTCTATATTTCCTCCATGATAACCAGCTTATAATTGTATTTTTATTGCTACTTCTTTCTTTCTCTCCTTTCTTTCTTTCTTTCTTTCTTTCTTTCTTTCTTTCTTTCTTTCTTTCTTTCTTTGTGGTACTTTTTTTTGGTGTGTGTGTGGTACTGGGGTTCCTGGAAACCCCTCTACCTCTGGGTTACACTCCCAGACCTATTTTATACTTTTTTATTTGGAAACAGGGTCTCTTAAGCCAGAGCGGCTTAAAACCTGAACGATCCTCCTGTCTCTGCCTCCCACGTGCAAGGATTACAAGCATGTGTCACCACACCCACCTTCTCTACTTTCTTATTTCTGATTTTTTGATGACCTTTCAAATAAACAATGGTATTCATATCCTGTGATGTGCTTTCCAATGAATTTATTGTGAGAGACACACAGTCTAAAGTTATAGTATTTGTATTATTACCACTTGATTATTCTGATATATTTATGAAAATAAAAACATTAAAATATCATTGACTTACTTCAACATAAGACTTATAAGTTCATTTTACATATAATTTATCAAGTTTCTTTTTTAATTTACATTTACTTGATGAAGAAATTATATCTTTATGATTATCTAACTTAATAAAGCATTTCTCATCCAGCATATTTTAATAACATATTAAAATGTTTAATATAGGGTAAATTTATTCAAACCACCCCCTTATGTTACCTCTGGGTAACATGAAGCTGTAACTGTCTTCTGTATTTCAATCTTTTTAATAAACTTTAAATCTTCCAAAAAATGTTTAATACAAGCTTCTGATAATAAATTTATTATATCTCTTTTTGCCTTTAATGTACATCTTAGATGCTCTATGGACAGATATTGTGGTTTTTATTAAATAATTAAAGATGATATTAAGTGAGAAAAATGTACAGAGAGAAATTGAATCACTCATTATGTTGCTTTGCTTTTAACCCATTTAATGTTTTTTGAAGTAAAATGTCTCATTGATTCCTTATCTCAATAATATAGCATGTATCATCATCATTTTAAAGACAAGAGTAATTCTTAGATGATGTGAGCTAAATTAAGCATATGTCCAAACCTGTATATTGATACACAGTGGAATCTAGCCTTGCCTTCAGATCTTCCTGACTCCAAAACCAATGCTTTTTATCATGCACATTCATTGGAATTGTTAAATGCTCAGAATTACATGTTCATCACCAAACAATTCTATTTAACTATGTTTAATTTTTCAATCTGCTGCAAGGAAGAACTATTTACGGATTGCTTCCTGAACCATTGACTTAGAAGGGGAGTATATCAAGCAAGCAGGGCATGGTGGCACACGCTTGGAATCCCCACGCTTGGGTTGCAGAGACAGGAGGATTGCGCAGGTTCAAAGCCAGCCTCTCTGGCTTAAGAGACCCTGTTTCCAAGTAAAAACATAAAAAAAAAAATAGGTCTGGGTAGAAGGGTTTCCAGGAACCCCAGTATCACCAAAAAAAAAAGGGGGGGGGAGTATATTACACAGTATTGTCTCCCAACTTGAGGATTGGATATTAAGGATTCTCTCTTAAAATTATATACATTTTTTCTACCTACAGTCACAAAAATAAAGTCCAGAATTGAACTTTAAAAAATTCTCGTTTAAAAATCTAATCTTTCCACTAATGCCTTAAGTCTAATTAAAAGGTCATTTATTCTATTCTCTATTCTACTAACATTGCTTGTTGAAAGAATGAGTGCTAATGTCCTCTCCCAAATTATTCCTATGCCTAGGAATTTCTCTGGGGACCTTCTAATCTTCCAGCCTGGTAGTATTAATTTAATAATATTTCACACATATAGTGTAATCTTACCTTAAAGTCTGCTTAAAATTATTGGGTGGCCCTTGAGAATTTGTTGAAAAGTGATTAGTAGGATAGAGTTATTCAAAGATTTCTGTGTGTGTGTGTGTGTGTGTGTGTGTGTGTGTGTATGTGTGTGTGTGTGCATGTATGTGTGTTTTGCTTTCAGTTTACAATTTTTATTGCTACTGTATTGCTTTTATGATTTACTGTTTGAAACTAGTTTGAAAAGAAGAAATATCTTTTCTGAATTCTTGAAAATGACTAATGTGGTCAATTATTTATGAGCTCAGTTATTAACTTTTATTGCTTATATTCTTTACTAGATATACTTAGTATGTTCTTTAATAGATTATTTATTTATTTATTTATTTATTTATTTATTTATTTTTATTTTTTGGTGGTGCTGGGGTTTCTGGAAGCCCTTCTACCTCTGAGCTACAATCCCAGACCTATTTTATACTTTTTTTAATTTTTGGAAACAGGATCTCTTAAGCCAGTGGGGTTGGCTTCGAACCAGTGACATCCTCCTGTCTCCGCCTCCCAAGTGCGGGAATTACAAGCATGTGCCACCATGCCCAGCATTTAATAGACAATTTAAAATTAAGACTAAGAGAAAAAAAGATGGTGGTGACCGCGGCCACCGCCAAAAAGGACAAGCATTTCTTGGGGAAGCCCTGGACACCAGATTTTGGTTTAATATCAGATCAGGACAACGTAAAGAGACACTTCCAGCCACAACTTCCTATCTAGAATACAGGAGAGAGATTATATAATGGCAGAATTAGAAGCAAGATGACAAGGAGGTGCCTGCCATGCAAAAAAAATGATTTTTGAAAGAACATCTGAGAAGGGATTAGGGAAAAGACCACTTCAGCCAAGAATGCTGTGGACTCTTAACAACATAGCTTGTAAGAAAAATGACCTGGGCGTGGTGGAGGGAGCTGAGCAGTGCTGGGCAGGGAACCCAGCCATGTATCCTGGGAACTCAGCGGGCCTGCCTGCCGCACTCCTCTGTGCTGTGCTTGGGGCCACGGTGAACTAAGAAGAGCAGATCCTGCTCTATGCGGTGAGGCTGTGGACATAGCTCTTGGAAGGGAGATAAAATTCATTGCTGCTGAGAGCTCGATCTCACAACCTCTTCAAAACACACAAACTGTCTTCTATTATTAAAAAAAAAAAAAAAATAGCCGGGCATGGTGGCTAATGCTTGCAATCCCCGTGCTTGGAAGGCGGAGACAGGAGGATTGCACAGGTTTGAAGCCAGCTGCACTGGCTTAAGAGACCCTGTTTCCAAATAAAAATATAAAAATAGGTCTCAGAGTATAGCCTGGAGGTCGAAGGGTTTCCAGGAGCCCCAGTGCCACCAAAAAAAAAAAAAAAAAAAAAAACAGAGGGGACATCTGTAGATGACCTGCTCATAATGACAGAGACCAGAGCAGTGCCAGGGACTCTGAGGTCAGGATAGGAGCCTGCCAGGTGGATAGGTCAGTGCCAGGGCCAGTGAGGCCAGGATTGGAGCCTGGCATGAGGCAAGGCTGATCAGTGCTGGGGCCTCTGAGGTGAGGATCAGAGCCTGCAGAAAAGTGAGGCCAGAGCCAGAGCCAGCTTGGCCAGAATTGGAGCCTTCCATGAAGCATGGTCAGTTCTGGGGCCTCCAAGGCCAGAATCAGAGACTGCCAAGGGGTGAGGCTGGTACCAGGGCCAACAAAGCCTGGATTGGAGCCTGCAATGCGATGAGGCCATGGATGGAGCCAGCGAGGCTGTGATAGGAGCTTGCCTTAAGGCAATGCCGGTGCTGGGGCCTCTGAGGCTGGGATTGGATCCTGCTGTGAGACATGGCCAGTGCTGGAGCCAGCAAGGCTGGGATGAGAGTCTGCCGGGTGGCCAGGCCAGTGCCGGGGCCTTCAAGAGTGGGACCGGAACTTGCAATGCAGTGTACACAGAGAAATTTCACAGAAAATAAAAAATCAAATGCTTTCCCTAATATGTAAAAACTAGAAAGAAATGGGTAATTGGAGGAGATCTAGTTGAAGAAAGGGCCTAATGGAAGAGCAATTAAGATAACCAATCAGAGGGGATGGATGGGTAAAGATGGAATCTCCTTAAAACACAAGATGCACTTAAACAAAGATATCAAAATTAATCACCAAATCAAGCATGGGATTAAGGGAGGGAGAGGGAATGGAATTGGGATTGGATAAAGGCTAATTGGATAATGTGTGCTTGTATATCCTCACAGGTCTTGTATTCCATTGTGATGTTTCACTATAATGCACCACTAAAATATATATAAAAATAAAATTAAATTAAGACTAAGTGGAATATATATATATATGGTAAATAGATATTTGTTTTTTTTGCCAATGTCTTTCCAATAACTAGGTATAGTTTTCTGGTGTTTTGAACTTTATATTTCTGTACTTCTTAATTCATTTTTACATCTAAATGAGAGTTCATTTGGAGTCAAACTTCTTGTACTTTGATTCAGATTGTATATTTTAGTTTTAAGTTATATTAACAATTCTTTTTTTTTTTTTTTTGCGGGTTTGGGAATGGAACCCAGGGACATTTGACCTCTGAAATACACCTCCTGCCCTAAATTTTTTTTTTAATTCTTTATTTTGAAACCAGGTCTCACTGAGTTGCAGAGAGCCTCACTCAGTAGCTCAGGCTGTCCACTAACCGCGATCCTCCTGTCTCAGCCTCCTGAATGCTGGGATTATAAGCATGCATCAACACGCCCAGCAACATTTTATTTCTAATTCTTACTTAGAAACTCTTCCTAATTGGTCTTTTCTATTATTTATCTTGAACCATTCTAGCCATAAACATACATATTTATGTGTTTCTTCCATTTACATTGATTACATACAGGATTTGCTCAAATAAATTACTATATAAACTATTGGTAGATATCTGTGTAACATAGTCTAATAATGCTAACATTATTTTAACATACTATCAATCTTTTTAGCCTAAAACAAGATAGAACAAATGGTATAAAATTTATACAGTTTTATTCATTTTTTGAGTTTTGTAATAGTTTTGTATTGGGTCTTTGAGTAAATGAATATGAAAGAATAACTACATTTCTAAAGACTTATGTGAGTTTCACATCTTACTAATGGATTTTCTAAACTAAGAAAACTCATGTTCTCTAAAACTTAATAGTTTTATAGATGAGAAATGTGTGCATATATGCCTCTACCTTCTTGTACTCTATTAAGATGTATGACTATAATGCACCAAAAAAATATTTTAAAAATTCACTCTGAAAAAATAATTACTTATGCTTCCAAAATGAATAGTTACATCCTCATGTTGTTTATATACAAATGGCAGCATATCACAAAAACTATTCTGAAATTTGCTTTTTTTTAAATAATACATCTGAAATTGTTTCATATAAGAAGTTAACTAATGTTCCTACTTTTTTTGTGGTGCTGGGATTTGAACCAAGGGCCATTCTACCTCTAAGTTACATTCCCAGGCAGATTATTTTTATTCTTTATTTTGAAACAGGCTATCACTAAGTTGCAGAGGCCTCACTAAGTAGCCATAGCTGCCCATGAACCCTGATCCTCTTGTTTCAGAAGTACTGGGGTTACAAGTGTGCACCACCATACCTGGCTTATATTCTTAATTTTTAAAGGCTACACAAATTTCTACAGAGCAGTAGTATATTGCATTGCTTCTTTACTGATGACCATTTAGATTATTCAATTCAAACAGCACCTAATTAATAATTTTAACACATGCTATTTTACCCATTTGTGACTATGTTATAGGTTAGATGACCAGATCAATAAATCAAAGAACCTATAGACTTTTTTCTATTGCCATATATTACCAAAAGGCCTTGTGTTGAATTCTCCAAATTTAGTATTTAGCCTTCAAGACATATGAGTTCCATATATATTTAGTTATTGCCCTAGGGTTCACAATATCTTCCTTAAAATGATCTACTTAGATTTTATATGGTACCAACTTATATGTCATATTTCACAAAACACAGATGACATTCACAAATCTTTTCCATTTAGTACTTCTTACTTCACACCAGCAATTCATACTTCCCGTTATAGTTCACTCTTCTAAATTCTTTGATTGAAATTATCTTTTATGCTCCACACTTTAATAGTCATATAGCATGTAATTCCATCTACATTTCCCTAATACTTTGAAATACTATTTTATTTTACATTATTAGCAAAAATTTCATGCTTCTTCTTTGCCTCTGGATTAGTATTTTCATTTATTATAATTTTTCTTCAGCCAAAAGAAAATCATCCAAGATTTCCTGGGGAGCTGGTTTGTCAAAGACAGAATCTTGCAACTTGTATTTATCTTCAAATTTCTTCATTTTGCCTTTCTTTGTGATGAAAATTTTCACTGAGTCTAGAAGTGTGGGTTAGTATTCTTCCTGAAGTATTCTTCCTAAAAGTTATGATTCCACCGTCTTCTTCTATTCCCTGTTTTTTTTTTTTTTTTTTTTTTTTTTTTGGTGGTACTGGGGTTCCTGGAAACCCTTCTACCTCTGGGCTACACTCTCAGACCTATTTTTTATATTTTTATTTGGAAACAGGGTCTCTTAAGCCAGCACAGCTGGCTTTGAACTTGCGCGATCATCCTGTCTCCACCTCCCAAGCGCGGGAATTACAAGCGTGAGCCACCACGCCCGACTCCTGTTGTTGTTTTTAATGAGAAACAAGTGATAATTCATATTCTTACTCCTCTTCATATGAAGTGTATTTTACTTTTGATTACATTCATATTTTTTACTTTTTGACTTTAAGTTTTCATCAGTTTAATTCTGAACTACTAAGGTTTGATTATTTTCCTTGTTATTGTATATTAATAAGTTTTAAAAATCTCATCTGAAAAAAGATATTCACTTTTCCCTTCAATTCTTTTTTTTTTATTGGTGCACTGTATTCATACATCATAGTGGGATACAAACTTTTGTAGACATACATGCACACATCGCCCAGTCAGCCCCCACCCGATCCCCACCCCATTCTCTCCCCATCCCTCCCTCCCATGCTTGGCTTAGTGGTTGACATCTAGTATTATAGCAATTTATCCTAAATTAAAAATGATAATCTCACATAACAGTTTCATTTGTCTGATACCAAGCTTTTGATGACATAAAGATAACATTTCAATATTTCTTTTTACTTTCTTTCTTAACAGAGAGTATATTTTTCAATTTTTTTAGGTGAGACTATCATATATTTATATATTTATTTTTCAGAAAAAAAAAATCTATCCTAATATGGAATATGGACTCTAGATACCCAAAACGATCTTGAAAAAGAACAAAGCTAGAAGATATATATTTTCTGATTTCAAACTATATAAAGCTACAATAATTGAAACAGTGTAGTACTATTCTAAAGGCTGATATATAAACCATTGATGTTAAATAAAAGCCTAGAGCTAAATTCTTCCCTATATTGTCAAGTTATTTTTGACAAGGTTTCCACAAACATTTGGTGGTGGAAATAATAATCTTTTAACTAAATATTGTTGAAAAATAATAATTACATGGAAAAGAATAAAATTGGACCCTTACCTAATCCCATATACAAATATTAACTCAAAATAGATAAAAGACCTAAATATAAATTTTAAGACTATAAACTTTTAGGAGAAAATCTGGGTCATAAAACCTCACAACATTGAAATTGGGAGTGATTTCTTGGATATGATTTCAGTGGCACAGGCAACAGAAGAGTATACAAACTCCCTAAAAAATAAAAAAAAAATTGTATATCCAAAGACAATGTAAACAGAGTTAAAAGTTACTAATAGAATGGGATAACATATTTCCAAATGCTATATCTGAAGGTATATTAATATTCCAACTAGAAATCCTAAAATTTAACAACATTAAAGGCAAACAATACCATTTAGAGATAGGTAAAAGACTAACATAAATAATGAATCTCCACAGATAACCAATCTTAGTTGTCTGTTGGATGGAAAATCGTGTTTCTCTGGTTCTGATGTGTGTTACCTATTTCTTCTTTGTAGTTAATCTCTTTGAGTATTTTCTCTAGTGCTGGTTTTGAAGACATAAATTCCTTCAGTTTCTGTTTGTCATGGAAGCTTCTTATTTCTCCATCTAATCTGATAGAAAGTTTTGCTGGGTAGGAAAATTTTGGCTGGAAGTTGTTTTCTTTCAGAGTTTGGAATATGTTACTCCAAGCCCTTCTGGCTCTCATGACTGGGTTTGGGAAGTCTGTGTATCAACCTCTTGCTCTATGTTTGGAAAATTTTCTTCTATTACTTCCTTGAAGAGATTTTTGATCCCTTTGGTTTCACTTTCTTTTCCCTCCTCTATTCCAATTATTCTTAGGTTAGCTCTCTTAAAATGGGCCCATATTTCTTCAATATCAGATTCCTGCTGTCGGATATTTTTTTCTAGATTAGAAACTATGCGTTCATTTTTGGAATGATCACCTTCTAAGAGCGAGATTCTGTTCTCCATGTGTTCTAATCGGTTGTTTGTGCTTTGAATTGAGGCCTTTACTTCATTAATTGCATCCTTTATCTCTTTTTGGCTCTCTCTGAGTTCTTTTTGAAGCACCTCTATTATTTCTACAGTTATTTTCCTGATTTGATCTTCTAGAAATCTCTGATTTTCTTTTTTATCAGGTTCTGATGTTGTGGGGTTGTGGGCATTCATTGCTCCAGTATTATTCCTCTTTCCCATGATTTTGGAAGTTTGTGCCTTCTCTGGGTTCTTCCCTTGGGTCACTATGACTTCACTTAAGGTGTTCTGGATCTCGAGTCAGTAGTATCTCAGACCCCACTACTCCTTTACTGGGTTGTATCACTGAGTCTCCGACCAAGAGAGTCGATAGAGGCTGCTTTAGACTGTGGGGGGTGCCAGGTTGCACATTCTCCTACTGTGTGATATCTCTGCCACCGCCACTCCCCCACTGAGTCAAGTCCCAGGGAGTACAGTACTGGGATTTCTTCTCTGTGGCCCGCAATTTGACTCACTGTTCTTGAGTACGCAGATGTAGCTGTACTGGACTCGGTGTATTTGGTGCTGCTGCCGCCGGTGGCAATATGGCGCTGCTGCTACGCCCTCAGCCGTGAGGCTGGTGTATTTTTTCTTGGTTTTGAGTTCCACTCTGAATCCCTGCAGCGTGTGCTGAGCTCAGCCATTGGGAGCTTTAGATGCTCCCTGTGCGGAGAAATCCTGCCTGGCTAAAGTAATCCTTCTTGGACTCCTTCAGTCTCTTTTATTTTTAATCATTTTTTACTTATTTTTTCCATATAAATAATTTCTTATGGTCTATTGTAAAGATTACTCATTTTTAGATTTTCAAATGCTTTTAAGGTCATCAAATTATTAAATTTCTTTAATTTGTTTTTTCTCTAAATTACAAATTATTTTCTTATAGTTTTCACTTTACTGCTTAAATTTTCTGTAGTCAATTTCTTATCGCAATTTCTTATTTTTTATCTTGTGTTATAATTTCATTGTATAAAATTAATATTTCTACATCTTTTAATTTTGTATTTTTCTACATTTTTCAAAATAACAAATAAGTACATATTTCTACAATTAATTTATGGGTGAGACAAATACTAAGAGCTTTAGATATAAAGGATTAACCACTTTTAATTTTTATTTCTTCATCTTTCTATGACATTAAATTTATGTTTGCAGCCAATTTGAAGATATTTTCTTTCTTCAAAACAATGTTATTATTTTTATTTGTGTGTTGGTATTTATACTGGGGATTGGACCCAACAACATTCTACTTCTCAGCTAAATCCCCAGACCTATTTAATTTTAGTTTTGAAACGAGATCTTACTAGGTTGATGAGAGTTTCACTACTTGCTGAGGCTGTCTTCTAGTCTCCAATTCTCCTGTCTCAGCCTCCCAAGTACTGGGATTAAAGGCATGCCTGGCTAATGTTATTTTACATGTATGTTGTATTTTGATAATATTTACATTTTGTTTTAAAACTGAAGGTTTCAATTATTAATATTAATTTGTAGTATGAGTGCAAATTTATCAACAATCTTCTTATGTTTTTATTCTTATTCCCTTTTTCTTTATTGGTTCATATTCATTCTTTTAACAAATATGCCTTAATTTTTAAAGCATATTCATAATAGCTGCCTTAAAAATCTTTGCCTGCTGAATTTAAACGGTTTCATTTGAATTCCTTTTATTTTTCCAGTGATAGATTTACCTACTTATCTCCATATCTTATAACTAGACATCTTGAATAATACGTTGTAAAGGATTTCAATAGGTTCTGTTCCTCTGAAGAGTTGATTTTTGTTCTGGCATGCACTAGAGTGCAGGCTGACCCAGACTTCATTTTATGCTCGGCAGAACAAGTCTTACTGTAAGTTCAGGAAGTTTCCTAAATGATCTAAGTTTCTTAGACTCAAATTCCAAACTCTGGTTTTTTTTTTTTTTGTTGTTGTTGTTGTTAACTCGTTAGCAGAGGTCTAGAGTAGGAGTGCTCCTAAGGTGTAGCCTTCTTTATATCTCCACTGAATTATTAAAGATATTAATGAAGATAGCCCACACCGACGGATTAGTTTTTCAATGTTTCTACTGCTGCTTAACTACTATTCTATATTCAGTTTTCCCCTTTAGATAAAAGCTGCTTACTGGTGAGCCTGAAGAAGTTATGCCCAAAGGCTATGAAGTCTCTCCTTCATCCCAGGCCTGTTGAGGGTCTGCATCCAAATGCTGCTGCCCAGAGTGTGTACACACACACACACACACACACACACACACACGCCACATATGCTTCACCACTCCCTACATTGACCCACTTTTAGCTTAGCTTCCCAAAAATTCATGTTTGGAAAATTGTCCCCAATAAGAAGAAATGATAATTATGGCATTTCTTCATAGCTTTTATTTTTTTTCCCCAATGGTTATAATGCATTGACTTAAGCCCAATTTCTCAAAACATTTACCTAATATATATTATTCATTTTTTTACTTTAGAAAAGATAGCTAAATGTTACTTAATCAAATCCATAATTTAAGACAAAATAGAAAATAGTACTTTATAAAATTAGATT
The DNA here is from genome assembly GCF_963383645.1 of Muscardinus avellanarius. Taxonomy (NCBI): domain Eukaryota; kingdom Metazoa; phylum Chordata; class Mammalia; order Rodentia; family Gliridae; genus Muscardinus; species Muscardinus avellanarius. The sequence goes on along the minus strand of NC_137786.1, from coordinate 91,240,994 downwards.
GCTTTTTCATAACTCTCCATGTGAAGTATAACTTTTAGTGTGAAAGTAAAGCATCACTCATTAAAAATTTACTAAAAACAAGCCGGGTGTGGTGGCGCACACTTGTAATCCCCGCGCTTGGGAGGCGGAGACAGGAGGATTGCGCTGGTTCGGAGCTAGCCTTGCTGGCTTAAGAGACCCTGTTTCCACATAAAAAAGTAAAAAAAAAAAAAAAAAATAGATCTGGGAGTGTAGCCCGTGGGAGTGTATCCTGGAGGTAGAAGGGCTTCCAGGAACCCCAGTACTACCAAAAAACAAAACAAAAACAAAAAAAAATTTACTAAAAACAATAGTAATTTCAAATTATGTGTATTATTTAGGACAGATGAAGTTAAAGACTATTAACACAACTGAAGTATTAGTTGTTTAATATAATCAAAATATTATTCTATTTAATGGTGAATTTTATGATTTGGACCAGCGAATCCTCTTTATTTTCAATACACATATAACATTCACAAAAATATATGATAATCTTAAACTTCAGTGAATTTTCTGATAATACTGCCTAACAAGAAATTCTTACATCAAAAGGTCTACAACATGGAAATCAGTACCAGTATTTATTACATTATTGAGTAAAAAAGCAGGTCCAATTAGATACAAAATATGTTTTAAAATCAATGTATCTATGTATTATAATCTACCTCATATAATTAACTCCTCAGTATAACATGTATAATGTTAGATATTAATTTATAAAATGCTTCTATCTGCAGGATTTCGTGCTTTGAGTTTCATCCCATTTTATACCCTTTACTCAATATTTCAGTCACTTGTTTCTGACCAACTTTGGCCTTCACATTGTTTTTGGATACACTGGAGAGTAAGTGGCTTTTGAAGCCTATACGGTTAGAAACTTTCTCTCTCCACCCTAGTACTTTCCACAGCCACATCATACAAAGATATTTTCATGGCTTTCTGTCAAACATTGAAGGACACTTAATTTTATTTTGGCTCTCTTGAGGTCTTCTGTATTTCATACTTTTCATTTCAAATGGTTTCAGCAGTTATTTTCTTTGACTTTTTTTAATGATATCCAGAGTGTAATGGGGAGTTACAGATCTAGTTTTCTCCATATTACTAAAGAAAGTCTGTTCTTTTGTAAAATAACCTTACATTCAATTACTTCTTAATTACTTTATAACCTTTCTCCATTGTTTTTAATAGAAAATGGTTTATGCGTGTAATTACTTTGCTTTATTTTTGCAGTGTGCCTGACTTGTTATTACATCACTAATCATTTAAATTATTTACCTGTATCTATTTCATGTTATTGATTTTATTAATCATGTTCTTTGTGCTGTTAAGTATCTCTCTGTTGTGTTCTTTAAAGTCTGGTGTCTTGTTATATATTTGTTTATATTTTTATTTTTATTTTTCAAGTTGAGTATCGTTCAGTTCATCTTATCTTATGTTTTCTTATCTTCTTTTTCTTTATTTATATTTCAAATTATGCCTGTGATTCTCCCTGGTAGAAGTTATTTTAATAACACGTGTGTGTGTGTGTGTGTGTGTGTGTGTTTGGTACTGTGCATGGAACCCAGGGGCTTTCTACCTCTTGGCTATACTCTCAGATGTATTTTTTATATTTTATTTGGAAACAGGGTCTCACTAAGTTGCTGAGAGCCTCACTAAGTAGCTGAGGCTGGCTTCAGACCTGCAGGATCTTCCTCTCTCAGCCTCCCAAGTATTGAGATTATAAGTGTGTGCCACCACTCCCAGCTAGTAACACATTTTTTAAGTCAGTTTTCAGGTAAATTGTTGTAACAAGTGGTGAGACTTTTTAAATGCCATTTGATTTTCTGTAATTTTTAATTTATTGTAATGGTGTCTTTTTATATGCTCTACATGACATCTTTGATAACTCACTTTGTAGAGGTATATTCTTCTGACAAATCTATGAAGAGATCAGTGAGAAGGAAAAACCCAGAACTGTCAAAGGTTTTCTGTGGTCCAGGGTATTCTTTGATAATTTATTTAGCTTATAGTTTTGAGGTTTTACCAATAAATAGTAAAAATGAAACAAAACTGTGATTAAATCAGAGAGAGAGAGAGAGAGAGAGAGAGAGAGAGAGAGAGAGAGAGAGAGAGAGAAATGTGTGGGATGTGTCAACTATGACATTCCTCTTTTAAGCCCAGAATTGTCTGTTCTTCCTTTCCAATTCTGTTCTGGATGCTTCTAACTCTAGTTGTTGGATCTCACTACTGTAATAAACATTTTAGATTTTGTTTCTTAAAGTGTGTCCTTTTCCTTGGAAAAAATAAAATTAGAAAGTTCTTTTGGATCTTCAGTGGTGTGTCCACTCCATGTTTCTCCACAAAGCCAAGCTGTTCTATTCCTATACTTTTGATAGCTTTTCTACAAGTTTTTTTTCTGCATTTCACATTTTCCTAAGGTAGTGTTTATACTTTTCATTGTTTTAAAACTGATATTTCTCAAGGAATTTGGTTGTTCTGTTTTGTACAAAGTAGCAGGTATGCTTAATTGATTTTCACATGTAATGAGTAATGTTATATTTAATCATAGTAATGTTTTAAATAAAATTAACAATGGGATTTTTAGATTCCAAAAACTTTAATTTTATGAGGAAAATCTCATCAAGTAAATCTCTTCATATCAAGAGGGGATACTGTACTCTAATTTTAAATTAAGTTTACATATTTTGATGAAATATTTGATTTTAAAATTTATTATTAAATTGTTATTTTAAAACCTGCATACAACAGAAGCTACATAGCTAAGTGTGTCACCTCTGGAATCATGGAGCCAGCCACTGCTCTTTAACACTGGCCCAGTTACATTCACAGGGGTCACCTACAATGATGCCTCCTAGCCTTCAGGTCTCCCATGATCCTCAACTGAGAGTGCCTTACATTTACTTCATGTGCTGGGTGCTCTTCTTCTGCAAGAATTCCTGATTGCCACTGTGTCCCTAAAATCTACAATATCTGCTCAGATTCCAATAATGTGTAACCAAGAGAGCTGGAGGGTGGATGAGGAGATGATATTTCAAGTTCTCCATGCAAACTTTAACCACTGGAAGTGAATATTTATAACTAAACAAACAATTCTGCCTGCCTGCCTGTCTCTCTCTCTCTCTCTCTCTCTCTCTCTCTCTCTCTCTCTCTATCTCTCTCTCTATCTCTATTTCTATCTCTATCTCTATCTCTATCTTTTTGTGATACCAGGGATGGAATACAGGGGCATTCTACCTCCAAGGTTTACCCTCAGTCCTATATTTTAGTCTTTTATTTTTTGAAACAAGGTCTCACTGAGTTGCCAAGGGCCTCTTAAGTAGCTGAGGCTGTCTGTGGAACTGCAATCTTCTGGTCTCTGCTTCCCAAATACTGGGATTACAAGCGTGTGACACCATGCAAAGCATTCTCCTTTCTTAACTCTTTTATGACTATCTCTCATAATAGTTTCACAACCTATCCTTAAATATCTCTACTGAGACCTTAGCTGCCAGCCTGCCTGACCAAGTCAGCTTGATAACATGCTTCTAATGCTTGTACTTTCTTCTTTACTTCCCCACTATCCTCTTTCTACACCCTGATTTTCTGTGAATGCACCTCCTTCCCCAATTAGCTGGTTTTACAAAATTTTCCTGGACTGTACTTTACAAGGATCACAAATTAAGATAGAGAGAAAGGAGGTACAATCAAATAAAATATCTATGCTATATCTTACAGAGTTGTAGACTCTAACAGAGCTTATGCACAAATAATTATTGTGAATTATTGGTGAGCTTTCAACAGATAAAATGGTTCTCCTAATTTTAAGAATGTTTCTCTTATTGATAGCTGTTTGGAGAGGCATGCTAACTAATAAACAGTCTTTATCATCAAAGGCTGTCCTATAAAATGCTATTTAAGTATTCTTAATTTGGGCGATATGTCTCTAAAATGTTTTAGGAATCAATTAACAATTTTAAAGCCATTCATTCAAATGGGCAATATTTAACAAGTACCTACCACATGCCTACTATATTCTAATAACCAGTGAACAAGAGATAAATATGTGTCTCTATATTCTAACATTCTAGCCAGAGGAGACAGAAAGCATGAAATCTAATAGGTGGTGTATGGAGGGGCGTAAATAAGGTGGAATGAGCATGTCCAGAGGAGAGGAGAAAAGGCAGACAAGGCTCTAATGGGGAGGGGGGTAACATTATAGCATAGAGACCTTGGGGATTCTCCAAAGAGAGTCTCTGTCAGTTGTTGAACAAACAGAAATGTCACCAGTGTAGACAATGTCAAAGGTGATTTGAAAAGTTATGCAATCCATAAGTATCTACAATATGCTGGAGACCCTTGAAATTAGGGTAAAGGAAACTAGATACATAGGGAAACGTGGTGACTCGTCTCTTCCCCTGACTATAACACAACCGACATAGCTATCAATAGCACTCATATTATTTCTGGTTAGCTGAATAAATACATGAGAACAAAACATTTATTGAATATTTATAAACCAGATCATGTCCTTGGCTAAATACTCAATAGGCATTTGAGTTACTATGTGTTAGGCACTATTATCATCATGGCTTTAGTGAGAAAACTGAAGTCTAAAAAGCTGGTGCAGGTTTTCCTGAAACCATAAAGATAGACTTCATAGATAAGAACCACAATTCTTTATGTCTTTTTTTTTTTTTTGGCACTAAAGATGGAACCCAAGGGAATTCTACCTCTGAGCCACAGCCTCAAGCCAAATTTTATTTTTTCATTAAAACAGAGTCTCACTAAGTTGCCAAGACCCTCCTCAAACCTGCTATCCACCTGTCTCAGTTTCCAAGTCCTGGGGTTACAGGTGTGCAGCAAAATCATGCCCAACAGGATCCAGAATTCTCAGCCAAGGCTACTGAATTCAGAATCTCAGGCCTAATCGCTGCTTTAAGTTTTATAAAGTTCTTTTTAAATTTTTATGAAGATTTTTTACATTTAGGGAATCAGAAAACCTCTGGCTAAACCCCTATTGTAGTTTCAAAGGCAAAAAAAAAAGTAGTGACAGAGAAATAATTGTCTAAATTTTATTGTGAGATTTTTGTCAAAATATAAGAAAAGTAAAATAATATCATGCATTATAGATTCAATAAAATAAACATTAACCGCTTCATCATTAGGCCAGAATCTGTCAATCTTTGTTATTTTTACTGACTACAGAGAAAGAAAGCAAGGAGTAACTGGGAATATTTCAGTGTTGCTATGTTCTGCCTGCCAGATAATTTAAATAAAGTGTTCCCCAGAAATTCTAAGGAAGCTTATTCTAAAAGTGAAGACATTAAGTTTCTGAAAGTCATAATTTAAGTGAATCAAAATGTATTTCCAACTGAAAATTAGAAAAAATACTCTCTTCAGTAAAACTATTATTCTATTACTTGAAAGGGATTTTCAGCAAACAAAATATTTAAAATGTACATTTCATTCTAAAATATGATATTTGACATTCTACTTTATTCCTGTTATTGTTGCTCTTGTGGTGGTAGTGCTGGAATGGCACTCAAGGCTTTGCACATACTAAGGCAGTGCTCTACCATGAGTTATACCCCAGCCCCTGGAATTCTATTTCAAAGCAACAACCAAATATGCATACAAAGGACCCCAGAGAGGTGATTTTACTAGAGAACCCATGAAAAATAAAGCAATCATGTTGCAGACTTTGTATATTCTCCCTTGACCTATAAAAAATTTCTAAGTATTAAAAGAATTAAAAATTGTCCTTTATAATTGTGTGTATGTACATATGTACGTACGTATGTATGCATGCGTATATGTGTGTGTATGCATGTGTGGATGTATATATGTTGAGGATGCAGCTGGAAGGCTTTGTGCAGGCTAGGTGAGCCTTTTACTTGTGAGCAATATACTCAGCCGTGTTTATAATCTAACCTCTAGTCAACCATAAAATTTAAATTGTTTAGAGCACTATATATTAATACAAATGTTCATGATAAGGTCATATAAAATTTTTGCTGTCTAAAATAAATCATATTTTTAAATAGTTCCAGATATCTAAATACTCTACTAATTTGAGGTTATATTCTAGACAGGATATTTATTAATGTTTGTTAGTGTATTTCATGTATATGGAATTTAGTGACATGAATTTGGGTTTTCCCTGCCCCATAAGTTTCATAATGAGTAACTCTAGTTAGTTTTAGTTTATGACTAATACTTACTTGAAGTTGGTGAAACTGCATTAATTTTTGTAATGTTCTCTTAGGTATTAATAGTCTCATGGGACAAAGCAAATTTCCTTCTCAGTTCAACCTGTTAATATACATAGATTCAGCCAACATATAATATGTTGCTTAATTATTAAAATTATTTCAGGATTACCTTGGTTTAAAAGTACATTGAACTTATAAAAATATAGTGACATCAGGTAATGCAATTTAAAATTTAGACCTTTTGATGTAGAGACAAATAAATTGTCAGTAAGTTTTATGAGTATTTATTTTCCCTAGAATTATGTATGATTTACAATTCATAAAGATTGTTTTAAAGAAGAATAAGAATGCCTATGATGTGATCTCCATGTCTCTCTGGTGTAGTTGTAAGAGTACTATACATTTTATTTACTAGGGTTGTACGGCAAGAGGGTACTTAGAAATCTCATCTCTCCTTGAAGCTGAAGGAACAGTGTATGTACATAAAACAATATTTACTACAGTGCTGGGAGGTATATAAATATTACTGCTAGGATGGCTGATTAGGTTGTCTCACTGCACTTTCTGTAGCTTTATGTATTTGTGTTTGATGCTATTTTTTGCTTGCTTTATTTTGGCTTTTAATTCCACCTACCTCAGAGACTTCCCATATTATGATTGCTGTGGACTCAAGGTTACTATAGTGATATGAAAGAGTTAATGGGATTGCATCTGTGTTGAAATTACTTGCAGAAAATAACTTCAGCATAAGAGATACTAAATACTACTTTACAGACACCAAATTCTGAAGTGTAAGGTATAAGTTTTGAACTCTTGAAGAGTAATGAGCAATGTGATGTGACCTTGAGAAAAATGAACAAGGAGGATTTCCCAATTCCATGTTCCCCTCTTACTGTCCTATTACTCCAGTTTGAAATGGCACTATTATAGAACTCATTCCCCATGAATGAAAGAATTATCCCCTATTAAAATGTAAATGCTCCGGAAAAGACAGAACGAGAATCAATCTATCATTTATACTTTAATGAGAAGAAGTCACTCAAATCTTACCAACATTAGAGCTACTTGAAATTGAACATTGATAGGATGGAGATGAGGCACAATTTACTTTGGGAACAAGGAGTAGTGAGGAGAAAAAAAAAACAAAAAGAAAATCTGAAAGTTGTGAGAATAAACACTGCACAATTTCCAGTGTTACAGAGAAGTTGAACCATAGGTGACATATATTGGATATGATGGTTCTGAAATCAAAAAGAAGATAAAGAACGTGCTCTTGTGAAGCCTTACAAACCTTACTTGCTTTCAAGAAAAATGAATTTTTATTATTTTGTATGTCTTCCTTGCCTAGAAGACTAAACCTTCATGCTGAAGAGTGCTTATATATCCCCATCAGAATTTTCATTGGGATCAAAATTTACACAGTTTGGTTAAAAGTTTCTTAAAAATATAAACATAAATATAGACACATGTATTATGCATTCATCAGAATATCTCAACAGAGAATAAGTGTAGTCTTCACTTTTATTAAATGTACTGCACATGATCTAGAATGGTTCTCTAGATCACATAAAATATCAGAGTTCGATTCAAATGTTTGATTTCAGTGCCCCAAAAATATTTTTGAAAATATATATTTTGCAAATAGCCTAACTTCTAATTCTGCATTTACAATATTTTGTGTGTAAATTGAATAAGATAATGTGCATTGAATCACATTTAATATATTTCTTGTTAATTGTCATCTTTTTCATTATCCATATTTTTGTGTTTGTGTATATGTGGGTTTTATGTATTTGTCCAGAATTATATATGACAGAGTCATATGTGAGCAGACAGATGGTTCTTTAGCTTCAAGATCAATTCTTGAAGAAACTTTCAGAAGAATCATCTTCAGTCTTCCACAATAACATGATATCTTCTTATATAACCTTAAAAAGTAGGCCAATGATTACATTTTAATTATGGTATAGATATGTATATATAATACTGTATGGAATGCATTATGTATTATGCATTATAAACAAATTTACATAAAATATTTTGTATACACACATATTAACAAATTGGCACCAGCCATAAAAATCACATATTTGTATGAAATTTATGATATACCATAGAAAAATAGTTTATAGTTAAGAAATTGATCTAATGTCTGAAATATCAATAATAAAAATCTGATATAAGGACATAATACATTTATGTAATTATTTAAAAAATGATTTGTTTTTCCCAAAAATACATTTAAAAATGTGTAATGAGGATAACAATATACAATATCTGACTTGTATACCTTATTTCTCAAGAGTAAGATCTTATCTCTGTCTTACGTCTTATAAAGACCATTTTAAAATACATTTTCATAGTAGATATTATTCTTTGTTTACTAAATCTAGCAATAGTTTTATAAACATTTGTATATTATTATCTCATTAATGAGGATTTGTTGAAATATTAGTCATCTTAATCTCTTTTGCTCTTTGACTTCTTTATCTTATTTTTATTTGTTTTTTATATATCTCATTGTAAATGCATCATGGAAGGACATAGTGTTTCAGGCTATATTTTTACTTATCATGTATTGAGAAATCAAATATAATAGTCATGTAATTTTTTAAGTAAGTATGTAAATTAAAAAGTATATTGGCTAGGTCTATAATATCAGACCATATTTAAATTATAAATGTAACACATTCCAAATTCATTTTTTTCTATTTCTATTTTAATGTCTCATGTATTGGTTTACTCTTACTACAAAACACAGAAACAATTAAATAAATTTATATTTATATTAAAGTTGAAATTATGTTAAACTGTAAATCTGAGAAATCCTGCTCTAAAAAGTTTGTATTAACTTATTGATGTGATCCTTACTTTAGGTTCAATAAATATTATGATTTTTTATTACTGAAAAACATCAAAAGATAACCTAAAAAGACAAATTGCAACTGTTCAAATTCTACAGACTTTTCTCTTTTCAACATTCAGCATCAAAACTGTGTAGTAAATTGTTTTTGAATACTTCTGTACCAGATGTCAGCCATCTTGCTTATCACTGAACAAGCCACATTTGAACTGAACAGCTCAGTATCACATTGAGGGATGTGGTTGCTGATTGAACACAGGTGTAATGGTTGATATACTGTCACACAGTCTGACGTTAACCTAAGATCTTTGTTGAAATAGTTATTACTGATGGCACAAAATGTAATTGCTAATTTTCTGCCTGAGTGGTTACATATTTTCTCTAAATCTTCAGAGTTATTCATCCTTTTTCCACTGCCCATTCCTCAGAGTTTAAGGCAGATGTGTCAGTGGTCCGTGGACCAGTAATTGAACCTGTCACTTGCAATCTACCAACTTCATTCTTTAGAAATGTGACTACTGCTTTATTCACTCCTCTACTTATTTTTCTCTAGGTATCAAATGTCTTACTTGAACCTATGCTAACCAGTATTCATTGTTTATCTATAAGGGATTCGTCACAGAGCAAAAGAATTGGGAGGACTCAAATCTGGTTTTTTTTTTCTTTCTAGTTTTTATCATGAATTCTAGTTTCCAGATTAATTGGCTGTTATGAACTTAATTATAAGTCAGTTTATTGTTTTGTGGTGTAGAAAATGTGGATATTTAGTTGAGAAAAGAGTACGAGGTTGAGATATATTTTTTTAATAAAACCTTAGAATGACTTAACTGAATAAATTAGATGAATAACTGAAGTTGCTGTTGATACCTTTTCAGAATTTCACTGAATAGCACTGGCCACTAGTATTTGGTACCCAGCTGTTATAATTTTGATAGAAAATATACTGCAATAAATATAACACCAATAAATTTTAAATTTTTTTCATTTCTGGTGGAACAATTCAATTAGGATATGCTACAAAAGAAAAAATATTATTTTTGGTTTACTGAATAACATTAAATTTTTTATTTATAATTAATTTAATTTATTTTTATTTTCTTATTTTTTTCATTGGTGCATTGTATACATACATGATAATGGGATAAAAATCTTGTGTAGCCATACATGCAAATATCTCCCAGTTAGCCCCTACCCAAACCCCACCCCATTCCCTTCCCATCCCTCCTTCCCATGCTTGGCTTAGTGGGTGACATCTATATGTTTAAGTACATCATGTGCTTTAGAGAGGTTTCCTTCTTCCCCCCCCCCTACCATCCCCTCAGTTAGGTTCCCTTATTTGCTCCTCTATGGGATCTCCATTTTAACCTAGAGTTTCTCCTATGACCCATTTCTTCTTAGCTTTAACATATTAGGGAAAGCATCCGATTTCTTATTTTTTGTGACAAACTAATCTTGCTTAGCATAATGTCCTCCAGTTCCATCTATTTCCCTGAAAATGATGTAATTATGTTTTTTTATGGCTAAGTAAAATTCCATTGTGTATAAATCCCACAGTTATGTAATCCATTCATCTGTTGATGGACATCTTGGCTGGTTCCATAGTTTCACAATGGTGATTTGTGCAGCTACGAACATAGATATGCATGCATTAGTTTGGTATTTTGGTTTGTTTTCTTTTGGATAGATACCCAGAAGTGGTATTGCTGGGTCAAATGGTACATTAGTTCCCATTCTTCTGAGGATCCACCATACTGTTTACCAAAGTGTTTGTACTAATTTGAAATCCCATCAACAATATTGAAGATTTCCCACTTCTCAACATCCTGGCTAGCATTTGTTGTTGCTTGTGTTTTGAATAATTGCCATTCTAGTTGGAGTTAAGTGAAATCTCAGGGTAGTTTTGATTTGCATCTCTCCAATGGCCAATGATATTGAACATTTTTTCATGCATTTATTGGCCATTTTCATTTCTTCTTTCATGAAGTGTCTATTTAGTTCACTTGTCCATTTTTTGATTGGATTATTTTTTTTTTTAGTGTTGAGTTTCTTGAATTCTCTGTATATTCTAGATATTAGTCCTCTATCTGAGGAATAGTGGGAAAATCTCCCATTCTGTTGGCTCTCAATTAAGGATTTTGACAATTTCTTTGCTGCACAGAAGCTCTTCAGTTCCATGCAATCCCATCTATTGATTCTCCTTTTAGTTTGTTGTGCCTTTGAGGTCTTGTTGAGAAAGTTTTTATCTTATGATTATGTGTTGTAGTGTTGGACCTATGCCCTCTTCAAGGAGCCTCAAGGTCTCTGGTCTAATTTCCCAGTCTTTGATCCATCTTGAATTGACTCTTGAGCAGGGTGAGATAGTGGATTTACTTCTATTTTTCTGCATATGGTTAACCAGTTTTGCCAACACCTTTTGTTGAAGAGACCATCTTTCTTCCAGTGTATGTTTTTGGGCCCTTTGTCAAAAATCAATGGGCTATAAGTGTGTGGACTTGTCTCTGGTTCTTCTATTCTGCTGCATTGGTCTATGTGTTAGGTTCACGTGGCAAAAAGACAAGAGAGACCAGGGTGTGCAGAAAGAATTTTAATGTGCTCTTCTCGGAGATAGGGGCTGGACCACCCCTGGAGATCGGCGAGCCCCTCCATGGCTGGAGAGGAAATGCCTCTCTCTTTAAAGTTTGCATCTTGTGGGTGAGACTACATGTGGGAAAGCTGTCCCTCTTGCGACATCACCTGCCTCTCTATATCACCTGTGATATCACCCAGCAGAGTCTCCTCCTCCTTTTCTAGGCTTCTGCCTCCACAAGAAGGGGGAGGGACCTGACTTGTCACTACGTATCTATTTTTGTGCCAGTACCATGCTGCTTTTATTACAGTGTCATTGTAGTATAGTTTACACTCAGATATTGTGATTCCACCTGCATGGTTTTTGTTGCTGAGAACTAGTTTGGCTATTCTGGGCTTTATGTTGTTCCAAATTAATTTAAAGACTGATTTTTCTATGTCTGTAAGTGATGATCTTGGTAACATAAGGGGTATTACATTGATTCTGTAGATCACTTTTGGGAGTAAGGCCATTTTGATGATATTTATTCTGCCTATCCATGAACGTGGAAAGTCTTGCCATCTTCTAAGATCTTCAATTTCTTTTTCAATGTTTTATACTTTTCTTTGTAAAAGTCTTTTACCTCCTTATTTAAGTTTATTCTTAAGTATTTTATTTTTTATGGTAAATCCTGAGTAGAAATGTTTTCTGAATTTATTTTTCAGTGGATTTATGGTTGGTATACAGAAAAGCTTATGATTTTTTTTAAATTGATTTTGTATCCAGAAACTTTGCTAAATTTCTTTTGTTGATTGTTTCTATAAGTCTTTTGGCTAGGATTGTTGGGTCTTCCAAATATAGTATTATGCCATCTGCAAATAGTGAAAGTTTGAGTTCTTCCTTTCCTATTTCTAATATTTTGATATCTGTCATTTGCCTTTTTGCTCTGGCTAGGGTCTCAAATACTATATTGAAAAGAAGTAATAATGAATATCCTTGCCTTGTTCCTGATTTTAGGGGAAATTCTCATAGTTTTTTTTTTCCCATTTAATATGATGTTGGCTGTGGGCTTATTGTAGATTGCCTTTATGAGAAACCACAGAAACATGTGTAGACTGAACACTACACTTCTAAATGAAGAATGAGTCATAGAAGTAAGGGTGAAATAAAGAAATTTCTAAAAACAAACAAAAATAGAGATATAATATATCAAAACCTCTGGAACACACTGAAGGCAGTATTAAGAGGAAAATTTATAGCACTGAGTACTCACATAAGAAAAACAGAAAATCATCAAATAAATAACTTAATTATACGCCTTTAAAAAACAGGAACAATCTAACCCCAATGACAGTAAAAGAGAGGAAATTGTTAAAATCAGAGGTGAAATAAATGAAGTACAGAATAAAAAAATACAGAAAATCAACAAAACCAAGAGCTGGCTCCTTGAAAAAAATTAACGAGATAGATAAACCACTAGCCAATTTAACTAAAAGAAGTAAAGAATCAACCCAAGTTTTGAAGATAAGAGATGAAAAAGGAGATATCACAACTGACAGTGCAGAAATCCAGAGGATTATCAGAAATTACTTTGAAAAACTATACTCCAACAAAATGGAGAATCTGGAGGAAATTGACAACTTTCTAGATAAATACAGCCTTCCTAAACTAAGTCAAGAGACAGAAAAAACATAAACCAACCAATATCAATCAAAGAGATTGACACAGCAATAAATATTTTACCGTCAAAGAAAAGCCCAGGACCAGTTTGCTTCCCAAGTGAATTTTATAAAACCTTTAGAGAAGAACTAATTTCAATACTCCTTAGTCTATCTTGTAAAAAAGAAATGGGACTCTCCCAAATACATTCTATAAGGCCATCATTACATTAATACCAAAACCAAATAAAGAAAGATCAAGGAAGAAAAACTACAGGCCTGTATCTTAGATGAACTTGGATGCAAAACTGCTAAACAAACTACTAGCAACACACATTCAAAACCACATCAAAAAAAATCATACACTATGACCAGGTAGGGTTCATCCCAGGGATGCAAGTCTGGTTCAACATACAAAAATCAGCCCATGAAATTCATCATATAAAGAGAATCAAAGGCAAAAAGCACATGATCACTTCAATAGATGTTGAAAATGCTTTTGATAAAATCCAACATCCACTTATGATAAAAGCATTGCAGAGAATTGGAATAGAAGGGACATAATTCTTTCTTTTTATAAAGTATACATAGGACAGATAATCTACTTCTCAGTGCTTGCTTTATTTATTTATTTATTTATTTATTTATTTATTTATTTATTTATTTATTTTTGGTACTGAGAAATAAACCCAGGGACATTCTACCAAAGAGCTACATGCCCAGCCCCTTATGTTATTATTATTATTGCTTTTTTCTTAATTTTTGAGAGGGTATTGCCAAATTACTGAAGTTTTGGATAAAATACTGAGGCTGGGCTCTAATCCATGATCTTTCTGTCTCAACTTTCCAAGTATAGGAATAATTGGTGTACACCAAGATGTCCTGCACAATGTCCCAATTTTTATAAGGACTATGACAATCTTTCTTTTATTATTTTATGCCAGTATTAGATACATGAAGAGGAAATCATCCTGAATAATATTTGACATATAACAGACATTTATGCATGATATTTATTTGTAGGGGTTCATTATGAATCTTGAAGATCTAGTAATAATGAGGAACTTTACTAATGAAAGAGCTAGTTACAAGCCAAACATTAGGATCTGAAGAAAGTGTTTTTTGTTTTGTTTTGTTTTGTTTTGGTGGTACTAGGGGTGAAACCCAGAGGCTTTCTACCTCCGGGCCATACTCCCAGACCTTTGTTTTTTTATATATATTTTATTTGGAAACAGGGTCTCACTAAGTTGCTGAGAGCCTCACTAAGTAGGTGAGCTGGCTTCGAACCCATGTGATCCTCCTGTCTCAGCCTCCCAAGTGCAGGGATTACAAGCATGCGCCACCACACCCGGCAAAGAAAGTGTTTTCAAGGTTAGGTGAAAGCGAAAATGCAGATATCTGAGATTTGATTTTAATTGAGAAAATAAAAAGCCAAATACATTTCTTCATGTGTTTGTAGTTGTCTGGGGCTCATTAAAAGTGAGGGAAAATGCAGTGCATATACATCAAAATGTACTAAAACATAAAAGATCGATTTATGTAGAGCTTATAAAATAGAGTTAATATTTTGCAGCACTATAAAGGAGAAAGTAGCAAGTTTTAAACTATTTCCAAATTCTTTTTAAATTTTAAAAAAATTTAATTTTTTATTGTACTGAAAGCTGAACCCAGAGGAGTTTCCTTTCTAAATTTTTAAACTTTTTAATTAAAAAAAAATATTTGAAACCGGTATTACTATGTTACCATTAGACAAGAGCTGGCCTCATGCATGGGATCCTCCTGTCTTAACCTCTCAAATAAGAGTATTACAAATGTGCTTCACTACACCTAACTACAATAGCTTTATGTTGTTATATATATTATTTGACTACATTTTTCACTTCTTCCTTGGTAACTTTTCAAGATTTAAATTTAAATTTTACTTTTCTCTATTTCTCATCATTTAGGAATAATGATTTAATCAGCCATTCTCTTATTTATGAAATTTCAGAATGTTTTAAGTATTTTATCTTGGAATTACCATTTCAATAAACTGATTTGCAAAGAAAATTACCTAATTAAAACATTATAAAGTGTATTAATGTCATTTGAGTCACATTTTTATATCTTCAGACAAATAGATTTTCTGAAGTTGAATACAAAAATAAAAGCAAATCTAGAATTGAGCAGATTCTAAAAACAAATTCAAAGTAAATAAAACTAAAATAACATCAAGTATGCACTCTATAATTTCTAAAGATTCTTTCATCTGCATGGCTCCTGATGAGAAAAAGAAAAGCCAGGTTAAGAAAGATTTTAAAGCCAAAGATAATAGATATAAAATGGCATATAAACTATCTTAAAATTTCTCTTCCTTATAGAAATGTTTTCTACAGGGAAAGTACAGTTGCTTTATCCAGGAAAGCTTTAAATATCTCTAGTAAATGAGAGTAAATTTCTGTAGATTATTATTGTACAACTGAATTGTTCATTTTATTAGAGATTATTTCCGTATTATCAGTCATCTGAGCTTATTTTGGATTAGTGTTGGTTTAAGACTTTAGTTAATATGTGATAATTTTATAGAGAAACAATCCTTACTAAGTAGATAGCAGAGGAAGTAAATTGCCCTTTTAGCAGATTAGGAAAATTGATGTTCAAGGAGATGAGCATGCATGTATCAATTTTCTTTAATCATGTATCTCTGACTTTAAACCAGAACTTTGAGGGTTTACATGTTCTTTCTACTAGGTCACATTGCTTGTTCATACAGTAAATGTTGATTTAGTAGTATGTTATTTAATATGTGACATATTTTAAGTTACTGTCTATGTAAAAATACTGATGCATTTTTAATAAATACAGCAACCTTCCAAATAAGAGAAGTAAATATGCTGTTTGAAAATAAAAGCTCATACAAGTTGTTTAAATCAAAAATATATTCCAATAGTATTTATTTAATCACTAACCATATTAACTTCAGATTTCACATATCATTCCAAATTAATGATGGAGTTATAAACTATAGAGTAATAGTGAGATGAAATCAACTAGGAAAATGAATATACCACACAATATCTATTTATTCTCAAATGAACAGTATAGAATTGTGAAAAAGTATAGGAAAAAGATTAAAAGATGTCATAAAACAATGCATGGAACTGGTGAACAGTTGGAAAAGGTAAGAAATAGGATGTGCTCCTTTATTTGCAAAAGCTAGAGAGAAAAATGGGTCATAGGGGGAACTCTAGAATAAGGAGAAATTATTGATGAGCAAATAAGGCGACCTGAGGGAATGACAGGGGGGAAGAGAGATATTTACTAATGTACATGATGTAGATTCACAAACATAACAGAGTCAATCACTAAGCCAAGCATGAAAAGGAGGAATGGAGAGGGAATGGAGAGAAAATTGGGGAAAGGCTAAATGAGTGATGTGTGCATGCATGCCTCTACCATCTTGTATACTATTAAGATGTATGGCCACAATGCACCAATAAAACTTTAAAAAAAGAAAATCAAATGAAATAAAAAGATAACCTGCTGTGGTGGCACACACTGGTAATCCCAGTACTTGGGAGGCTGAGACAGTAGGATTACAGTTTAAGGCCAGCCTCAGCTACTTAGTGAGGCCCTTTGCAACTCAGTGAGACCCTGTTTCAAAACAAAGAATAAAATCTGGGTGTGGTGGCACACACTTGTAATCCCAGCATTCAGGAGGCTGAGACTGAGGATCGTGGTTAGTGGAGAGCCTCAGCTATTTAGTGAGGCCCTCTGCAACTCAGTGAGACTTGGTTTCAAAATAAAGAATAAAATAAATAAATAAATAAATAAATAAATAAATAAATAAATAAATAAGGCAGGGGGTGTAGCTCGGAGATCTGATGCCCCTGGGTTCCAAACCCAGTACCGCAAATGAATGAATGAATGAATGAATAAATAAATAAATAAATAAATAGGGCTGGAAAATTTAACACTGAGGTAGAATGCCCCTGAGTTGAATCCCCAGTACCACAAAAAGATTAAAAGATGAACAATTATAAGGGGAACACATTTAGAAGGAATTGAATAGTATAATAAACTATGTAAACAAAAACTCTATTGAGAAAAATAAAATAAAGTAATATAAAACAAAATTAGACATAAGAAGGGAAGATTTAGATAAAAAGCATGTTAATAGTAAAGGAATAGAAAAGGTAAATATTACAAAGATAATTAAAGACATAAAACACAAGAAAATAATTGGTGTCCTTTGGGAATAAAATAAATAAGGCAAATGTAATAAATCATCTAAAATGCAATAGAAGAGATTAAAATGCTTCTTAAATATAGACTGATACAGGTGTTATGGTTCATGCCTTTAATCCTAACACTTGGAATGCTGGAACAGGAGGAACACAGGTTTGAGAACAGATTCAGAAAACACAGCAAGATTCTCAGTAACCTAGCAAGACTTTATTTATTTATTTATTTATTTATTTATTTATTCATTTATTTATTTATTTTGGTACTGGGGATGGAACCCAGGGGCATTCCACCTTCAAGCTCTTACCCCAGCCCCACTTCTTTTAATTCTTTATTTTGAAACAGGGACTCACTTTGTTGTGGAGGGTCTCACTAAGTAGCTGAGTCTGGCCACAAGCCCAGATCCTCCAGTCTCAGCCTCCCAAATGCTAGCATTGCAAGTGTGCACCACCACACCTGGCAAACACCCTATTTAAAAACAACAAACGAATGGGCTAAGGGTATAGCTTGGAGGTAGAATGCCTCTGAGTTCAATCCATCATCACCACCAAAAATAAATAAATAAAAAATAAAAATAACATCCACCCCTACAGAATGCTACCACTCTACAGGATAAATGTAGAATTTTTGTAGTTCTATATAATGATGTAAGTGATACAATAATGATATATATATATATATATATAATTTTATGCACCTAAAGAAAAAATGGAATATAATATATATATATATATATATCAAGAATACTAGAGAAATATAAAATGAAAAGAACATAATTTACATAAACATGTGTTTTTTAAATTCCTTACTGAACAGTCATTGTCAGAATACATGCTAGTAATAGCACCATAATTAGAAGAGAAATGGTTATTACAGGTAATAGTTTTTTTTAATATAAGATATGAGTATTATAAAACCCCTAGAAATAAAACATTTGGTACTATTTTAATCAAATTATGAATCATAATATATTATCCATATAATATATTATCCATTGCCTTCTTTTAAAATTTATAAATCTAAGCGGGGTATGATAGTACATGCTTGTAATCCCAGCATTCAGGAGGCAGAAACAGGAGGATCACAGTTTGCAGACAGCTTCAGCTATTTAGTGAGGCCCTCTGCAATTCAGTGAGACTGGGTTTCAAAATAAAGAATAAAAAATAGGGCAGGGGTGTAGCTCAGAGGTTGAATGCCTCTGGGTTATATCCCTGAACCCACAAAAAAGAATAAAACAATTTATAAATCTAGTTTTGATAGCTTGGTGATACTAAGACCTGCCCATTTACTAATCTCTCTAAAAATGTCACTTTATTTATAAAAAAATGTTATGTGGAAATATGATCCAGTTAAGAGAAATGAAGTGAGAATATCATCCTTAATTTATTAGGTGGGCCTTAAATTTAATAACAACTAGACTTATAAGAAAAACACAGGAGGAGGAGAAAGATGCTGACCGACAGTAGCAGCGCATATGAATCCTGCTGACACTTGATCCCCATTGTCCCAAAAAGTGAGCACTACAAAGCCAGATAACACTATCAGTAGAAGAATATAAACAATAAACACAAGTGACAGAGAAAAAGAACACCAGAAGACCGACTAGAGAGGAAAAAAAAGTGCTACCTACAGTGGCAGGTGTCGACATCGTTTGCAGGCCTCCCGCACAGCACCGCATGCCAGTGATAAAAGGGTAACAAGGATTTGAAGGGAGAAGCAGCAGACCCATGGGTTGTATGTCAGCCTGTGCGAAGACCTGCTACAGCATATGGGAGCTAACCATGCCATCCAGGGACCCAGAGTGGAGCTCAGCACCAGAATAAAAATTTGCCACTTTCGTGAAGCACCACTGCGATGCCATTAAGTTAGTGAGAGTCCAGCCCACCACACCCCCAGAGTCGCAGCCCAGAGAGCATCAGAATCTTAAGTAAAGCTGTATCCTGAAGAGGAACCCCCAGCTCTGTGCCCCTAGGGAGTCACCCAGCCATGATAAAATTCCTGGGTCTGAGATCTCCTGGTTCAACCTAATAAAAGGGGAGTGGTGACAGACAGTACCACACTCTCCAGAGTCTCAGAGCTGCACTCAATAATACTGTAATCAAGGTCATGGCTCCCATAAGAAATTACCCACCCACATGCCCTTAGAGTCTCAGTCCCTATAAACACCCCGGGTCTGAGACTTCTTAATAAAACCCAGAGAAAGTGGGAGAGGGGGCTACAGTTGGACATACCAGAAGCTCTAACAGGCTCAGGCTATGATCATCAGAAAATGAGGGGGGGGGGAAACCTAGATAGACCCAACTAGTAGAAGCTCCAAGATCACCACAGACCTCCCAATTGTGGTGAATGTGGAGAATTCAGACCAGACCAGGCCTAGCTATGGAGAACAGAGACTCCTACATTGAGTTTGGTCTCAGAGACATATGTCACTAACAGTGGCAGAGAGAGACCTAGACTTCAAACAGGAAGAAAGCATGAGGGTGACCTGCACTTAATACCAAACACAGCCTGAATGGAAGTGGCCATCTACATAGGGTGAGGAAATCTCAGAAACCAAACTCACAGCAGAAAGGGTGCAGATGATACTCGGTATCTACACAGAGAGAGACTGCTGCATACCTATATGCTGGATAGTCATTTAGTTGTAGAGTTGCATCAATTGTGGTTGAGGTTGTTTTGGTTTTATTTGTTTCCTTTGTGTGTGTGTGAGTGTGTATACCTGGTTTGTATTTTTGTTGTTTTTTGTTTTGTTTTTTATTTTTAACCTATTCCCAAACCCTCTCCCAAGCTTCTTCCTTTATACATACCAACTCTCTTCTTACTATCCCTTTACTGTCTTTCTTCTGCTTTATGTCTCTTCCTTGCCTTGTATCAAACCTACTTCATATCATTATACCACAAATTCAACATTGGTAACTAGAACACTACTTTATCCTTACTATCTCTAATCTCTACTATATACTACTATACCAGACTCATACTTTCATTCTATTCAACTCTATCTGAGATTTTACCCTATTCTTCCATTTACTCTTGAACTTCCTTTTTCCTCAATCTTCATGGTTGAATACAATACAAACTGCCCATGGATATGCCAGCTGACACCTGGAAACTGAGAGAAATTATCAAAAGCAACAGAGGCAAATGCCTGAAGTCATAAAAAGGAGGAACGACAAAAGATCAATGAGCTCCCACAACTCCACAACTATAGAACCTGATAATAAAAGAATTGAAGAGTTCTCCAGAAGGCCAAATCAGAAATGTAACTGTAGAATTAATACAGGAATTCTGAAAACAATTTAGAGAGTCTGAAAGAAATAAAGGATGCAATCACTGAAGTAAAGGCACCTATTCAAACAATAAACACTCACTTAGACCACATGGAGAGTAGAATTTCACTTCTAGAAGATGATCACTCCAAAAATTAACACACAGTTTATAATATATTAAAAACAATTCTACAGCTGGAATTAGACACTGAAGAAATATGGGCCCATCTTAAAAGACCTAATTTGAGAATAATTGGCATGGGGGTGGGGGGGAGAAGGTGAAACCAAAGGTCTCAACAATCTTCTCAAAAAAGGAATAGCAGAAAATGTTCCAAACATAGAGGAAGAGATTGACACAGTTACAGGAAACTTATACAATCCCCTTTAGACAAGATCAGAGAAAATGTTCCCCATGCCACATAATAGTCAAATTGACCAATATAGAAGCCAAGAAGAGAATCTTAATGAGAACAAAAACAAAAGACAAAGTGACATTCAAATGGAAACCAATTACAATCACTCCAGACTTCCCAAACCAAGTCATGAAACCCAGAAGGACCTGGAGTAACATATTCCAAAATCTGAAAGAAAACAAATTGCAGTAAAAAATTTCCTACCAAGCAAAACTATCTCTCAAATTAGATGGGGAAATAAAATTCTCTCATGACAAGCAGAAGCTGAAGGAATTTATGTCTTCAAACCCAGAACTAGAGAAAATATTCAAAGAGATTAACTACAAAGATCAAACAAGAAATACACACCAGAACCAGAGAAATAAGAATTTCCATCCAGCAGAAAACTAAGAAGAGAACAAACAATATTTCATATAGAAGTAAAATCTTAACATGTTGGGAATTAAAAATAATCTCCCAATAATCACACTGAATGTAAATGGATTCAACTCTCCAATAAAAAGATATAAAGTAATAAAATGGATTAAAAACTAAAATGCATCTATAGGTTACTTTCAAGAAACACACCTTATAAGTAAAGATATCAACAAACTCAAGGTAAAAGGCTGGGGCAAGATAAACTATGCAAATGGAACACAAAGACAGGCAGGAGTTGTAACTATGATATCAGATAAGTTGGACTTCAAACCCAAGCTAATTAGAAGAGACAAAGATGGTCACGTTTTACTGATAAAAGGAATAATCCAGCATGAGGAAACAATGATAATCAACATTTATGCTCCAAACTTTGGTGCAGCTCCTTTCATAAAACTCTTTGTAATATTAAGTCACATATAAATCCCAATACAATAATACTGAGAGACTTCAACACACCTCTCACACCATTAGATCAATCTTCTAGACAGAAGGTCAGTAAAGAACACCATTAACCAAATGGACCTCTTAGACACATATAGAGTATTCCACCCATCTACATTAGAGTTCACATTTTTCTCAGCAGCTCACTGAAACTTCTCCAAGATAGATCACATCCTAGGCCACAACGTGAGCACCAGCAAAAAAAAAAAAAAAAAAAAAAAAAAAAAAAAAAAAAAAAATGTGACATACTTCCCTGTCTCTTTTCAGACCATAATGGAATAAAACTAGAAATCAACTATAAGAAGACTCAGAGAAATAAAATAAACATATGGAGACTGAACACCACACTTCTAAATAAAAAATAGGTCATAGAAGTAAGGAATGAAATCAAGAAATTTCTAAAAACAAACAAAAATAGAGATACAATATATCAAAACCTCTGGGACACAGTGAAGGCAGTATTAAGAGGAAAACTTATAGCACTGAGTGCCCACATAAGAAAAACAGAAAATCATCAAATAAATAACTTAATGACACATGTCAAAGCCCTTGAAATATAGGAACATTCAAAACCCAAAGCCAGTAGAATACAAAGAATTGTTAAAATCAGAGCAGAAAAATCAATACAGAAAATCAATAAAACAAAAGCTGGTTCCTTGAAAAAATTAACAAGATAGATAAACCACTACCCAATTTAACTAAAAAAGGAGAGAATCAACTCAAATTTTGAAAATAAGAGATAAAATGGAGATATCACAACTGACAGTGCAGAAATCCAGAGGATTATCGGAAATTACTTTGAAAAACTATACTCCAACAAAATGGAGAATCTGGAGGAAATTGACAACTTTCTAGGTAAATACAACTTTCCTAAACTAAGTCAAGAAGACATAGAAACTTAAACCAACCAATTACAATCAAAGAGATTGAAACAGCAATAAAGATCATACAATCAAAGAAAAACCCAGGACCAGATGGCTTCCCAAGTGAATTTTGTAAAACCTTTAGATAAGAATTAATCCCAATAGTCCTCAATCTATTTTGCAAAATAGAGAGAAACAGGACTCTCCCAAATACATTCTATGAAACCAACATCACACTAATACCAAAACCAAATACAGACAGTTCAAGGAAGAAAAACTACAGGCCTATATCTTTGATCAACTTGGATGCAAAACTGCTAAACAAACTACTAGCAACATGCATTCAAAAGCACATCAAGAAAATCATACACCATGACCAGGTAGGGTTCATCCTAGGGATGTAAGTCTGTTTCAACATATGAAAATCAATCCATGTAATCCATCATACAAACAGATCCAAAGACAAAAATCACATGATCATTTCAATAGATGCTGAAAAGCCTTTGATAATATACAACATCCATTTATAAAAAAAAAAAGCACTGCAGATAATCAGAATAGAATGAATATATCTCAACATCATAAAGGCAGTCTACAATAAGTCCATAGCCAACACCATATTAAATGAGAAAAAACTACGGGAATTCCCCCTAAAAAAAGGAACAAGGAAAGGATGTCCATTATCACCACTTCTCTTCAATATAGTACTTGAGACTCTAACCAGAGCAATAAGACATAAAAAGAAAATCAAAGGAGTACAATTAGGAAAAGAAGAACTCAAACTTTCACTATTTGCAGATGACTTGATACTATACTTAGACCCAACAAACTCAACCAAAAGATTTATAGAACTGATCAACAAATTCAGCAAAGTATATGAATACAAAATCGATCTTAAAAAATCAGAAAGTTTCTGTATACCAACCATAAATCCACTGAAAAAGAAATTCAGAGAACACTTTCATTCGGGATTTACCACAAAAAATAATATACTTCGGAATAATCTTAAACAAGGAGGTAAAAGATGTCTACAAAGAAAATTATAAAACATTGAAAAAAGAAATCAAAGATCTTAGAAGATGGAAATCCCTTCCATGTTCATAGATAGGCAGAATAAATATTATCAAAATGACCATACTCCCAAAAGTGATCTACAGATTCAACGCAATACCCATTATTTTACCAAGATCATCACTTACAGACATAGAAAAATAAGTTCTTAAATTCATTTGGAACAACAAAAAACCCAGAATAGCCAAATTAGTTCTCAGAAATAGAAACCATGCAGGAGAAATCACAATACCTGACTTTAAACTATACTACAAAGCCATTGTAATGAAAACAGCATGGTGCTGGCACAAAAACAAATATATAGACCAATGGAGCAGGATTAAAGACTCAGAAAGAAATCCACACACTTACAGACAATTTATTGTTTTTACAAAGGGGCCAAAACATACACTGGAAGAAAGAGTCTCTTCAACAAATGGTGTTGGGAACACTGGTTAACGATATGCAAAAAAAAAAAAAAAAAAAAAAAAATGGAAGTAAATCTCACTTTCTCACCCTGCACAAGAGTCAATTCAAGATGGGTCAAAGACTGGGAAATTATACCAGAGACTTTGAGGCTCCTTGAAGAGGGCATAGGTCCAACATTGCAACACATAGGCATAAGATAAAAACTTTCTCAACAAGACCCCAAAGGCACCACAAACTAAATGGTGAATTAATGGACTGCATATAACTGAAGAGCTTCTGCTCAGAAAAGGAAACTGTCAAGATCCTCAATGGAGAACCAACAGAATGGGAGAAAAATTTTGCCACCTACTCTTCAAATACAGGACTAATATCTAGAAAATAGAGTGATCTTAAGAAACTCAACACTAATAAAAACAAATAATCCAATAAAAAATGGGCAAGTGAGCTAAATAGACACTTCATGAAAGAATAAATTCAAATGGCCAATAAATGCATGAAAAACTGCTCAAAATCATTGACAATCAGAGACATGCACATCAAAACTACATTGAGATTCCACCTAACTCCTACTAGAATTGCAATCATTCAAAACACAAACAACAACAAATGCCAGTGAGAATGTGGAGAAGTGGGAACTCTAAAACATTGTTTGTGGAATTGCAAATTAGTAGAACCACTTTGGAAAGCAATTTGGAGGATTGTCAGACGAATGGGAACTAATTTACCATTTAACCCAGTAATACCACTTCTGGGTATTTATGGAAAAGAAAGCAAACCAAACTACCAAACTAATTCATGTGTATCTATGTACATAGCTGCACAATTCAACATTGACAAACTATAAAACCAGTCAAGATGTCCATCAACAGATGAATGAATTTCAAAACTGTGGGATATGTACACAATGGAATTTTACTCAGCTATTGAAAAAAAAAAACACAATTACATGATTTTTAGGGTAATGGATGGAACTGGAGGACATTATGCTAAGTGAGATTAGTCATTCACAAAATGTAAAAAATTGAAAGCTAAGGTGAAATGGGTCATAGGAGGATCTCCAGCTAAAAAAGAAGATCCTATAGAGGTGCAAACAAAGCAACCTAACTGAGAGAATGGGATGGGGGAAGAAGGAAACTCTCTAAAGCACATGATATACTTAAGCATATCAATGTCAACCACTATGCCAAGCATGGGAAGGAGGGAAAGGGAGGGAATGGGGTGGGCATGGGGTAAGGGCTAACTGGGTGATGTATACATGTATATCTACCAAGTTTTTTTTTTTTATTCCATTATGATGTATGAATACAATGCACCAATAAAAAAAAACAAAAAGTAAAAAAAAAAACACAGTGATCTCTTTCTCTCTCTCTCTCTCTCTCTCTCTCTCTCTCTCTCTCTCACACACACACACACACACACACACACACACACACACGCACACATACACACAGAAATAATGTGGAGATGGAAAAAAAGAAATGCAGTAAACAGTCAAGTTGGCTGCAGATGCAAGGGTTGCTTTGTCTGTGAAAGCCCTGGGAGAAAGTTCAACACTACCTACAGCTTGGTTTTGATCCTCTGTGAAAACAAATTTCAAAATTTGAGGCAACTGTGTTAGTTAATTTGTATGTCAACTTGGCTAAAGGCCATGTCATCCAGTTGTGTAGTGAAACACATCTGGATGTAGTGAAACACATCTGGATGTTAATATGACATATTATAACAATTACAAGTACACTATTTAAAATTCTTCTGTCTTAATAAAATTATGTCCAGTCATAAACAAGCAAAAAATGTCTTAAACTTTAACCATAGGTAAAGGTATATGATAATACTCTTTTCTATTTTATTTTATCATTTTTTAAATTTTATGTGGATCACATTGAAAATGGAATGCATTCAGACTGTGATTGGTGCCCTCTCCCACCCCCACTTACCCTTTCCCCCCTCCCAACAATGACTGTCCAGGTTAACCATGCTACATTCATATGTTTAAACATATTCAGGTATAGCTCCTTTATTAATCAAACTCAGCCTTCTTCCTCTCCTACCCTTCCATTTTAGCTTTGATGAGGTTCCCCTCCCATTATTTGGAGTCCCTCTGTTATTCCTAATAGTACTTAATTATGGAATATTAGAGAAAACATATATGCCTTCTCTTTCTGTGCTTGGCTGATATCACTTAACATAATGTTCTCCAGGTCTATCCATTTTCTTGTGAATGACATGATTTTCTTCTTCTTTATAGCTGAGTAGAATTCCATTGTGTTTATTTCCCATAATTTTGCAATCCATTCATCTGTTGATGGAGAACTAGGTTTGTTCCATATTTTGGCTATTGGGAATTATTCTGCTATAAACATGGGTATGCATATGTTACTGTAGTTCTCTGATTTCAACCCCTTTGGAAATATACCCAAGAGTGATATAGCTGGGTCATATGGTGAATCAATTTTCAGTTTTATAAGGAATCTCCACATGATCTCCATAGTGGCTAAACTAGTTTTTATTCCCACCAACAGTGTAAAAGAGTTCCTCTTTCTCCAAATCCTCACCAGCATTTGTTGTTATTTGATTTCTTTATGATTGCCCCTCTGATTGGGATTAGATGAAATTTCAGCATAGTTTTGATTTTCATCTCCCTGATGGCGAATGATGTTGAACATCTTTTATGTATCTATTGGTAATTTGTATCTCTTCTTTTGTGAAGTGTCTATTCAATTCAGTTTCCCGTTTCTTGACTGGGTTAGGTTAAGGGCCTGGGAGTCTATCCTGGAGGTAGAAAAGCCACTGGGTTCCACCCTCAGTACCACACACACAAAAATAAACAAGTAAATAAAATAAAATAGAACTAGTGACAGTGTGAAAGAAAAACAAAGCAAAACAAACCAACCAACAAACAAAACCAAATAAAAGAAAAAAAAAGTCCTATTATGTATATAGGGCTGGGCCAGTATAATATCTATGTCTGTTCACTGTGGTAGATTCTGGAGTATTTTTCAATGTCTCTTATTTGTTCTATAACCCATTGTCAGCTTTTGAACCCACTCTCTGAGTGTTTGTGCCCCTCTCTTGCCTCTTACAGCTTTGTGTTTAGGTGTTAGTGCATCAGGTGTCACTGTTAATGAGTTCTGTGTAAGTCCAGGGATCTGTGTTTTCCACCCTGTGCTCCACGCACCCTCAGGCCTCTGTGCTCTCTGCCCAGGGCTTAAGAGCTGTACTCTGCACCTGTGCTTTCCTACCCTCACTGGTGCTGGAGTGTTCAGTGTAGTATTGGAGCAAACTCCTGTCACCCTGTGCAGGTACTGAGCCTTGAGCACCTTTCCTGTGTCTCTGGGGGTCCTAACTAGACTAGCCCACTTTGTCCCAAGGCTGCTCTGGGTGGTCTTTGGCTGAGTACTGATTAATGTAAGTGGTTACCTGGTACTGCTGCAGGGTGTTTGGAGGGCTCACTGTGCTGCTGCAGATACCACCTCTGTTGAGTGCACAGGCTTTTGGATTTTTTTCTGCATCCCTGATGTGTGGTGCTATTCACTTAAGATGTTGGACCTCTGTGGCCACTTTCAAGTTCTCGGATTATTTTTCTGAATTTCTTGGGGCTTCCTTTTTGGCCAGAGGTGGAGCTAGCAGCCAGCAACTGGGCCATGTCTACAGCAGGTCTGTCGTGTCCTCGTGCTTTTTGCAGTAGATTTTGCAGTTCAGAGTATTGAATTTCTTCCACCATGATTCCTGATTCTGTGTTGTTTCATGGCGTTTATTTATTTTGTTTGTCAAGACACTGCCTTCTCAGTTGTTGAACTTTGTTTTAGCTACTGAAATGCGGTATACTCCACAGTCACAATTTTGAATCAAACCCCCAAACCCCTATAATACTCTTTATGTATAAACTATGCATTGAAATAAGCAATTTGTAGAAAAGTTGTCAATAAAGAAACTATTTTTACATGTTGTTCTGTGCAAACTTATATAAAACAAGACTTATATAAACTTATATAAAACAAGTCATTTCAAAAACATATTGTAATTGTGACAAAGGCAATGTTTTATTAATGATCACTATGCAAACTTTATAAAATTTGTGACACTTTAGGGCATAGAGAATATAGAGAGAAGAAAGCAAGAACAGAGATGAGGGAGGGAGGGAGGGAGGGAGAGAGAGAGAGAGAGAGAGAGAGAGAGAGAGAGAGAGAAAGAGAGAGAGAGAGAATTATGAGATTAGTATTTATTGGAACAGAGATTGAGAAGTCCATTTACCATAAAGCTCAATTATGTCAGAGCCTCAGGTCTAAGTCCATTATGGGTCTGGTCTTCTGGTCTGGGTCTTCAGGCCTGACCTTAACCAGTGCCCATCCAGAACCAAGGTGAGAAATTGCTCATGCCTACCAACATAGCTGGCCAGGTTAGGTTCAGCCTCATTATTGGCTGTTGACATGGAAAGGTGACAAAGTTTCTTGGCAGAATAAGCTGTGAGGATATTTTAGCCTTCAGCTGTGGGCTTTCAGATTGCTAGTGACTCCATATAATTGACAAGGTGCTTCTGATCAGCAAGACTTGCACCTGCACATTGCTTATTAGGTTTTAGGCTTTGGACCTTGTGTCTGGTGCCTGAGTGTTGTTCCTGATATCCTGGGTGTGTGGTGCCAAACCTGTATGCATGAAAAGATTTAGACTTGTGTCCTGAACATCATGCTAAAGTGTGGCGAGCCACACCCAGGTATACTGTGAGAGTTAAGTCCCTCTTTGGACTTTTAAAAAATATGTGCTCCATACCATCCATCCCCTGATTCCTTAAGTGTTCACACACACAGGGACTATGTGGAATTACAAAATTATGGTTACACAGAAAGTCTCAACAAAGTAATAAGTAAATATCCAAAATAAAAAACAAAAGGTATACAGAGTATACAGATGTTGTTGAGGAAAGTTATAGCAAAATTAATATTTACAATACATATTCCCCAAAGAAATTAAAAAAGATACAAACAAATGTTCCAGTGCTAAGTGAATGAGAAAAGACTGTACCATGCCAGTAAAATAGCATCAACCAGTACAGAAAAGGAATATGGAGTACATAAAAAAGCAGACCCCTAACTAATGGACTGGTTTATCATGAAGTAGAGAAATCCCCATGGGGGATTAATAGTCCCACAAAGTACATCCCACAAAGTAGGTATATGGAATTTAAAGAAACTTAAACTTGTTTTTGTATTTGTTAATGTTAATGTTGTAAACAAGACTGGTAGAACTTTCAGTAGCTTTAAGAAATAGCAAAATTTCCCTTTTGGGTTGTTAGGTGGTACTAGACATGAAAAACTTCAAGAGGCACAAGTTCAATTTTATAGCATCTTATAAAGACTCAGTAAGGGAAGTTTGCCATCATTGTTATATTGTATCTCTTCTGTGAGCCCCAAAGTAAAAGTGCCATTATACATTGTAAAGTAGAAAATATGGGGGAGCCAAAGTAAGAGACATTTAGTTAAATTATGTGCAGTCTTCAAAATGGCTTCATAGGTATGGCTTTTTTGTTATTCTTTTCTATTGGGTATACAATATCAAGTAGGTAGCCTCAAGTCGGGCAACCATAATTGTTTTAATTGTTATTTTTACTATTAAGGTCAGTCAAAGCTCTTAGGAACTTTGTAAGAAAACTCTTGACTTCTTTATTCTTTTCCTTTACCAGCTGTAAATCTTCCAGGAGGAGTCAGGGTCTTGCTGACCACATGAATTTCCCTGAAGCATTTGGAGTATTTCCCTCTCCAATGATTCTCCTTTTTGCAGAATATTCACTGGGGCTCTTGGTGTCTGGGGTCATTGAAATCCCCGTGATCTGGAGGTCAGGTTACTTACCAGAGTTGCAGAGCCCTTTGAAGGACCCAGTCTTCCCTGGATCCTATTTGATCTTGGAGGGCAAGGGCCAAAATATTGGCTGGCTTTTCTTGATCCTTCCTTTTCCTGATTTTTTTCCAAGTCTCAATTGTTCAACACCGAGAAAGTCAGTTTTATTAGTCCTTTTCAATAGGCTCATAGCATATCCGTTTTGTAAATGATGGCTAAAATAAAATATAGGTTTTATTTCTGTTAATTGTTAACTGGCACAGTTTTATAAGAAAAAATATAAATAAAATTATTAGGAACAAAACAAATCTAGTTTGTGTAATATCTCTGATAATTTTGCATAATAAAAGCTCGTCATCCCTGCTCTTGGGAGGCAGAGACAGGAGGATCGCGCAGGTTCGAAGCCAGCCACGCTGGCTTAAGAGACCCTGTTTCCAAATTTAAAATAAGTATAAAATAGGTCTGGGAGTGTAGCCCGGAGGTAGAAGGACTTCCAGGAACCCCAGTACCACCAATAAATAAATAAATAATTATAATACAATTAAGAACACACAACTATAAGACTGAAAAAAGGTATTGTTATTAACAAATTTTATTTGAATGATACAAGCTTGGAAAATTGGGGTATGGGAGGTAACTTATTCTTATATAATAGGCTTATCAAATGAAAACAGACAGATGTGGGCCCTCCTGGAAGGGAAGAAAAGAGGAAAAGGGGACCAAGAAGCTCCTATGGAATTTTATATATTAATATATGCATAGATATTTCTCACACTGAAAAACTTTATATGTCATCTAGGCTTTAAGTCTTATGTAAAACTTTATAATAATTTTCTTCTTATATCTATCAACATCTATGTAACTAATGGTGTTTAGCAGGTGTTTTGCTTACTGCAGTAGGGGATTAGTATTTCTGGAATTCTTCAAGCTATGAGATAAAAGACATGTTCATTTGTGGGGGGAAGGGGAGAATTTTTTGTACTTGGTTGATCTCATGAATGTTGTACTCCCAAGCTACAACCTCAGATTCTATTTACATATTTATTTTATTTTGTAATAGGGTCTTGATAAATTGGTTAGGGCCTAAGTTGCAGCAGGGGCTGTCCTTGAAATTCTGATCCTCCCACTTTACCTCCCAAGTACTGAGATTATAGGCACATACCACTACATATAGTGTATCTATTTAATTAATAAATTATTGGAGTATTTCCAAGGACCATCCAAGAAAATAATGAAAGGATTAACCTTCCTCTCCTCCTTTCTTTAATCTTTGGATATTTTATCATTACTTTTTCACAAAAATTCATCACCATTACTTTTTCACTAAATTATACAAGATCACATTAGCTTTCTTTGCAAAGTTAAATACAATTACTATTATAAAGTAAATTTAAGAAATAGTAGGTGCCATTGAAAAAATTAAAAAATGAACAGAGAAGATTCTGTCTCAGCCCACTCAAATATTAATATCAAATATTAATAGAAGTGACTTTTGATAGGGGAAAATTAAAGGTTGGTTTTTTTTTCCTCAAGCTTTTGACAAAGCCTCTTGAAGGCAGGCCAAATGAATTTATTTTAATCCTTATCATTAATTGTAGAAAATTAACAATTTATTAAAATAAAATTAATATATACTGCCAACTAGGCCAATTGTTCTGAGCAGGCTTAGATTGTGGAAAATAATCAAAACAGTCTACAATATTTTAATAATGTTTTTTGTAATCATGACCAAGACTGGCTCTTTACTTGTTAGCACTCTATGAAACTTTATACAGTTTATTATATTTTAGAGCAGAGAGAGCTTAGGTATCTGTCAACAGATGATTGAATATAGAAAGTATAGAAAGTATGGTATTCATACTTTCTAGGGTATGCAATGGGATTTTATTCATCCATAAAAAAGAATAAAGTTAGTTCATTTACAGAAAAATGAATGACTCTGGAGATTAGGTTGAGTGAAATAAGCCAGACTCAAAGTCAAAGGTTGTATTCTCTTCTATGTAGAAGTTAGAGAGAATAAAAAAAGGAGAAAGGGAGAAAGAGAAAAAAATGGGAAAATACTAAGGAATAGATTTGATTAAGTTATTTTATGTGCATGCACAAATATGCCTCAATAAATTCCTCTATTATATGTAATCACAATGACCAATAATTTTTTAAAGTAAAAAGGTATATTACATTAAATTGTCTACATAATTTATTTCAATAAAAAATGAAAACCAACAATTCTACAACTATTCTTATTTGTTTTGTAAAAAGTGTGGCTTTTTTAGCTGGGCGTGGTGGTACATGCTCATAATCCTAGTGTGTGGGAGGCTGAGACTGGAGGATTGCAGGTTCAAGGACAGCATTAGCAATTTAGTGAGGTAAAAAACCTAGTAAGACCCTGTTTCCAAATAAGAAATTAAAAAATAAGTCTGGGGATGTAGCTTAGAGGTAGAATGTCTCTGGGTTCAATTCCTAGTGCTACAAAAACATGTTGCTTTTTTACTGAACTTAATCTTTGGTACAAAATATATAAATATTGTACATGTTAATAGCTTATTATGTGGTGTTTCAATACATGAATACCTTGTAATGTTCAAATCAGGTCAAAAAATTTCTATGTTCTCAAACATTTATCATTTGTTCTTAGTGATTTTTTAAATGTTTTTATATTTTTGTATGACAGAGAAAACTCATGGTTTATTGCATGTTAGGCAAATACTCTAAGACTGAGCTGCACCTACAGCACTGTCTATTTTTACTTTGAGACATGGTCTCACTTAGTTGCCAATTCTGGCCTTGAACATGAGAATGTCCTGCCCCAGCCTCCTGAAGTTTTGGAATAATAGGTGTGTGCCATCACATCCAGAGGATAATAAAAAGATTTAAACCTTTTTTTTTTTTTTGGTACTAGGTATTGAATTTAGGGGCACTCTATCTACTAGTTACACCCCCAGATCTTTTTATTTTTTATTTTGAAACAGGGCCTAAATTACCATGTGTTTACCTTGAACTTGAGATCCTCCTGTTTCAACTGCTCAGGAACTGTTGGATTACATGTTTGTGCCACTATGACCAGCTAGAATTTGGAAATTATATTAAGTAAACCTACTGATAGCATAGTCATTTATAAATAAGATAATAATAGTTTATGATTTCTATTTATATGCAAATTTCTTATTTTATAAAAGCAATTATTTTAAATTATAAATAACATGTTGAAAATCAATAGTATATTATCACTTTAATATACATATACATATATATTTATTTAGCAAAATAATTTGTAACAAATATGTCTAACAATTTATACTGTAGAATCACAATGTATTCTTTGTTTTAAAAATTTAAGATAATATTCTCACATTATTCTAACATTACTCAATTCTCCATTTTTCTTGTTTGCTTATTTAATTTTGTGTGGTAATCAAAGTAAATTCATAATTAGCTAAACATAATCACATATGAATAAATATCCTAAACTAATAACCTCTTCTTAACTCCCTATTTTCCACTATGTATTGAATTGTTGAAAATTAAAGGAAATGGGTCTCATACTAGAGGCTAGTATATAGGAAAGATTTATGCACTGAACAAAACAGATAATTTAAGAATTCATATGTTAATATGCATGCAAATATTTTTTTAGGCATTGATTTCCACAGGTCTATTATATTTTAAATTCTGGTGGTGTCTGACATCTGTTAAAAGTTAAGTTCTATAATTTAATTTGGATTTATGCACTTCTAAAGAAAAAACTTCTGGAATAATAATTTTCACAATTAGTTATGCATATACTTAAGCACAGTCATCTGTGCACTTATTTTTTCTCAAATTAGGAATGATTATGTGCATATTATTATAAATTTCTTTAATTTTCTTCTAAATTATTATTACTCAATAAATTAAATTTTACAGTTGTTAAGCTCATGCTATGTATTACTTTATGGTACCTCATTTTGATCCTTGTAACATCCCTGAATTATGGCAACCATTCCAATATGACAGATAAGATACTGAGACTCAGAGAAGTAAGGTTAGCTACTCTGTCAAATGGAGAGTAAATAGATGACTTGGAAATAAAAACTCATACCATGTGTCCTATTCTCCTCTACTAGGATGTTTCTTAAGTGTTATATACTTTCACTACCTGAATATGATGATTCTCACTGATTTAAAATATATTTATTTTAAATATTCAAAAAAATATTTTTTGAGTGTGTGGGTCTGGGGATGAAACCCAGGGGCATTCGTCCTCCGAGCTACACCCCCTGTCCTATTTTTTATTCTTTATTTTGAAACCGGCAATGAAACTTGCCATGAGGCAAGGCCACTACTGGGGCCTCCAAGGCCAGGATTAGAGCCAGCTGAGGGGTTAGGCTGGTGTCAGGGCCAGCAAGACCAGAATCAGTACTCCCATGAGGCAAGGCTGCTGCTTGAGCCAGCGAGGTCTGGAACAGTCCACCGGGTAGCCAGGCCACTACTGGGGCTGTCAAGAATGGGATTGGTACCTGCAACGTGGCATGCTCAAAGAAATACTGCAGAAAATAAAAATCAGATGCTTCCCCTAATCAGCAAAAACTAGGAGGAAAGGGGCAACAGGAATAGGTTGAGCTATAGAAAGGGCCCTATAGTGAAGCAACTAAGGTGACCAATCAGAGGGTATGGAATAGGGGAGGATGGAGCCTCTTTAAAACGCAGGAGGTACATAAACAAATGTATCAAAGTTAATCACCAAACAAGCATGGGATAGAGGGAGAGGGAGGGAATGGAATGGGAGCTGGATGAGGGCTAATTGGATGATGTGTGCGTGTATATCCTCTCAAGTCTTGTATTCCAATGTGATATATGATTACAATGCACCAATAAAAAAAAAATCATGAAAAAAATAGTTGTTTTGAAAGAGAAAATAGGAATTATGTTTTTAGTTCATTATAAAATCTATTTTTAGTTATTATACACCATTATAGGCTATATTTTTGTTTGTGTGTGTTTCTGGGACTTGAACCCAAGTGCAGTCTACCTCTAAACTATACCCTAGTCCTATTTCTTATGTACTCATTATTTTAAAACAGAGTTTCACTAAGTTGCAGAGGACCTAACTGAGGAGTTGAGGCTGGTCGTGAATCTGTGATCCTTCTGCCTCAGACTCCCACGTAATGGGATTACAGGCATGCCCCACCATGGTTGGCTTATATATATATTTTTATAATTATGTCCGTTTACATACAGCCTGGAAAGTTCATTTTGTAAAGCATTTTGTATTTTATTGTTTAGTTCTCATCTAAAATTTTTGGGTATCAATCAAGTACTAGATTACTTACATAATATATTTTATTTAAAGCTATATACATATATAGTTGGGTATAGTATTTGTTTAAATATTTCTAGATTAATCTGTTGTTATTATATTATACTAGGTACAGAATTATAAAATTATAATTCTTATAAGAAATATAAACTACAATAAGTACTTTAAAAATATTTGTTGTTACTTTGTAATTTTTTCAATTTTATTAAAAATGATTTTTTTTGGTTGAAATGGAGATAGAACATAGGTGCATTTTATTTCTGAGTTACACACCCAGCCTTATTTTTTAATTATTTATTTTTAAATAGAGTCTCACTAACTTGGAGAAAGCCTAACAAGTTGATGAGGCTGGCCAGAAACCTACAATCCTCCTGTCTCAGCTTCCCAAATACTGGGATTACAAGAATGTAACACCATGCCCAGTTAAA
This sequence comes from Muscardinus avellanarius, assembly GCF_963383645.1. Lineage (NCBI taxonomy): Eukaryota > Metazoa > Chordata > Mammalia > Rodentia > Gliridae > Muscardinus > Muscardinus avellanarius. Next base: position 91,205,051 of record NC_137786.1, on the reverse strand, counting down.
ATATGATTTTTTTTTTGTTTTGTTTTTGCGGGTTTGGGGATGGAACCCAGGGGCATTTGACCTCTGAGCTACACCCTCTGCCCTATTTTTGTATTCTTCATTTTTGAAACAGGGTCTCACTAAGCCTCACTAAGTAGCTCAGGCTGTCCACGAACTGCAATTCTTTGGTCTCAGCCTCCCGAATGCTGGGATTAAAAGCGTGCGCCACCACGCCCGGCTAAAACATGAATTTTTATTTATATTTTTCTTGCATTTTATTTGTCTCTTTTTCAGTTTCACATAAATAATTTCAATAAAATTATTATAGTATTCACATTATTATTTTTAATAATTTTTCAATAAGGTAATTTTTTTTTTTTGGTGGTACTGGAGATGGAATCCTTCTACTTCCGGGCTACATTCCCAGACCTATTTTATTTTTTAAAATTTGGAAACAGGGTCTCTTAAGCCAGCAAGGCTGGCTTCGAACCTGCGTGATTCTCCTGTCTCCACTTCCCAAGCACGGGGATTACAAGCGTGCACCACCATGCCCAGAAAATAAAATATTTTATTTTATTTATTTTATTTTTTGGGGGTCTGGGGATGGAACCCAGAGGCTTTTGATCTCTGAGCTACACCCCCTGACCAATTTTTTTTATTTGGAAACAGGGTCTCACTGAGTTGCAGAGGGCCTCACTAAGTAGCAGAGGCTGTCTGCGAACCATGATCCTCCAGTCTCAGCCTTCCAAATGATGGGATAACAAGCATGTGCCACCACGCCCAGCAAGATTTTTTTTTGGGGGGGGGGGTGTCTGGGGATGGAACCCAGGGGCATTTGACCTCTGAGCTACACCCCCTACCCTATTTTTTTATTCTTTATTTTGAACCGGGTCTCACTGAGTTGCAGAAGGCCTCACTAAGTAGTTGAGACTGTCCACGAACCGTGATCCTCCAGGTCTCAGCCTCCCAAATGCTAGGATTACAAGCATGCGCCACCATGCCTGGCTTAAGATAATATTTTAAATGTATGCCATTTCAATTTGATCCACATACAAAATAAATAATAAAAATAAAGTATTTAACCCCAAAAAAGAACTTACTCATGCACATTTTTCAAAATAATAAATATCCATTCTTAAAAAATGGCAACATTGGACTCTGGCCCCAACCCTGGGCGTGTGGGCAGGCGCTGGCGGGGCACCCTTCTGCAACCCCCTCTCCACTCGGAAGAACCCTGTGGTCTGGGCCTCTGGCCCCGACCCTGGGCGGGTGGGCAGGCACTGGCGGGGCACCCTTAGGTGATCCCCCTCCCCACCCAGAAAGGACCCTGTGGACCAGGCCTCTGGCCTGACCCCGGGCGTGTGGGCAGGCGCTGGCGGGGCACCCCTAGGTGACCCCCTCTCCACCCTGAAAGACCCTGTGGTCCAGGCCTCTGGCCCCAACCCTGGGCGGGTGGGCAGGCACTGGCGGGGCACCCCTAGGCGATACCCCTCCCCACCCAGAAGGACCCTGTGGTCTGGGCCTCTGGTCCTGACCCTGGGCGGGTGGGCAGGCGCTGGTGGGGCAACCCTATGCGACCCCCTCTCCACATGGAAGGACCCTGTAAATAAGAAAAGAAAAAGAAAAAAGGAAAATATTGGAGAGGCGTCAAGGAGGCCGTGGTGGATGCCAGGATACTGAAGATGCAGACAAAACTTATCCAAATTAACTGGAATTATTGGAAAAATTCCCCGCTATGGAGAACTGCTTCTTCTCTACATTGTTAAGAATCTTGGACATCACCTGTAAGGAGAGAGACTAGAGGAGACCAAGGAGAAAGACGGTGCTGAAAGCAGTCTCCGTGTTGGCGGTGGAGACTTGTATCCAAGAGAAGCAGAAATCGGAGCCTACCAACCTTATTTTTTTTTGGAGAAATTACACCACAGGTCAAATGCTACCGTTGCACATTGTTAGGAACACTGGACAACATTCAGAGTGGAAAAAGAGCTTGGGAAACATTTGAAATGGTGGAGGCAGTGGCAATGGCAGAGGCCGGCAACGGACACAGCAAAGCTGGGATTGGAGCCTGTCGTGAGGCAAGGCCGGTGATGGAAAAGGCTGGGATTGGAGCCTGCCGAGTGGTTAGGCCGGTGCTGGGGCCAGTGAGGCCAGAATCGGAGCCTCCCGTGAGGCAAGGCTAGTGCTAGGACCCTAGAGGCCGGGATCGGAGCCTGCCGAGGGGTTAGGTCGGTGCCAGGGACAGCGTGGCCAGGATTGGAGCCTACCGTGAGGCAAGGCCAGTGCTGGAACCTCCGAGGCTGGGATCGGAGCTTGCCGAGGGCTTAGGCCAGTGCTGGGGCCTCCAAGGCCTGGATCAGAGTCTGCTGAGGGGTTAGAACGGTGCCGAGGCCAACAGCCGGCATTGGAGCCTTCCGTGAGGCAAGGCCACTATTAAGGCCTCAAAGGCCGGGATCTGAGCCTGCCGATGAGTTAGGCCGGTGCTGGGGCCAGCGAGGCCGGGATCAGAGCCTTCCGTGAGGCAAGGCCGGTGCTGGGGCCTTCGAAGCTGGGATCGGAGCCTGCCAAGGGGTCAGGCCGATGCTGGTGCCTCCGAGGCCGGGATCGGAGCCTGCCATGAGGCAAGGCCAGGGCTGGGGCCTTCAAAGCTGGAATCGGAGCCTGCCAAGGGGTCAGGCCGGTGCTGGGGCCTCCAAGACCGGGATTGGAGCCTGCCATGAGGCAAGGCTGGTGCTGGGGCAACCGAGGCCAGGTTCGGAGCCTGCCGAGGGGACAGGCCGGTGCCAGGGCCAGCGTGGCCAGGATTGGAACCTGCCGTGAGGCTAGGCCGGTGCTGGGGCCTCCGAGGCCGGAATCAGAGCCTGCTGAGGGGTTTGGCCGGTGCCGGGGCCAGCGGCCAGCATCGGAGCCTTCTGTGAGGCAAGGCCACTTAAGGCCTCCAAGGCCAGGATTGGAGCCTGCCAAGGGGTTAGGCCCGTGCTGGGGCCAGCAAGGTCGGGATCGGAGCCTGCCGTGAGGCAAGGCCGTTGCTGGGGCCTCCGAGGCTGGGATTGGAGCCTGTCGAGGGGTCAGGCCGGTGCCAGGGCCAGCGTGGCTGGGATCGGAGCCTGCCGTGAAGCTAGGCCAGTGCTGGGACCTCTAAGGCCGGGATCAGAGCCTGCTGAGGGGTTAGACCGGTGCCGGGGCCAGTGGCCAGCATCAGGACTTCCGTGAGGCAAGGCCACTATTGAGGCCTTCGAGGCCAGGATCGGAGCCTGCGAAGGGGTTAGGCTGGTGCTGGGGCCATCGATGCCGGGATCGGAGCCTGCCGCGAGGCAAGGCCGGTGCCGGGGTCTCAGAGGCCGGGATCGGAGCCTGCCAAAGGGTTAGGCCAGTGCCGGGGCCAGCGGCCGTCATTGGAGCCTTCTGTGAAGCAAGGCCACTACTGATGCCTCCGAGACCTGGATCAGAGCCTGTAGAGGGTTTAGCATTGGAGCCTGCCAGGAGGAAGGCCGGTGCTGGGGCTTCCGAGGCCAAGATTGGAGCCAGCTGAGGGGTTAGGCCAGTGTATGTATCAAAGTTAATCACCAAACAAGCATGGGATCGAGGGAGGGGAGGGAATGGGATGGGGACTGGATGAGGGCTAATTGGATGATGTGTGCTTGTATATCCTCTCAAGTCTTGTATTCCAATGTGATGTATGATTACAATGCACCAATAAAAATAAATTTAAAAAAAAAAGGCAACATTAATGGTTAAACATTTGTACTTATATATTTGCATGCATATATACAAATATTCAAGAGACAGAGAGTGATCCCATGAGAAAGAATAACATTATTTATAATAATCATTTTTTTCTGAAATGAGATAGTTTTAGTTTAGAAATAAAATACTGGCCGGGCATGGTGGAGCAGGCTTGTAATTCTAGCATTATGGAGGCTGAGACCTGAGGATCGAAGTTTGTGGACAGCCTCAGCTACTTAGTGAAGCCCCCTGCAACTCATTGAGCCCCTGTTTCAAAACAAAAATACAAAATAGGGCAAAATAGGGGGTGTAGCTTGAAGATCAAATGCCCCCTGAGAGCTGGTCTTGGTGGCACAATTTGTAATCCCCACGCTTGGGAGGCGGAGATAGGAGGATCGCGCAGGTTTGAAGCCAGCCTCGATGGCTTAAGAGACCCTGTTTCCAAATAAAAATATAAAAATTATAAAAATAGGTCTGGGAGTGTAGCTTGGAGATAGAAGGTTTTCCAGGAACCCCAGTACCACCAAAAAAAAAAAAAAAAAAAAAAAAATGCCGCTGAGTTCCATCCTCAGATCCAGGAAAAAAGAAATAAAAATACTGCTTTGAGGTATTATCTATATTATTAAACCTAATGAGAAAATGATGTTAATGGCAGAATTAATACAATTTGTTTTCCGTTCCAGAGATCAGAGTTCAGAGATACTTCTTTAAAAACTGAATATGAGAAGAGTAATTTTATTCCTAAACTCAAGCCATTAGCATTTTTCATTTTTATAGATCCTAATGTTTTAAATGTGCAACTAAAATGCTTATTAATATGATTACTGAAATAACATTTATAACAGTATTATATTAGTTAAGTAGAAAGATCTAACAACAATTTGATGGTCCAGTATTGTGACTGAGAAAAAAAAATCTAAAGAAGACATACCCTTAAAGTATTTTTGATGCTAAGAATTTGTAATGAATGGATGATTATTATCCCATGTCCTATGTAATTGTATGCAGTAACAGTTATCTAATTTGCCTTTCTAAAAAATGAATGAAACTCCATTTAAAGGAATAGGGCAAAAATGAAGCCGAGGTAGTTCCAAGGGACTATCTTTCACAACAAATATTTAAAAATAAATAAAAACTTAAGACTCTTCTTTTTCAAATATCTAGACAACAGCTAAAGTTTATAGCGAATAATAATAATAATTAATAATAATAATAAACAATCTCTATCAAGAAAATAATAATATTCTCTGTCAGAAAAAAAAATGCACCTTAAAACAGCAGCCCTTATCCCCACTGTGTAAAGATAACTTTTCTAAAAGGAGAAGGGCAGGCCTCACTTTTGAAGAACTTTGTCTATTTTCATCTGTTTGGGTGCTCCCTGAAGGTTTGCTCCAAGAACTTTTGTTGTTTTGATTGTTTTTAATGTTTCCTAAGTCAATCAGGAACATAATTAGAAGAAAAGGATCCTACATTCCTCAAAAACATTAAATGGCATATAAAAAAATTTAAGCTGTCTAGGGCAAAATAATTGAAAAGATACAAAGTTTTGTTGAACTCTAGGATCAATGAAAGCACAAATAAAAGATGAGAGAGTTTGTTGCAAATAGCCTAAGCATTAAGAAAATGCCATCTGCCAATCTACAAAATCAGGGGAAAAAATCGATATTTTGTCCTTTCTTCTCATTTTTAATCTATCTTTCTCTCTTCTTCTCCTTTATTATTTCAGTATCTTATTTCCAATATTCAGAAAATGGCTGTCAAAACTAGCTGAACAAATGCTAAAGAAAGAACCCAGAAAACAAATATGAGAAAAAATACATTATTTACAATTATTTAGAAAAGCTTCCAATGAAAGAGCTGTATAAATACAAATAATGTGGAAAAAGAATAATATAATACCCTGAGTATATAAATTATAATGTTCAAAATTTTCAGTATACAACAACAGTAAAACAAAGAAAAATAGACCATCTAAAAAATAAAAAAATTAAGTCAGACATGTTGGCACATACCTATTATTTCAATACTTAGTGTTAGGTAGGTAGCCAGAGATGAACAGGGTAGGAAAAGAAAATCAAACAGAAAGGAGTCTTCCTGAGAAGAGATATGGAGAATGACCCTCTGTGCTCTGGTCAGAGACTTCCAGCTCATTACATTGCAGATTTCGATACTAGCAGAATATTCCAACATGGCAAATTTAGGACAGTCACACTAAGCAGTAACTGCCCCAAATTACTATGCATGAGTATGAGTTAGATTTCTGAACAATATAAAAACTCATCATGTGACAAACTCACCTCTTATTTCTTCATTCCCACAAGCCAACTCTGTGACCCTCCTGGTAAACGCAGCCAATTATGCTCATCCTGTATCCCCCTCCAATAAAATATTTCTTTTAAGGAGACAAGAGCTGAGGGAGACTCACTGCTGTATGACACAAAAAAAAAAGGAAAGAAGAAAGAAAGAAAGAAAGAAAGAAAGAAAGAAAGAAAGAAAGAAAGAAAGAAATTTAGTCCATTTACTGGATAAATTAACAGAAGGTATCAATTAAATAGAATGGATATTGGTGTTACTACTTTGACTTTGAATTATCTTAAATATTCTTACAGAGCTGAAGAAAATATAGAGAAGTATATAAGGACAGATTGAGAACATCAATGAAAAGATAGAAATTGCAAAAAGGAAATGAACTGAAATTCTGCAGCTGAAATGTACAACGACTGAAATAAAACAATTGCTAAAGTGCTACAACAGTGAATTTGAATTGATAGAAGAAAGAATCTAAGGTTTGTTCTAAGCAGACTTGTCATGGTCGTAACAACACTGTGGGCTCTTTTTCTCAATTCAAATTGATAAGTTGAATCGGGAAATTAAAACCAATAGATTAGTTGCAGCTTTAACAAATCTTTATGACAAACGTAGAAGAAAATATAAAAGGAAGAGAAGAGCAGCATGCCTAAAAGTCATGGTGGAGAGCCCAAAAGTGGAACTCTGATCCCCTCTCTGACCCTGGCTCTTAAATACAGTATTTTTATTGGTATGTTCTCATCAACATTAGCAAGACAATGGGTTAGTAATTTATTTATTAGGTAGAAGGTGTTTCTTTTTCTCTAGGCAGTGTACTTACTAAGTGCAGGGGTCAATAACCTAATTTGTTTTTAATCTCTGTTGTATTGGGCTTCATTGGTTGCCCATCAACTATGGGTGCTCTAAAGCAACACAAGGGAGTTTATACTTTTTGATAATTTTAAACTTATCAAGGCCAAGTCACAAAGAATAGGAGAAAAACAGAGGCAGGAGTAACAGCCAGTGTTACTCTCTAAGAGCAAGGTATAAGGCCCTTGCTATCTCCAGGCAGAGTCACCGTGATCTTAGAATTTTTAATTGTTTTTATATATTTATATGGCTAAAGGCTTTAATTTATATATATTTCTAAAGCTCAAGTCTTTGTCTTTGTGTGCTTCTAAAGATAAAGGCTTTAATTGTCTCTACATTCTTACTATGGGTTAATCATCAGGACAAAAGTCAGAGAGAAAGGGAAGGGTAAATTCTGAAGCATAACAGGAAAAGCTGAGGCCTCCCCCTGCCTGAGTGCCTGCACAGCAACCAGACTCTGACTGCATTTTTTTTATTGGAAGTTAATACTGGAGCAATTTTTCAATAGTGGCATAGACATAGATATTAGAAAGCAACCAACACAGTCTCAGTCATTTCAAGAACATTTATTGTAATCATCACTAAGACAAATTACTTAACACTCCCTGAAAACCTTATAAAACCTACAATTAGTATAACCTGGAAAGCAGGTCAGGCAATCCATTCACCACAGAGCTCTACTAACTGTGTCTGGGTCTTAGTTCTGGGTTAATTGTGAGTCTGGTCTGTATCTTCAGTCCTGACTTTAATGAGTGTTCAACCAGAATCAAGGTGAGTATTGCAAGGCAGCTACCAGCATTGTTGGCTAGGTCAGGGTTCAGCTTCATTATTGGTGGATGGCATAGAAAATGGCAAAGTTTCTTGGCATAAGAAGCTGTGAATTTCCAGTCTCAGGTCCTGAAAATTATAGTTTTCAGGTTGCTAGGGACTCCATGCAGTTGTCAAGGTGCTCCTGGTCAGCAGGCCTTGCACCTGTGTATTGTCTCTTAGATTTTGAGCTTTGCAACTTGTGTCTGGAGTCTGAATGTTGACCCTGATCTCTTAGGTGTGCTGTTCCACAACTATGTATGCTGCAAGGGTTACATTCCGTACAGCATGTCATATGTGAGCCACACCCAAGTGTGTTTTGGGAGTTAGGTCTCTCTTTGGCTTTAATGGGTAAGATAGAAGAAATAAAAATAATAGGTTAAAAAAAAAACAAAGACATTAGCTTTAAATCTAAAAAGTCCATGATAATTCTTATATTTATATAATTCTTATAATTTCTTATAATTCTTATATTTGTTTTTTTTTCTTAAACAAACATCCTCAAAAGACACTTAACTTTAATAGTAAGGGCCTAACAATTCACCTAACATTTCCGGCAAGTTTGGTAAGTAAAATATCTATAAAGAATTGTCTGACATTTGGTCAAGCTAAGGTGCCACCCAGCCACAAGCCATTGATTTCATGAAAATAACCTAGGATTCTGAGGAAATCCAGGCCTCCATTTCTGTTGTGCCCCCCCGCATGCATTTCCTCACAGGGATTGAGTACTAAAAAATAAAAATAAAGAATAAATAAAGACATCAAAGTCATTCTCTACCTCTTGAGATTGCCCATATTTTTTCTTAAACATGGATCTCCCACTCTTCTAAATAAATCTCTGTCTTTGTCTCTGACTGATTGTGCTAAAATTATTTTCCACCATGGAAGCTGTGGAATTCATGACCCCACCAATCTTGAGTTTCTGAGGAAAAAAAATCAACCTTCACTCTTGACAGAGTCCTTTTAAAAATTATCTGCTCCTTAGAAGTTCACCTGATATTATCTAGTCTGATGATCAGTAAGTAAAAGAAAATAAGTAGAAATAAGGGAGGAAGAGGTGAGGGAGAGGAACAAAGGAGGGAGGCAGAAATTCTGAAACCTGTAGGCCATGATAAAACATAGGAACTTGAGAAATGTGAGTTCAAAGAGTAGAGAAAATAATAAAGAATTTAATAAAATTTTGAAGATAAAAAATATTTAAGTCACTTAGGAATAAATATCTATAGGATTTTTCTTTCTTTTTAATCTCTGGGGGTTCTTGAAATTAATGTTCCATAGATATCAAGAGACAATTTGTAAGTTAGGGATGAAATATAAAAAAGTCAGCTTGAGGTTTATTTCACTGATAGTGTACCTGCCTAGCAGGCACATGGACCTGCAAGAAAAAAGAAAAGAAAAATAATAGACAAAGATATTATGTGCAAACAGTAACCAAAAGGAAGAAGGGATGGCTATACACATATTAGAAAAATATATTAAGTCAAAAACATACTTCAAAAGGTCTTATTGAATATTTAAGATATTAAAATGATGCAAAGTGCTATCTATATCAGCAATTAAAATAAATTAGAAATCAACAACAAAGGGAAAATTATCCCAAAGATTGGAAATTGAGCAATACTAAAAAATTAATCAAAGCATTGGACTTAGCTCTTCAAATCATAAATTTTAAGAACGAACAATTCAGTCTAAAATAACTATAGTTAATATTTTCACAATTGTGACTCTAAAGGGCCACTGATCTGTTAAATGTCTAATTTAATATTAATAAAAGTGTTAACTCTATAAAAATAAAGATTACATTTAAAGAATATCTTTTGGGTTTTTTGTTGTTCCAAATAAATTTAAGGACTGATTTTTCTATGTCTGTGAGGAATGATCTCATTAATTTAATGGGTATTGCACTGAATCTACAGATCACTTTTGGAAGTATGGCCATTTTGCTGATATTTATTCTGCCTATCTATGAACATGGAAGATCTTTCCATCTTCTAAGGTCTTTTTTTATTCCTTTTTTCAATGTTTTATACTTTTTTGTAGAGGTATTTTACCTCTTTGGTTAAGTTTGTGTCGTTTTTTTTGTGTGTGAAAAATCCCAAGTAAAAGTGTTTTCTGGATTTCTTTTTCAGTTAATTTATGGTTGGTGTACAGAAAAGTTTCTGACTTTTAAGATTGATTTTGTATCCACACACTTTGCTGAATTTGGTGACAAGTTCTATAAATGCCTTTTGTTTGAGATTGTTGGGTCTTTGAAGTATAGTATTATGTCATCTGCAAATAGTGAAAATTTGAGGGTTTTTTTCTATGTATACTTTTTTGATTTTTTTTTCTTGAATGATTGCTCTGGTTAGGGTCTCAAGTACCATATTGAAGAAAAGTGGTGATAATAGACATCCTTGTCTTGTTCCTGGTTTTAGGGGAAATTCTCAAAGTTTCTCCCCATTTAATATGATGTTGGCTGTGGGCCTATTATAGATTGCCTTTATGATGCTGAGGTATGTTTCTTCTATTCTGGTCTCTGCAGTCTTTTAGCATAAATTGATGTTGGATTTTGTCAAATATGTTTACAGCATCTATTGAAATAATCATGTGATTTTTGTCTTTGGTTCTGTTTATATGATGAATTAAATGGATTGATTTCCATATGTTGAACCAGCCTTACATCCCTGGGATGAGCCTACCTGGTCATGGTGTCTGATTTTCAGTCCTTACATTCATTTGAAACAACAAAAACCCAGAATAGACAAAGTAATTTTCAGGAACAAAAAACATGCAGGAAGAATCAAAATACCTGACTTTAAACTGTAATCTAGAGCCATAATAATAAAAAAAAAAAACAGCATGGTACTGGCACAAAAACAGATACATAGGCAAATGGAACAGAGTAGAATACTCAGAAACAAATCCACACACACAAATCCCACTGTTGGTGGGATTGCAAATTCATAGATCCACTATGGAGATGATGTAGAGATTTTTCAGAAAAGTGGGAATGGACCCGCCATATCCTCCAGCAATATCACTTCTGGGTATCTTTTCAAAAGGGTTGAAATCAGAGAACTATAGTAATATATGCATACCCATGTTCATAACATTACAATTCACAATAGCCAAATTATATAACCAACCAAGTATTAATTAATGAATAAATTAAATAAAAAATTATGGAAATACATACAGTGGAATTCTACTTGGCAATAAAGAATAAAAAAAACTATTTTAAATAATTATTTAATATAACTTTCTCTTGAAAAATAATTCTATCCTAATTATTTACATGGCAAGCCACCATTATTGCTTTTTTTTAAATTATAAAGATTTGTTTCTTTTAGAATAGTTATAAAATTTTCCACAATCTGTTTCTAGCTCTTTCACTATTTTTTAATAAATTTTATTAGTGTTTCTGTGTGTCGTCCCAATCATCTATTAAATCAAAATCTGTTGTTCAGGGTTTCTCAGAGGGATGCATGTCATAGTCAGCTGCTGCTAACCTATACTGGTCTGGCCATGGTCGCCGCTGCAGCTGCAGTCGCTGCCATCTTCCTCCTTCTTCAATATTTTTTAATAAAAGAAAACAGTATGTGTCTTTTGCAGGAGTTGGGGGCCCAAGTACTTAGTAGCAATGTGTTTTATCTCCCGCCAAGAGCGGAGGCCCACAGCTTTACCACGGAGAGTGGGTTCTGCTGCTCCGAGTGCACCCAGGCCCAGAGCTATGCAGATGAGCATGGCAGACAGACTTGCCCTTGTTTTCTGGGATGTGTGGGCACCAGCTGACCCGACTATGTGGGGCTCCATCTGATGTACCCCGGACATTTTTCTTACATAGTATGTTGTCCAGAGTTCCTGAGCATGTGAAGCAGGAACAGTATTTTCTTGGAGTGATTTATTCAACAGTTCAAGTGTGTTGGGCTAGATTTATCTATCTCTCTCCAATACTGGCCACCACTACCACAGTCTCCACCATCTAGGTCTGTCACTTCTCTTTTCTATTTTAGGTAGGAAGTCATGGCTAGAAATGTGTCTATATGTTGTCCCAATCCGATATTAAACCAAAATCTGATGTCTGGAGTTTCTCAGGGAATACATGTCCTATTTGGCCACTGCCAGCTATCGTCACTGTGGCCTTGGTCGCCACTGTGCCCACAGCTGCCACCATCTTGCCTTTGATGTTCTTTGACTATTTGATGAAGTTTAAGGTCAGTATTGAAAAATGAGTACAATTTCATACAAACTTCTAATTGTTTCAATTTCATACAATAATTACATATAAACTTTTAAGTATAATTATGTACAAAGTAGCAAATTTAATTGATATCATGGGAGGTATATTACTATATCTGTCATTTAATAGTTTTTTTTCATTCTCTCATTTTCTATAACCTGTATCATGTAGTTATAGCTGGTAGCTATTCTATATTTATCACTATCTATATAACTCAAAGAAAGTTTACATTTTCATGTTATGAATGTCTAATCTTATTCTACAATACAATTGTGCTGAAAGTAATAAATTATTTCCAACAGTGGCAATATAAAATAAGTTGTTGAATTGATCAATAGCCCTACATAAATTTACTATCACTCTCTCATGCTTGGAAATATATGAGATAAGCCTATTTTTATTCTATTCTTGCAATAGTAACTCAGAGTTATGAAAAGATATATAATTAACAAAGAACAACTTTTAGAAAACATCAAGCTTCTGGGGCATTCATGAGCACTATATATACCCATACTGTATTTAAGACCTCAAAAATGATTTTGGTTCTTCCATAATAGCCAGTAATAAAATGGGGACACATAGTGCATGTGTTAAATTCCTGATGAGAGGTGGAACAGTTGGCCTCTTTTGAATGTGATACTTCAAATATGTCCTTATGACATTGAGGCTATCAATTCTTAAAAACACTCTGGCATACAGGAAGCATCAGTCTTAACTAGTGCAAAGAGAGAGAAAGAGAGGGAGAGGGAGAGGGAGAGGGAGAGGGAGAGGGAGAGGGAGGGAGAGAGAGAGAGAGAGAGAGAGAGAGAGAGAGAGAGAGAAGAAATGAATCAGAGGAAATGAAAGAAGGAAGAAAACGAAAGGAGGCAGGAGAGAAAAGCCAAAAATAAGGATGCTAAGAAAATAGTAAGATCAATTTATTTAAATTTAAAAATGCAAAAAAATCAATTTATTAGATTTATCCCAGAATACTTGGTAGTTTTTTTGTCATTTTTGATTTAAGCATTTATCATTTCTCAGCTACCAAACTGTGAAAAATATTTCAATAATTAAGGCAGCACTTTCTATAACAGAAAAAAAATCAATCTTATATCATTTATCCAATTTTAAATGTAGATGGTCAGGCCTGGTTGTATATGTCTGTAATATCAGTACTTGGGAGGCTTAGATTAAAGGATTGCACATTGAAGCCAGTCTCAGCAACTTAGAGAATTTTTCAGTAATTTAATGAAATTTTGCTTCAAAAAAACAAAACAAGACAAACAGAAACACAGGGGTGGGGTGTGGCACAGAGATAGAATGCCCCTGGGTTCAATTTCCCACCACACACACACACACACACACACACACACACACACACACACACACACTTCAGTTTATTTGGAATTAATAATAAAATAATTAAATTTATTAACCTTAATGCATATTTTGATTTTAAAAGAGATCATTATTTATTTAGTTTATTTACATGCCTATATTTCTTTTTCATGCTTCTTTATGCTCTTAGACATGACATATATTTTATTCAAGATTCTCCAAGTTTCACAAAGTGGAATCATAAGCAAGAACATAACAGTGCCAAGCATCCAACTCTCATACTCAAGATTTATCGTCTAAAAAACCTTAAGTAACACAGGTCACTCCTAGTATCCATGACCATCAAAAATGTATCACTACTTTCTTAAAGCAAGTTAAGTGCTTATCTGAAATTTGCAGAACCTCATTCACAAAGGAAACTGAGTGGTTATCACAGGTTATCCTACTGCTGTAGGATCCTCAGTCACTGAATGGTATGTTTTACTTTGCCCTAACTACTGAATACCAACACCTTTGATTTTATAATAAAAAATTATGCTATTATCTTTATATAAAGCAGAATACCAGCCTGGCTTTGTAGTTTAGGTAATAATCAGATTCAAAGAATATTGCATCATTTCTATTATAAGTAACTAAGTTTTATAAATGCATAAACTTTTAGTGCTTTAAAAATTCTCATGAATTATCTATTTTATTGTTTCACAAATTGTGTGCTATGAAAAACTGTATTCCCCAAGACTGTTAAATTGCAGAGGTAGTAACCATAGTTGCCAAGCAGGTAACACAAGTGAATGAGTCTGAATGGATATTACATAATTAGTGTTGGGAACTTACATAGACAAAAGATTTTTTTTCTTCTACTTTTGTTTCTCAGATGAACTGGAATTACAAAGTGGTGCATACCTGTGTTCCCTGTACTTTGGAGATTTAGACAGAAGAATCACAGTTTTAAGCCCAGTCTCAGCAATTCAGCAAGACCCTCAGCAATTTAGCAAGACCACAATGTAAAATAAAAATATATGTATCAGTAACCTGGGGGTATAGATCAGAGGCAGACCAATCTGATTTCAATCCCCGGTATTGGGGCAAGGATGAGGTGGAGAAAGGAGGCTAATATGCAGCCCAAATAGATTATTGTCATACTATATATGGAAACAATATGAAACATTATTTCTTTAAAAATAAAATGAAGATTTTATACTCATATCAAATCTTCTAATTTTTTACTATATATATAGTAAAATATATATATATATATATATATATGTGTGTTTTTGAAATTTTAACATAATATAATATGACTTGTATAATTTTAAATGGAATTTCAAATCCTAAAAGGTGATAGAATATGCAGAAGACTTTGGGAGACAAATATTGGGCCCACTTTTTAGCCATCAATATTTTTCATTTGCTATTATAGTAAAATTATTGATATTTTCCTATTTTTGGAAATACAAAGTCTTTCTTCTTTCTTTCTTTCTTTCTTTCTTTCTTTCTTTCTTTCTTTCTTTTCTTCTTTCTTTCTTTCTTTCTTTTTCTTGAGGTATTGGGGATTTGAACCCAGGATCATTGAGCTACATCCACTGAGCTGCATCTCCAAACCTTTTTATATTTTATCTTGAGACAGTGCTTTCCTAAATTGTTCAGGCTGGCCTCAAACTTATAACCTTGCCTCGGCCTCCCAAAGTACTGGGATTATAGATGTTTGCCACTGTACCTGGCAGCAAATATGGATTTTAAGAGGTGCCAGTGAAGATTATAGGCAAATTGGCAGGACATATGTCTAATGGAAGATACAACATAATCTAGTAAAGACTAAAAAAAAGAGATATAGCTCCGGGCGTGTTGGCGCATGCTTGTAATCCCCACGCTTGGGAGGCAGAGACAGGAGGATTGTGCTCGTTTGAAGCCAGCTGCACTGGCTTAAGACGCCCTGTTTCCAAATAAAAAAAATATATATAACATAGGTCTGGAAGTGTAGCCCAGAGGTAGAAGGGTTTTCAGGAACCCCACTACCACCAAAAATAAATAAATTAATTAATTAAATTAAATAAAAAAGATATAAATATAAAAACTAGTAAGCATATTTCTCTTTGGAGGTGAGATTTCCTTTCTTTGAATACTAATCCAGAGGTATCATGGCTTATTATTATTAAATATTTAACTGATGGAGAATTTTCCACATTCTGTTTTTAAATTCACCAAATGTTATTCTCATGAATCTCCTTTGCCAAGAAAGACAACTACATTAACCTGTTAGTTTATTTAGCATTAATGATCACATTGTAAATTAATAAGTGGAAATTGTGGTTTTGAATGTTATTCTCAGGTGACTTCATTAGCATATATTAACATACTCAATTCTGATAAAATCTGTATTCATGAGGTAAGAGTGTAAAAATGAACTTTTCTATTCAAATTATAAGGTCATATAAAATCTGACTGGTATTCATTTTTTATCAGTAGCTTAGCAATCCATTTTGCAACTTTTTGGCATACATGTCTGTATGCCCCTCTAAGGAAGAATAAGGTTTCTATTTATTCTTTGTTCTAAAGAAAAACACTTGCCCAGTGGGAAATTAACCAACTGGATTAGATTGTGAGGTATCACCTCAGCCCACAGGGAATGACACAGTGGGCTAGGTGTTTCAAGGATAAAAGGAAGCCTGGAGTGCTCATGAGGTGTGCTTACTCCAATTTTATGGTATACATACATCCATCTACTCATAAATAAAGTACCTTTCTGAGTTCATTTGAATTCATGAATATTTATTTAATATTCCCCTAAAATCTTTTTCTAACAATGGCAATATTAAGTTTATGATGCAATGTTGGGGACTAATGCCTAAATAATGAATCAACCAAGTTAAAATTCTACACTGGTGAGAACTATCTGGCCAGTTAGATAGCAAGGAATATTCAAGTTTTGTGGCCTCCCCTTGTTGAGCACTTTTAAAATATTTATTGAAGTTCTAGTAAAATTGACACTTAAGCTATACTGAGCACATAATAATTATTTATTGCATCCATATATATTATAGTTTATAAATTCTTGGATAATTGGTAGTGATTTGGGGAACTATAAATGATACATTTAAAGTGATTATGAAAAAATTAACAGATTTTCTTTTATTGAACATCCAAGCAATTTAAGTTATACAACAGTTAGACATTCTCCACACTAGGTAAAAGAAGAAAAAATTTACAGAAAGTACTTTTTTTTTTTTACTGTATAAAATCAAAATAAATTTTACATATTTAATTGATAGGTTGGGTCCCTCCCCGCAGGGGCAGAACCCTAGAAAAGGAGGAGGAGACTTTGCTGGACGATATAGCAGGCGATATCCTGAGGCAGGCGATGTTGTGAGAGGGGCAGTGTTCCTATGCATAGCTCCACCCACAAGACATAAACCTTAAAAACAGAGGCATTTTCCTCTCCAGCAGCAGAAGGGCTCGCAGGTCTCCAGGGGTGGTTCAGCCCCTATCCCCGAGAGAAGACCATATTAAAATTCTTTTCACATACTCCTATCTCTCTTGCCTTTTTACCCCACCAACATAACATCTGATGCAGAAAACTGGGACAATTTTTTTTTTAATTAAAAAAAAAAAACATTTTTTTAAAATTCCCTGCCACCACTGCAAGCTGTGTGCTCTGAGAAAGCTTGGCGGAAACCTCCATCTTCCTGGATCCACTAGGGCATGCAGATCCACTGGAACCACACCCAGCTTGCCTGCTGCTCCAAAGCCTCTGCTGTCCTGGGACCACTCCCACCCTGAGACTGCTGCCGTGCCAGGACCGCTGCCACCTCGGATCCACTGCTGCTCTATACCCACCCTGACCAGAGACCTTAAGCCGCCCTTTTTTGTCCAAGTGTCCCGCGGCTGCTGCTTCACATCACTCCACCTGGGCCTGACTTTCAGCCAATCCAGGCACTTGCCTGGGTTCCTTTTCCTGTGCTTCCTCTGGCCTGGCCTCCTGTGCTTCCCAGATTCTGGCCATCTCGCCTGCCCGCTCAGACCCATGGGGGTGCACACCACGTGGCCTGGCCTCAGAGTCTGGTAGGTGCCTGGCAACCATTTATAAACCTTTTTTTTTTTTTTTTGTACCCCGGACCTAGTAACCAGGCCACCCTCTCTCCCTGAGAGCCGGTGGTCATCTTCCCTAGCCCTGCGTTCTCTGGGAGAGCCAGCAGCCATCTTCCTCAGCCCCAGCCCCACACTCTCCAGGGGAGCCAGAGGTCATCTTCCCAGCTCCAATCCTATGCTCTCCCTGAGAACCGGAGATCATCTTCCCAGCCCCAGCCCTGGGTTCTGCCTGAGAGCTGGAGGCCATCTTCCCCAGCCACATGCTCTCCCTGAGAGCCAGTGGCCATCTTACTACCCAGCCAAGTCCCAAAGGCCATGTTAAACCTCATCCAGCCATGATTCCACCCAACAGCTCCACTGTGTGCCTCCAGGCTCTGCAGCTTCTCAGCAGTTCGGTTTCAGTCAGTACTGGCTGATAATACTATACTGCAATAAGCTTCCCATTCCTCTGACAAGCAGGTTCCAGCTTTTAGCCTCTTCTGGACTTGGGCTCACAGCTGTCAAATAAACCCAAATATTTGGATCCCAAGTTCTCTGGGGGTAGCCAGGTTGCCCTATGGTTGTGTAAAGGGAATGGAGACGTCTTTCTCTAACACAGCCATGCTGTTTCCAGACATTAGGCAGAATCTTGGGACACCAAATTCCTGTTTTCATCCTTGCCCACTGACCAATCAAGGGGGGGAAGCCAGCCTTCAAAAGTAGACTCCCAATCTGCACTAGGGCATGTTTGGGTTTATAATCCAGACTCTAGGTTTATCCGGGGAACTGTGCCCCGAGCGACTCATATTTTTCTGCACAAAAGTCTGGCCCACTTATGAGTTGGGTAATGGTTCTCGGTAGCCTGAGATGACTATGTTAGATCTTAAAATGTTGACTGATCTCAGTAACTTTTGCAAACGAGCAGGTAAATGGTCAGGGGTTCTATACATACAGGGTTTTCCACTCATGTGTTCTTGGCTCTCCCTCCCTTTCCAACCCTCCTAACTCTACTGCTAGAGTCATGCTGGCTGAGGATTCCCACCAGCCACAGCTGCCATCTTGGTCACCATGTGGAAACTCACAGGTGCCACCTGGTGGCCTTTCTGGGTCACAGGCCTGCAATTCTGCTGACTCATGGTCACCATGCTTCATGACATGAGTGATGACACATGGAGGCCAGAATCTGACCTGGTGACGTTACAGGCCCTATTTCCTGATGACCCTGACCTACAAGACCTCTCCTTACCACCACAGTTGTCATCTTATTCCAGGGAAGCCTCCCTTTCTAACCCACTCCTTTCCCCCCCTGCCTTTCTCCCCTAAGGGACCAACCCTTACCTACCCCTCCCCTACTCACCCTACCCATTCCAGAGACCTTCCCAACCTTCTCTTTTGGCCCCACTTTGTGAGGTGGCTGGTGCAGAAGGCATGGTCCAGGTCCATGTTCCTTTTTCCTTTCCTGGCCTTGCTCAACTTCAAAAGAGACTGGGTTCTTTTTCTGCCAATACCTCTGGTTTTATTAAGGAATTCCAACATATTGTACAAGCATATGATTTAACTTGGCGGGATCTTTATGTCATTTTAATCTCCTCTTTAACTCCAGACAAACGAGATCATACTCTTAAGGCTGCCAGGGAACTGGGCGATCAGGCTCACCTAACCAATCCACAGCTCCTTACCAGAACATCTGCAGTTCCTTCTGAGGATCCCCATTGGGATTATAATGAGGATGGCTGTGAACCTGTGCAATCCTCCTGTCTCAGCCTCCCAAGTGCTGGGATTACAAGTGTGCACCACCACACCTGGCTATGACAATATATTTTTGCATAAAGAGGTATACTCTGATTTCTATAAAATAATAAAAATTATATGTTTCTAGAAACTTGACTTCTCAGTGTCATTCTTAATTAACTACAAGATAGGTATTATAATCTAAATTTAGATATTTTGTGTGAGTTTATGAGACTGTATTTACTCCAAAGAGTATTGTTTCAGTAAAAATATGACTAACATTATTCAATTGTGAACATATTACTAAAGGATCACCATATGCCAAGGCAAATATTAGTAACTAAAAACAAAATCAAAACAAAAAATACATATAAAAATAAAAATACACATCCAGGCACAGCAGCTCATATCTATAATCCCAGTACTGGAAGGCTAACAGAGGAGGATCACAGGTTTGAGGCAAGCCAAGTGATTTAGCAAGACCTATAATAACTTAGTGAAAACCTGTATCAAAATTTTAAAAATATAAAGGGTAAAAAATTATAAAGCTTAGCTAGGTGTGGTGGTGCATGCTTGAAATCCCAGCTCTTGAGAGGCCAAGACAGGAGGATCACATACGTTCAAAGCTAGCCTCAGCTACGTAGTGAGGCTCTCAGCAACTTAGTGAGAGCCTGTTTCCAAATAAAGTATAAAAATAGGTCTGGGAGTATAACCCAGAGGTAGAAAAGCCCCTGGGTTCCACCCCCAGTAACACACACACACACACACACACACACACACACACACACACACACGTATATATAAAGAGAGAGAGATAGCTTAGAATGTCATGAATTAAATTCCCAGAACCAAAGACAAATGCATAAAATAAATAAAAGAATAATAAAATGGTAAAAACAAAACAGACATTTCCTCAGTGAGGACAAATAGATATTTATATAAATACCATGTCATAGGAACAATAAAGATTTGCACTATAATTCTAGGAAAGACTAAAATATAAGTGTAGCAATAGATTAGCTTGAAAATAAGCAGTTCATTTAATTAAAGATAGTGAGTCACATTCATTGCATTAAAAGAGGAGCTATGGAAAGTTTTTTCAAGCAGGAAAGTACTTAGCACAGAAGATAAGTGGCTAGAGAGAAAAATTTAGTGAGCATGTGATTACTTTTGTAATTCAGTTCTGATTTATAAATTTTGTGAAGTAGAATGAAGCCTGCAACTAGTATATATAGGGTAAATTTGCTCTGCAAATTATTTTATAAATAAAGTTTTATTGGAACACATCAGTCTTTTGTCTACCTATTGTCTATGGTAGCTAGGTTGAATATTTAAGACAGAGTACATATGGCTCACAAATTTAAAACATTTGTTATCTGAGATTATATATGGAGAATAACTAGATTTTAAAATCATTCAAAATTGATCTCAGATGTGTTCCTAAATTAAAACAGAAAAGTGGAAAGAAGTCAGAAGGGAGAGTTAAAAAGGATGTCAAATATGTAATAAGAACAAGAAAGCATATTTTGCTATGATTTATGGAAGATAAGTGGTCAACAGCACCCAATACTGTCTAAATTCAAATGAAGTATAAAACTGAGATTAGAAAAGAGTTATGAGTATTTGGGTAAGAGTAGTTTCTAAAAACTAAGAAGTGCAAAGTGAATGATATATGAGGAATAAAAGAAAGGTCAGAAAATAAAAATAGAAAGCCTGTAAAAATATATTTAATAGAAGATTAGAATAAAACAATAGAATTTTTTAAAATTTATTTTAGTTACAGAAATTAATAACAAGAAACTGAGAGAGGTTGTAGAGAAGTGAGAATTCTAATTCACTATGGGTAGAATTGCAAATTAGTGTAACCACTTTGGAAAACAGTATGAAAAATCCTAAGAAATTTGGGAATAAGTCTTATTTGCAGGAAAATGAATGGACTGGAGAACATAATGCTAAGTGAGATTAGTCTGTCACAGAATGTAAAAACTTGAATGCTCTCCCTAAGAAGCAGAAGCTAGGGAGAAAAAAGGGTCATAGGAGAAACTCTAGACATGGAATGAGAAACCATAGCCAAACATAAAAGGAAGGGAAGGGGGTGGGAATGGGGTGAAAATTGGGGAAGGACTAAATGAGTGATGTATGCATATATGCCTCTACCATCTTATACTCCATTAAGATGTATGACTACAATGCACCATAAAAATTTTAAAAAAGAAGACAGAATAGATTATTTAAATGCCATAAATTCTTTTAACTATGAGAAGAAATGTTATCCAGATTAAAGTGAAGGGAGATTATTTTCTATTATAATAGTAAGGAGAAAACACCAGATGCAAATTTAATATGTTTTAGTTTTTGGGTGAGACACTGATTTAATCTTGACACTTTTGTTTTGCGATGCTGAAGTTTGAAGAATGAGTTAGAAAAGGTAGAGTATAAAGGTGTCAGAATAAGCTTTCATGCACTGATGAATAGGTGACCAATAACAAAACATGAAAATGAAAACAAATTAATTAATGTCATGGAAAATGAAATTGAAGTTAGAGATCCTGGATTTATAGACATTGATATACTTTCTTCTATGCTTCTTTCACAGTGCCTTGACCTTGATAAAAATGCCTGAGTAATAACAAATTACATATAAAATATAATGTTTATGATTTAAGTGAGCTACAGGTCAATAGCCTTGATTATTGTAAATTCAAAACTTCTCACCAAAAATATCTAACAAGCAGAATCCAATAACATCTTAAAAAAGTTATTTATTATGATTAAATAGGATTAATCCTGGGGTGAAAGGATGTGTCAGCAAATGCAAATCATTGTGTCAAGTATCACAAAAAGAGAATAATCATCTCAAAAGATGTAGAAAAAGTATTTGATAAATTTCAACATGATGAAACTGAACAAATTAGTCATCGAAGCTATGTATCTTAACATACTAAATACCATATGTAATAAACCAATAACTAACATAATTCTGAGTGAGGAAAATTAGAATTCTTTCTTTCTGTAAGATCTATAAAAAGGTCATGATTGTCACTTTGACCACTTTTACTATTGAAATACTAAAAATTTTACCCAGTAGAATTAGGAAAGACCAAAACTTAAAGGGCATCCAAACTAAAGGAGACATATTGTCATTGTTTGCAGAAAACATGACCTTGTATATAGAACTTCAAAGCCTCCACCCAAAACATAACTAACAAATTAATTCAGTAGAATTTCAAGTTAAAATATAAAAATAAGTAGTATTCCTTTATGTCAAAAACATATCACAGTAAAATTAAATTAATGAAACAATTATGTATAATAGCTACTTTTTAAGTACTCTAGAAATAAATTCGCCAAAGAAATAAAAATCGCCTACAGAGCTAAGATGTCTATAATGACTACTATAAAACATTAATAATATAAATTAAATAGAGCATAAATAACATTCCATGTTTATGAATTAGAAAAATTAATATTATTATAATGTATATACTAACCAAAGCCATCTACAGACTGAATGCAGTTCCTATCAAAATACCAATACATTTCTTCACAGAACAAAAATTTATGTAGAACTTTAAAAAATGTTTCAATAGCCAAGCCTATCTTAAGAAAAAAGATGAAATCTAAAAGCATAAAGCTATCTGTCTTCAAAATATGCTGCAAAACTGTAACAATTAAAACATCATGAATTAGAATAAATTTTAAAAAGACACATAGATAAAAGAAACATAACAGAGAAAGTCTAGAAAAATCCATGTATCTATAGCAAATTGACTTCTGGGAAAAGTGCTAAGCACACACGTTGAAAAATTGAGAGTCCTTGCCGGGCGTGGTGGCGCACGCTTGTAATCCCCGCGCTTGGGAGGCGGAGACAGGAGGATCGCGCAGGTTCGAAGCCAGCCGTGCTGGCGTAAGAGACCCTGTTTCAAAAATATAAAATAGGTCTGGGAGTGTAGCCCGGAGGAAGAAGGGCTTCCAGGAACCCCAGTACCACCAAAAAAAACAAACAAAAAAAAAAAAAAGAAAAATTGAGAGTCCATTCAGTACATTGTGCTGAGAAAATTGAATATTTACATGCAAGAGAAATTTAATAACATAGAACTACTAGAAGAAAACATATGGAAAGCACTTTAAAAGACTGAAATGGGTAAGAATTTTTTGAAAAAGATGGCAAAACCACAGAAACATAAGAAAAATAGAAAAAATTGGGTTATATGAAACTAAAATGCCATTTAACAACAACAAAAAAAAAACTAAATGAAGAGACAGCATACAGAATGGAAAAATATTTGAAAATTATTCATTTGACAATAGGATAATATTCAGAATATGAAGAAAGCTCTATTAACTCAATATTAAAAATTAATAAGATAAAATAATTTGATTAAAAATAAACAATAAGGGCTTGGATGTAGCTCAGTGGCAAAGTGCTTGCCTGTCAAGGGCATCGCCCTGGGTTCGATCCCCAGTCCAAAAAGGAAAAAAAAAAGGACCCCCTTAAAAAAATAAGCTAAAAAATAAACAATAGGCTGGGCATGGTGGCACATGCTTATAATTCCAGCCTTTGGGAGGCTGACACAGGAGAATCTTGGTTTATAGACAGCTTCAGCTATTTACTGACACCCTTTGCAACTCAGTGAGACCTTGTTTCAAAAATAAAGAGTAATAATTTTTAAAAAATGGAGCTGGGAATGTAGCTTAGAGGTAAAATGCCACTGGGTACCATCCCCAGTACTTCAATAAACAAACAAACAAACAAACAAAACAAATATAAATATAAATGAGCAATAGATATGAACAGACATTTGTCAATTTGTCAAAGAAAAACATATAATGACAATGTGTGTATGGAAAAATGCTCAACGGCTCTTAATTATCAGGAGACTATAGATCAAAATCACAATGAGCTGCTTTCTCATTTCAATCAGAATGGCTAAAAACAAAGGCAAGGAAATGGAGATTAAAAAAAATCTTTCCATAGAATAGGTGGGAATGTAAATTTATCCATTTAAGTATGCTTATTGGGGAAAATAATATGGAGATTTCAAATAGAACTACCACATGATCTATCAATCTATTGGTCATATAGTAAAAGATATAAAATCTGTATATCAGAGACATTTTCAGGATGTAAAATCAAACTGTTTGTTGACAGATAAATGAATAAACAAAATATGGCTTATATATGAAATGGAGCACTATTCAGCCATGAAAGTATGAGAAAGTTTTGATTAACATTTATTAACTTACAGTTAGGGAGGAGAAAGAAATTCTGTTGTTCTATTGTACAATATGGTGGCCACAGTAAAGATAGTATACTTTTTAAATAATACTAAAAAATTTTTGGATATTTTCACAATAAATAAATCATTAATATTTGAGGATGTAGACACACTTTGACTTCAACATTACACAATGTAATCATGCATTAAAACATAATACATAATATGCACAATGATTATAAGTTAAATTAAAAATAAAAGCAAATCTTCAATTTGACAAAGGAATTGATCATAATATCAAGTATTTTTAAAGATCTAGATATAAACTTAATATATAATACAATCTCAACCATAACCCTGTTAGTGATTAACTGAACAGAGCAAATAAAAAAGTTAATAGAGTGATTAGAAAGTAAATAATAAACCCCTAAATGCAGCATATGCTCATGCTGAAAAATTGGAAAACCAAATGTTAAGACTTGAATAACAATACCAAGTTTTAAACTAGCATATTACTTTATTCCAAGTTGCATCATGTTATTGATCCTGTCTCTGCCTCCCAAGCGCGGGGATTACAAGTGTGCACCACCACGCCCGGCTCCTTGCAGTATATTTTGAAGTCAGGTAGTGTGATATCACCCCCTTGCCTCTTCTCTGTGTCCTCCTCCTCCTTCTTTTCCTCTTCTTTCTTGAAAATAACATTACATACTTCTGTTTCTATATGACACAATATTACTTAAAGAAAACCATAAAGACTGCAACAAAGAATTAATGAATTCAGAAAAGTTTCAGGATACAAAATTCACTGATATTTTTACACGCTACTAGTAAAAATATCTGAAAAATACATTTAAAAACTCCATTTGTAATAGGTACAAAAATACCTAGAAATAAAAGGAACTAAACATATCTACAGTAAGAACTATAAAACAGAAATAAAACAAATGGTGGTCCCAAATAAATAAAAAAAGCATTCCATGTTCATAGTTTAGAATTATTAATACCGTCAAATGTCCATACTACCCTAATCAACAACTAATTTAATGAAATTTTTATCAGAATATGAGTGACATTCTTTATGGCAACAGAAAAAAAAAAAAGCAATCTTACTACATATATAAAACCACAAAAGATCCCAAATTATCAGCAAGTCATCATTTTTGATAATACACTTAACTAAATTTTTTGCAAACTGGAAGTGCACCTTTTATACACAGCTCTGTGCTCAATGAAAGTTTGCAAAGCAACTTCACTCGTGTTCCCTTATCCTGAACTGGGGTCAGAAAAAAATTTCAAGCAATAAACTGAGATAATTTGAAGGCACTCATTAATTTTCTGTATCCCTGAGGTAACTATTCTTACTCATCCATTCCCAACATACTAAAGATTGTTGTTTCTTATATTTAGCTCATTTTGTTTTCTTTAGGCATATTAAATATAATTTATATTATTCTTTTATCATACAAAATGAAAGTTCAAAAAATATTTTTTCTAGTATCTTGATGTATCTGACATATTCTCAATATGAATTAGCAAATCTATTTAAATTAAAATAAAATGATATATTTTTCATCATACTAGTATTGCATTTTAATTTATTATTATGTCTTAACTTAAGTAACTTTTTATATGATATAATGATTTTGCAAACAGGTTAAAGTATCTTGACTTAAAGTTGGACTAAAGATGCACTTACCATCATATTTTAGAATTTTGCTTATGATAATTTAAGAAATAATATAAGCTAATGAAAATCTTTGCTGCTATGTTTTTACTGTATATATTGCTTAAGACAAGTGTAAAACAATAATCTTGTCTTAAATCCAAACAAAGTTATTGTTATGGTTTTTTATTAAAAAAACTGTAACAATCAGCTGGGCGTGGTGGCGCACACTTGTAATCCCAGCATTTGGGAGGTTGAGACCAGAGGATCATGGTTCACTGACAGCCTCAACTACTTAGTGAGGCCCTTTGAAACTCAGTGAAACCCTGTTTCAAAATAAAGAATAAAAATTTGGTAGGGGGTGTAACTCGGAGGTTAAATGCCTCTGGGTTTCATCCCCACACACACACACAAAAAAAAAACCCCGTAACAATCAGTAATTCACTAATAGTAATTACCAAATAAAGCATGAAATAATAACAAAAAATTTAAGGATTCAAAAAAGATGCTGAATGGATAAAGAGAATTTTATTAGTCAGAAAGTGAGAGACGGCGTGGTGGTGCACACTTGTAATCCCTGTGCTTGGGAGGCTGAGACAGGAGGATCCCACAAGTTCGAAGCCAGTTTCAGATACTTAGTGAGGCTCTCAGCAACTTAGTGAGATCCTGTTTCCAAATAAAATATAAAATAGATCTGAGAGTATAACCCAGATGTAGAAGGCCTCTGGTTCCACCCCCAGTACCACAAAAGAAAAGGAAAGAGAAAGAAAGAAAGAAAGAAAGAAAGAAAGAAAGAAAGAAAGAAAGAAAGAAGTGAAAATAACCACCTAAGAAGTACATTTGAATGACATTCTTAACACAAAACAAGTTATAGAAAAATTTACATTGAATCTTCATGCATCATTGTATAATAAATTAAGAGGAAAAAAATAATTTTAAATATTTCCAGATTTCTATCAGATTTCTTCCAGATTTCAACCATTGAAATGTAAAAATAGTAAAGTTTTTAGAAGATAAGCATATTTTTTCATATATCCAGTTAATAAACATCTGAATATTAAGTGGTTTTCATCATTCACCAGAAATGCAGTGAATAGATATTTTACTTACAACATTTACATTTTACAACATTATGGAAAAGGGAAATACATATAAAGTCATTGAAAAGTGAATTATGCATACCAGTTTTAAAAACTTGTGTCTAATTACTCTTCTGGTTTTATACATTTAAAGGGACTTCATTACCAATATTGTAGTAGGTTAAACATATAGGCCCTAGCATTGTGTGGTGTACACCCTTGTAATCCCAGAATTTGGGAGGCTGAGACAGCATGGAAGACAGCCTCAGCCTGCTACTTAGTAAGTCCTTTTGCAACTCAGTGAGACCTTGTTTCAAAATAAAAACTAAAAAATAGAGCTGGGGGTGTAGTTCAGAGGTACAATGCTTCTGGGTTCCATCCCCAGAATGACCCCCCCCCCAAAAATTTATATATATATATATATATATATATATATATATATATATATATATATTGAATATAAGCTATGGTTATGACATGTTTGTAGAAAAATATAGATTTTAGTAACAGACAAATTTTAATCCTTTTAAGAATTTTTTTAAGCAATTGGATATATCATTCATCTTCATTCATTACAATCTCAGGTGATTACATATTTACATAAAATATATTCACCCGATGGCTTTTAACAGAAATAACTATATAAAGTATAATTTATGAAAGATATAGTAACTACTAAGATTACTAGTTTAAGAATTATACTTCTGCATTTACCATATTCTGTGGAAAATGAAGCCAAATCTAGTAGAAGAGGCTAATACAAATAGCAACAAATCAGGTCCAATATCAAGTCCAGAACTGACAAGATGAATATAGCCAGTATGACACAATCTATCATCAATGCCTTTTCCCTAGCAAAAATTGTTCAAAAGAAGAGTTCAGTTGATATTTTCCCTTTTCCCTATTCTATCAATCATGAATCACTTTTTCTGGAAATAACATATTATTTTGTAATATTTTAAAGTATATCTGAAAGGTCTCTTTTCCATATATACTTTTTTTTTTTTTGGTGGTACTGGGGTTCCGGGTTACACTCCCAGACCTATTTCTGTATTTTTTATTTGGAAACAGGGTCTCTTCAGCCAGCACCGCTGGCTTCGAACCTGTGCGATCCTCCTGTCTCGCCTCCCAAGCGCGGGGATTACAAGCGTGTGCCACCATGCCCGGCTCTTTTTCACATATTCTGATATATCATCTCTGTATTAATTTTATAATATTTTGCATCAACAACTTTTTTTGATTTCAATCCATCTCATCAATGGTGCTTGGATAATTTAGTAAGTTATCTTCATGAAATTTACAATAGTTATTTTCTATTTTGTATTTCTATTTTCTTAAATTTTAAAGTATTATTACTATTACTATTATCATTGGTCATTTGAGTTTACTCTTATGATTCATCACATGTTAGTTGTTCATGTTTTCTAAAATATTTATTCTCTAATATTTCTTCTGCTTATAAGATGAACACATTTATTTGTTTATTTTTCTTTCTGTAGTGTAATTTGTGGAAGTTCTTCTACTTAAAATGACCCTTTCATCAAAGCATTTTAAATAAACCCATACCATATACTCAAGAATCTCATTTATTTGTTTATTGGCTAAGCCTTGATAATTGAGTTCACTAAAGAGAACCAGACTGTGTCATGGCAACAGTTACAAAGAAAGAAGAATGAACATCTAGGCCCAAAGCTTATTTCAAGAAGAAGTAATCTCTAAGACTTCATATGTGTGTGAAAGTATCAAGGTTTTTGAATAGCAACTGAAGAATACATGATTTAGGTATACTAAGTAAGTTTTATTTTAGAAAAAAAGTATATCTTCTAAATAGGAAAAAATACTATGATGTGAAAATAGACGTATATTCAGGTAAAAAATGAACTGTATGAAGTCCATCATGACTGAAGTACGAGGTACAAGGCAAGAATCATAACACATGACTGAGGCAGGGGAGAGGAGACAAAGCAACAGATCCAGAAAGTTTTTTGTGGCATGCTGGGGAATTTGTTTTAAAGGCACAATATACAACCATCACAATATTGGTTGGCAAGAAAACTAGAAACAAATATATTTTCCTTGGGCCAAAGAGAAATGTTCCATGCTGATTATTTTTTATTTATTGGAGCTATTTTTCTAATGATTATATTTTGATTTGCAGCAAAATCAATAAGAGTTTGAAGAGTATTTTTAGTTCAAAGCATTTTAAAGTTTTTTTATGTGTCAGAAACAACAAATGAAAAGCTTTGCTACTACAGTGAGTTGTGCATAGACACTAGATAGTGATAGTTTAGTACTTCTTGCAACTACTAACAGAATAGCCATACACTAAATAAAAATGATAGTATTTAATAAATTCCAATTTTGTTTTAAGCATTGGATGTGAATTCTAATGTGGAATGTTTTTCTTAGAAATCATACCATCTTGTCTTTTGCACATCTGTGATTTTGTTACTGTTAATATTTTCTATGAATGGATCCACTAAGTTAAATATTTAGTGGATTTTAGCCCAAAGGCATGCAATATTTATTCACATATTAAATAATAATTTGCCAACATATCGTTCATAGTAGCTGAGTGTGCCTTGTCAAATAATTTGTTGCCACTGTCAAGAAGATAACTAAATTTATATGAGAGGTAAAAGATGATATAATCTTATAGGTTTTACACCTATAAGTAGATTGTAATGGATTGACTATTGTGGGGTGATGGTAACAAAAAATACTGACACATTAGGAAAGACTAGGGGTTTTAGTTCTGAGCATATGCGTGAGCTTTGTAAACTTATCAGGGGATACAGAAGACACATATGGGACAGTTAAAGGCTTGAAGAACTTTTAGGCATTTAAATTGAGTAGCCTACAAGATGTCCAAGTACAGGAAGTTAACAAGAAAGGAGATAAGTAGTTTTCTAGAAATCACTATCTGGTGACATAAAGTTAAAAAAATATAAGTCAAATCAGAAGTTATAAAGACAAACATAATCCATAAATATAAGCATTAGAAAAAATTCAGAATTTAATATTATGTGATAAAAGTAAACTAATCTTTTGGGATAATCTTGTTTATATAAATCCAGAATCCTAAAGAAGTATAAAATCTGTTTTTATATTAATTGGTAGGCATTTTCAGAAGGAAAGACAGAGAATTATCAGCTTTTATCCAGCACTCAGGATATAAAACTGAGAATCAATAAATGGAATGGTATCACATTAGAAAGCTCCTCTAGCATGACTTTTTAAATGGAAAGGCAAAGGGAACATTCACTTTTAATTTAATATACTTATTTCTGTTTAAAATATAACAATATAATTGTTTCAGCAGTAATAAGCTCATTCTTTGAAAGGAGACAATGTAAGAAAAATACTTTAACAAAAAGTTTGAGAAAGGTATAAATCTATTTTGAAGGAAGAAAGGCTATAACAAACAGTCATATTTCTAAAATGCTTTACAATGTGTCAACAAAATAAAAGAAATAGATTTTGAAATTCTTACAACTTTTCTTTCAGTTTTATCTCGTTTCTTTTCCTTTTCCCACTTTTACTGTTTCTCCATCATGACCCAAACCATTCTCTGAGTTGAGATAGAAAATAAATAGAATACTCAGACCACACACTGCTAGAAAGTCTCAGAGGGCCTCACTAAGTAGCAGAGGCTGTCCTCACACAGCAGTCCTCCTGTCTCTGTATCCCAAATACTGGGATTGCAAGAGTGCACCACTACACCCAGCTGACTGACCACTACACCCAGCTGACTGATCACTTCTTAATAAGCCATTGTTACTTTTTTTCTTGGTGAACTGGTTCATTCCACTTCTCAGTATTGAGTTCAGTTTCAAATCACATCTATTTTTCTGAGAATAACAATGTTTATATGCTACCTTTTCTGAAAATGAGTTTAAATGTTTGACATTATGATAATCTTAGCAAATTTACAATCTAAGTTTGGCTGGTCAGTTAGAAGTGGATAAATATTGACTGCTGTTAAGATACTTATATTTAGTGCTCAACCTACTATTTTTATAATAGCTAAGAAATAGAGGTAAATATATTAAAATAGAAAGAAAAAACATGCACTCATTAACACAAAGAGAACAAATTTTACATTACTTTATTCTCTACTATTTTTTAATGTGTCAATGATACATTTGTAAGAAGTTTCCAAGAAGCTTATTTCATGGCTTAAATTCAGTACTTCAAAGAAAGTCTTCTAAAGAAATTCTTAGCTCACTAAAAGAGCAATTGTGTATGATTGATATCACCTTGGTTTTTTTCCAAATCTACAAAGCAACTACTGTCAACCTTTCAACGTTTACTGAAAATAACCCTTCATCACAGCACCTAGACTCATACACAATACTATTTCACCATTAAGTTTGAAGACTTGATTCATGTGCCTGTGCACCTCTAAAATTTCCTGTTATTTTCCAACCTTTGGTGATTTAGAAGAAAGTGAAGAAAGTAGAGTAGTGACTAAAAAGCCACAGTCAAAATGAACATTTTTCTTTGAAGAAATCATGAGAATTTTATCATAAAAAATGGTAGCCTTCCTTCTTGGCTTCATGAGGATAGCAGAGAAACCATGGAAGCTCCAATAAAAGTATGTTATAGGATCCCCTGGAAAAATATATTGCCAGGATGATTTTTAAATGATCTTAAGAAAATGAAATTACATAAATTAAGTATGGGTAGATTTGTCTTCATACAGATGTCTTGAATATTGCTCTTTAGGAAATGTAAAAATGTTCTTGAAGATAGGTTCATCTTTACTTTATGATATATACTTAGCAATTTCCCAACAGAGCTTAAAATCAGGGTTAATACAATCCTTTATTAAAATATGCCAAGAGGATTGAAAGCATGTTAAACTGTGCAAAATTATTTGAAAAAATCATGTTTAATATTATATTAAAGATAGGAATGAAAAATATACATAGCAAGTTCTAAAGTTCAAATAATTTAAATACACTAGAAAATTAGGATATCATTAAATATAACAGGTCTATACAATATAAATAGGATTTAATCCCTATCTTGCACTATTATTTACCAGACATTTAATAAAGAAAAAGTACATTTATTTTCTACAAATAAAATTGATTAGTATAGTATGTTTTTCTGAAGTATTTAAAAGACCTTCATAATGATAAAAGCACAGTCAGTGACATATCTTTGAGTTTAGCAAATTAAAAATCAATGTTTACAGCCAGGCATGGTAGTACACACTTGTAATCTCAACATTTGGGAGGCTGAAACAGGAGGACCACAGTTCGTGGTCAGGCTCAGCTGTTTATTGAAGCCCTTTGCAACTCAGTGAGACCCTGTTTCAAAATAAAGAATAAACAAATAGGGCTGGGGGTGTAGCTCGGAGTTAGAATGCCCTGGGTTCCATTCCCAGTACTGCAAAAATAAACAGACAAAAAAAAAAAAAAATCAATGTCTAGTTTTTTTTCTTAAAACTTAATTTTTAGATTGTATAGGGTACAGTATGGAATGTGTAAATGGAATTCATTTTGTTCTTCCTTTTGAGAGATAATCACATCTGTTAGCTTCATAGGCTACCCATGTTTTGCTCCTGATCTGGTCAATGACACTATTCCAAATTTATAAAGAATGATTTCTTCTTTGGGTGTGCTTCTACTTCCTTATAATGTTCTATTTCTATTTTGATGCTGAAACTTGCCAGCACTGTAATATCACTTGTAGGTCAGAAGATTCATTTTTAAATTTTTTGCCCAGTAACATTATATAAACATTAGTAAGTTAAAGGCAAATAATGTTAGAACATGCAGTACTTTCTGAAGTCATGCCTGCCTTCTTCTCAAGAACTGAGGCTTCTTCACCAAGTTCTGCCGCTCCCCCCCCCCTCTCTCTCTCTCATAGATGTTTTTCATTTATTTGTTCCCGTGGAAGAATCTTTTCTGTTTTCAGGTAAGCATAATAACAAGTAAATATTTATCACAGCAAATGTTTGACACTTTACAGATCTATTTTTCAACATGAGTGTTTAAATCTCCTCATGACTCTTCAAACATTTTCTCCTGTCTTTAGTCAACTTTTAATTCTTTACACTTAGATACCTTTTCTCTTCCAGAGTGTAGAAGAACAAAGTATCTGCCATTTAATAACTGTCAGATAATAATATTTTATAATTAATCAGATACCAATACAAATACTAATGATTATATGCAGGATAATAGTGTGGTATGAACAAATATAGATATAGAAAATATTTTGATTTGGTGTGAGATGTCAAATCACATTCTTTTACCTAAGAACAACATAAAATATTATAATTTTATTTATGAAAATGTTTTGTAAATCCAACCTGATAAGCTTATTCAAACTCAAAAACTGTTTACAAGAGGGGGTCACTTGTATTTTAATGTTATACATTTCCCTATCAAATCTTTGTTATTTTCCTTTTGGATTCAAGCCCAGAGCTTTATATTCCAACAAACTTGCACAGGAAAATAGAAACACTTTATTCTAATTAATTATGTAAAGAGGATTAAACTGTGCTAAAAAATAACCTTTACCTCAATCAGTGCTAAATTTATTTAAAATGCTAATAAAATGGAAGAAAAATGATAAAAATCAATTTTACTCAAAAGCTTATTAAGAAACATGTTTTGATTTTTTAAATTCTGTATGGAATATGCTTGCTGGTGGTCAGTTAATTATTCAAAAGCTGTGACTGTGGCCCCCAGCAGGACGGAGGATTTATCATTATGCACATAGAATAGAAAATATAGTTGGAGATTTTAAGATATATTCCTGTATAAAGAGAAATGACATGGTTAAATACTACATAAGAAAGGCTGAAATTGCACTAATATTTTAAAAAAATGCTAAATAAGAACTTTACATATTGCACACAGAGGAAATGTAATGCTGAGGAGGAGATAGAATCTACAGCTGCCACTTGAGATGACCTAAACACTTTACAAGTGACCAAAATGCACTGGATAATTACCCATATTTGGACTTTGTGAGAAATATGAAAGGCCCGTTGTTAAATGCTCTTTGTTTTGAGAGAAACATTACATAGCCACAGGGCAGGTCTCACTTACATATTGTTTCTACTGAAACGAGTACCATGGACTGAGGTAACTATACAAATAACAAATCTTACTATATAACCCTAGTCCATCTGGATGTGTGAGATAGTTTTAAGTTACATTCAGCTTTTATTAGGAATAAGACAGCTGTATCAATCTATTCTCAAGAGCTTGTCTATCCAATTTCTCTCTAACTTTATCAGAGAAAATGCAGTGATAGTGTTCACAATGATCAAAGGTTATTATTTTGTGGAATATTATAGATATCAAAAGTGATGACTTTCTTCCATGCCTATGGAACTTAATTTTATTGTATTTTTCCAGTTAAATATCCTGGATTTCATCCTGCATTGAATATATTCAAAATATTTAGATATTTTTAAATGATTCTTACTTTTTGTAGAAATTCCCACCCACTAAGAAACAAAAGCTCCCAAATATTTAGTTGCCTACACTCAATCCGTAAGAAACAATAATTATTCTGATCATAAATTTAATTAATATAAAAATTCTTAAACCCGATAACGTTTTATAATTTAAGCATCACAGAAATGTTTCCAGACTACTAAAACGAGATCCATGACTTTGTTCTAGTGGCTAAACAATAGCTCACAGTGTAATATTTATTCAAATCAATCACTAAGTTGAGCATTGAAAATTATTTAATCTCTATGGTTCAGTTTCTTCACATTAAATGTCAGAAACACTATTGCAGTTGTTGAGGATCATCGAATATCCTTAATGTACTAGTATTGGGAAGAGGTTTCAAAATGTATTAATGTACCAGTATTAGGAAAGATTTCCAATTTTGAAAATCTATCGTTTGTACTAAAGAAAGCCAGGACTGGCAGGAAGAAGGGACTTGTAATTTACATTTCTAAAGAGAAGGAAAGAAAGCCAGAGCCAGGGAAGAGGTCTCTTTACATTTCTAAAGAGAGACATACTGCGTCAAGGGTGGGAGGAAATCCCAGATTCCAGAGAAGCAATTTAACACATCTTGGGGGTGTAACAAGAGATGTAGAGGTCTGTGTTCAGAGACAGGGCTGCCCCACCCCCCCCTTCCGGGTCAAATCCGGCTGGAGACAGCAGAAAACTGGACTAAGATATAGGACAACATATCTACATATCACAGGACCTGCTGCAGACTTGGTCGGAATAAGAACACTCAGCATACTGGGGTTTTTGGTGAATTCATTCAAATTGCCCCCTTGTGCCACTCTCGGGTACAGGGCTGTAACTATCTCCTGTATTTCTATCTTTTTAATAAACTTCTTTAAATCTTCAGCAAGAGTTCGGGCTAATGTATATTTATACTTAGCTCAGAACAAGAACCTGTGGTTTTTCTGTTTTTTCTGTTTGTGTGGTTGTGTTGGGGGAATTATTTCTCCCCTCACACACTAAAAATATTTCACCGCAACACTTAATTAATGTTGGACTGTCTTCCTCAGCATTCAGTGCGTACTGACGTTATGGTGCTTTTAGATTTTTTTTAAAATAAAATTCTGCCTAGCGCTGGGTGTGGTAGTGCACACTTGTAATCCCCACACTTGGGAGGCGGAGACAGGAGGATCGCACAGGTTGGAAGCCAGCCTCGCTGGTTTAAGGGACCCTGTTTCCAAATAAAAATATATACAAAATAGGTGTCTGGGAGTGTAACCCGGAGGTAGAAGGGTTTCCAGGAACCCCAGTACCACCACCACCACCAACAAAAAAAAAATTCTGCCTAGCTTATATATTTTCTACCAAACAAAAATAATCTTGAGGAAGAGATGTTTAAATCATCTTTCAAGCTCATATTTTTTGCATATAATGAGAATTTTGAAAGTTGAATGAAACAATGAGAGAAGAAAAAAGCGTTAAACTTGAATATATGAGTAAGAGAAGAAAAGGTCTAGACTGGGCATATTGGTAGGGTACTGAATTCTAACTAGTAAATTAAGAATTAAAATGAACCATAGCTGGGATCATCTAGATAATGGCTCTACCAGAGTACCCACCATCAGAAGTGAACAGTCTAGTTTTAGGGGCAGATGTGCTATGAAACAGTGAAAATACTACTCTGTTTAATTTTAGATAAGGAAGGATCATCATGGAAGAAGAAATACTGGATAAGTAGTAAAAAATTTTATGAGTAACAAGATCATAAATGCCCTGTTTTCAGAGAGAACAATTTTATGATTGTTATGCAAAACCATTTTCTTAAGTATATTTTATTCTACTTAAATTTTTAGCAATGCAAGCAACATTGTTATTTTGAATTGATATAGTTTAAATAATTTAACAAAATTTGCTAAAATTCAATGTTTGACATTAGATGGTCAAAATATCTTAAACACAAAGTTAACAAAGTGTTCAGAGTGTTAAAATCACGCAAAATTATCAAGCTCTTTTTAGAATGAAAAGATATTTTAGTGTGGTGAATGTAATGCTGTGATTTGGGGCAAAAGTTGGATTTATTGGATGAGAAACATAATTACATTAGTAATATTATTTCCTGGCAAAACAGTAAAACAGAAGCAAACACTAAAATGTTATAATATTATGCTATTAGCACTCTGTAAAATTTTGGTACTCATTTGTGATATTTTAGTAGACATTCTAATATTCTCTTATTGGATTGCCTTAATAGCATCACAGTCTGTGTCCTATTACTGACTTCCAGGAACAGCATGAGACAATTGGGTTTTTGTAATGCAGTTGTAGATCAAAGAAGTTTATCATGTAAATGGCTATCCATAGGGGTAGATAACTCTGATGAGATTTACTTCATTTATTTTTAGGAAATAAAAAAGTATCACTAGATTTCACAAGGCATAATTAAAATACTAATTGAAAATACTGTGCTGTATGTGTGCTGACTGTCTCTCACTTTTCAGAGCTCTGTTAGTGTTTTAAATCTATCTGTCCAGGACACAAAGACAGCAAGACACCATCTTTGTGATCTTCATACCTGATGTTATAGATCAACTGTTTGGAAATATCTCTACTTAGATGATAAAAATAATTAATGACAACTTAATGTAGAGTTAATTTATTATGAGAATTGACAAAGGTATGAGCAAAACATTACTAGACTAAATTAGAGTACTTAATTAAACTTCTCTGTGTGATTTCATAGGTAGAATTAACTCTATTAATAAACTTTTTGTTTCTGACATTATTCACTGTGTTAATCTTATAGTACACTCTAGGTTCTCATTGTCTGAATTAATGCAACTTCCCATGGATCAAAGATTAACTTAGAGAGTGAAGTAATCACATTTTTGTAATTTTCATTTTTAAACCTTGTTTTTCTCCAAAAAAAACGAGGAATCTAAATTTAAGATGAATTTGTATTTAAAGATATGAAACTAGTCTCAACTGTTAAACTGTTTTAAATGTATAAATTATTCTTTTTTCAGTAGGTGATGGAACCCAGGGGCATTCTACCTTTGAGCTACACCTCCAGTCCTTTTTTTTTTTTTTTAGTCTTTTTATTTTTGAAACAGGGTCTCACTGAGTTGCGAAGGGCCTCACTAAGTAGCTGAGGCTGTCTGCAAAATTTCTCTGGTGTCCACCTCCAGAAAGCTGGGATTATAAGTGTGTGTGCCATCACACCCAGTTTTTATAAATTAATTTTAATTAACATGATATTACTAATATCTTCTATGCCTATATTCAGTAATGCCACTTTAGATTCTACTTATTATAATGAAACAGCATTTAATTTTATATTAGTGTCATAAATCAAAAGGAAGTGTTCTGCTTATATCTATAAGAGAACAACAGATTTGTTTTGGCATGTAAAAATGATCTCTTGAATTTTTCTGTCAACTAAATGTGTGCTATTTTATTATAAATGTCATCAAATTAAAGGGAACATAAAGATACTAATCTGATTGAGAACAAAATTCTTTATCCTTATTTTAAAATCACTCCATTCCTTAGGAGATTATGCATTTCAAAATGTGTATGTAATTTTCAGGTATATGATCAGACAAAAGCAAAACTTGCATAGAATATAAGGCATAAAATATTTTCTTGCAACTTATACATATTATTATTTGTTTTACTTTTTATAGCAAGCTGTAAGTTTTCCACATTATTGTATTCTGTAAGCCAATGCCAGCACATAAACCCCTTAATTTTTTTGTTGTTGTTTTTAAATAAAAATGTACTTTTCCTTAAATACTCCATTTCTGGGCTTGTAATTTTCAGATAATTACATGAATATTAATGTACATTGATTTATCTTCATGATTTCAAAATTATTCTTTAATATTAGAAATGATGCGGAATATATATATATATATATATATATATATATATATATATATATGGAACATTTTACCTATTGTTCATATCTTAATATTTTGATATGCAGTTGAAATATATAAAGTGTAATTACTAAATTATAATATTTTATTTCAAAAATATGTTTTACTCTTGCATTTAAATTCATTCTTATATGGTTAGCCTAAAAACAAATGTTAAAGTTCATTGTGAAAAAGAAGAAAGAAAGCTCACAGGAAAGATATTATTATTAGCCCTTCCTCATAATCCATTATAAATCAGAATGGATATTAAAACATTGATTCTTATAGGCTTACTGAATTTTTTTCTACCAATTCCTATAAAGAAAAACAGCAGGAAATCTTTATTTTTTTCTTTAAAGACTTAGCACAACTTTAAAAGGCCAGAAGAGAAAACAATTAGGCAAAGTGGATTCTATTCAATAAACATTAAAGAAAATGCAATATAAATGTATCTTATTAGTTAATATTTAAATAAGTAAAATATTCAATAATATTTAGTGAAATTTTAGTCATTTTTTTGTTTTAATATATGAAAGACATCTCCAAGTCTCTTTAAGGATGAATTTTTATTTTGGTGAAAACTTTTGCTGCTGCCTCTACTGGACATTCATGATAAAATGTATCAGGTATTTGAGGTTGTGGTTTGACTTAACAAATCAACAAGAATAACACTGTTTCTCATACAAGTGATGAACACTCTTGCTTAAAGTAAAAGAAACAGAAGTTAATTCCGTGGTGTTTATGGTAGGCAGAATTAATGTCCCTTGTCCAAACATGCTCATGTCATAATCCCAACGTTTAACATGCTCTGCTAGGTTTCATAACAAAGGAATGTTTGGTTGCAGACAGCAGATAGCATTAAGGTTGCTAATCAGTTGACTTTAAGGTAGGGAGATTAGTCAGGTTACTAGAGTTTTTAAACATAGAGGAATAAGGCAAAAGACTGAACCAGAAGATGTGTGTACACAGAGATATAAATCCTGTTACTGAAGATTCCGGAAGGAGGTCATGAGTCAAAAAATACTGGCAGCTTCTAGAAGCTGTGAAGAGCAAAGAAGTATAGAAAAGAACACAGCTCCACTGTCATCTTCACTTTCTCTTAGACCGTCAAATACATCTTGGACTTCTGAACTACTGAATGCTAAGATAATACATGTGTGTGGCTTCAGGTCACTAAATTTCTGGCCTATCTACCTACACACACACACACACACACACACACACACACACACACACACACACACACAGTTTAGCAACACCACTCAAAATTTTAAATATGCCCTTTTTCTCTCTAATTACACACCCAGGGGTTTATTTTAAAATCACATTCACATCTGTAAAAATAATAAAAAATATTGGTTTTATTATTTTCATCCTAAAAACTTGAAATCACAAAAGTACAAATCCAAAGATAACTCTCATCTACTTTTGTTTGTAATTTTATAGAAATTTTAATTTATTTTATTATGTTTTGTGCTACTGTGGACTGAACTCAGAAACATTCAACCGCCATTATATATCCTCAGGCTTTTCTTTTTTTTTTAATAAGGTCTCACTGGTCTCTGTAGGTTGCTAAGAGTCTTGCTGATACTACATTTCTTACTGAATCCTATGGAGTCTAAGAATGAAATCCACAGACACAAGGAAAGTGAAAATAGAAAGTTTATTTATTATTTATGTATTTATTTACTTTTTTGCAGTACTGAGGATGCAGTACTTGAATTGACTCTTATGCAGGGGTCAAATTTTTGGTTTTATTTCCATTTTCCTGCATATGGTTAGACAGTTTTGCCAACACCATTTTTTGATGAGGCTATGTTTTAATGTATATTTTTGGCCCTTTGTCAAAAATCAATTGAATGTGTGTGAATTTGTTTCTGAGTCTACTATTCTGCTCCATTTGTCTATGTATCCATTTTTGTGCCAGTACCATGCCGTTTTTATTACTGTGGTTTTGTAGTATCATTTAAAGTCAGATATTGTGATTCCTTCTGCATGGTTTTTGTTACTGAGAACTATTTTGGCTAGTCTGGGCTTTTTGCTGTTCAAAATGTATTTAAGGTCTGATTATTTTATGACTCTAAGGAATGACCTTTGTAATTTAATGGGTATTGTGTTGAATCTGTGGATTATTTTTGGAAGTGTGGCCATTTTAATGGTATTTATTCTGCCTGCCCATAAACATGGAAGATCTTTTCTTCTTCTAAGTTCCTCTTCAACTTCTTTTTAAAATGTTTTTTAATTTTTTTGTAGAGACATTTTACCACCTTAGTTATGTTTATTCCTAAGTTTTTTTTTGGTTTTTTTTTGGTGAGATATCCTGAGTGAAAGTGTTTTCTGGACTTTTTTCTCAGTAGATTTATGGTTGGTATATAGAAAAGCTTCCAATTATTTTAAGATTGATTTTTGTATCCAGAAATTTTGCTAAATTTGTTCTTGATCAGTTCTATTAGACTTTGGTTTAGTTTGTTGGGTCTTCAAAATATAGTAGCATGTCATCTGTAAATAGTAAAAGTTTGAGCCCTTCTTTCCTATTTGTATTCTTTTGATTTTAGAGATTGACAACTTTCTAGATAAATACAACCATTCTAAACTGATTCAAGAAGATATAGAAAATTTAAACCACGAATAGCAATCAGAGATTGAAACAATAATAAAGAGCCTACCATCAAAGAAAAGCACATGATCAGATGGTTTCCCAAGTAAACTTTATAAAATCTTTATAGAAGGGCTAATTCCGATACTCCTCAATCTATTTCATGAAATAGAAATAAACAGATCTTTCCAAATACATTCTATGAAGCCAACATCACATTAATACCAAACCAAATAAAGACAGATCAAGAAAGGAAAACTACAGGCCAGTATCATTGATGAATTTTGATGCAAAATTGCTAACCCAAATGCTAGCAACACACATTCAAAACCACATCATGAAAATCATACACCATGACCAGGTAGAGTTCATCCCAGGGATGAAAAGCTTGTTCAACATATAAAAATCAATCCATGTATTTCATCACATAAACAGAACCAAAGACAAAAATCATGTAATCATTTCAATAGATTCTGAAATAGCATTTGACAAAAATCCAACATTCATTTATGCTAAAAAGCACTGCAGAGAATATGAATAGAAGAAATATACCTCAACATCATAAAGGCAATCTGCAATATATCCACAGCCAGTATTATATTAAATGGAAAAAAAAAACTGCAAGAATTCCTCCTAAAAACATAAAGAAGAAAAAGATGTCCATTATTATCACTTTTTGACATAGTCTTGTGACTCTAGCCAGACTAATAAGGCAAGAAAAGGAAATCAAAGGAGTGCTTCTATATTTTTAACCAAATATTAGGGATATACTGCTAAGCCTGCCATGATGAAATTTTTTGCTAGTTTCTAAGGCTGCACCATAAAGCCACCAGCCTTTGCTCATAACAGAGTTTCCCCCATCCTATCTATTTTTCTGCTATGTTTGATTCTTATAGTCAGGAAAATACAATACATTTGGTTTATCAAGTGTGCTTTTCTATTTGTAAAATACAATTTAACATTGTTTTATAGATTAACTAAACATTTTTACTGAAAAGAATTTTTTCTAAGTGAAAAGATTTCTATGAGGATTGTTTTAAATGTAAAAATTTTAATAAATAAAAGGAGATATTTATTGAATTGAGGAGGGCTTCAGGGAATTGCAAATAATTTGGAAGATATAAAAATGATTAAGGATTTTTAAAAGTCACATTTAATTGCACTGATTCTGTGTTTAAAGCAATTATGTTTTCTTTAGAGATTAATCTGCTCTTAATAAAATTTTACAAAAATTATCCTACAAAGAGTTTGACACTTTATAATATAATTACCTATGTTCTTTTTATTTAAAACAATAAGGTTTTCTGCTCCTTGTGATGTTTATGAAGAACTTGTTTAGAAAGAAAGGTTTTATGTTTTATCAAGATAATCTCTTGTGTTTATTAGGCCTTTGGGTATTTA
The DNA here is from genome assembly GCF_963383645.1 of Muscardinus avellanarius. Lineage (NCBI taxonomy): Eukaryota > Metazoa > Chordata > Mammalia > Rodentia > Gliridae > Muscardinus > Muscardinus avellanarius. Next base: position 91,162,740 of record NC_137786.1, on the reverse strand, counting down.
GTAAATTGCATTTTAGCATAGTCATTTGAATTTCTGTTTTAGAGTCTGCATTTAGTAAATTGCATTTCAGCAGTGTCAGAGTTTAAATATCTTTGTTTTACAGCCTGTTAAATAACCACTTTATAGCTCAAAATGTTATAGTATGGGAGATGCTATAGTTTTGTATTTATTTAGTCCTTGCCTATCTGTTTGGAAAACATTCAAACAAAAAGCTTGAGTGGGAAATATAGGAGGTTTATGTAGAGAAATGAAGTCAACATACAAAAAAGGAGAAGAGTCACAATCCAGGGGAAAGCATCTGAAATGGACCATTCCCAGGAATAGAAAGTTGGACTGGAGCCATGCGGCAATGCTCCAAAAGTGGTCTCTGGAGCCATCCCTTTCTGGAGAATAAAAGCATCATGGAGTGTTCCGAGTGTTAAGTCTTGTAGCCCCTTCAGGCACCTTCTTTATACTAATTACATTTGAGTGATTAACTGCCACTTTCATGTTGCAGCTTAGGGACTCTGGGTTGTTTCTCCATCCCTTTTTCCACAGGGGAGGGGATAAAAGAGAGCAGAAATTTGCAGGTAAGCATTTTATTTGTTTCAGGTCACTCCATCTGCTAATGTTTATCTAGCTACCTAAAAGAGATAAATGAACACTTATAGTAAGTTTGACCATCTATATATCTGCAACTATAAATGTGTATAAATCTGAGGTCTAAATACATTGCATACCTAAGAATTATTTAAATATTTTATAAAACTTTATAAAGATATATGTAGTTTTTATGTTCATATGCATTGTATCTAAAGTTTTGATTAAATAAATGTCTTATATAGAAGAGATACAATTGTTCAGGCAGTAAGCCTACATGTGTTTATTAATACTCTTCCTTAAATTTATAAAAGGTCCAAAGATGTTCCTTGAATTTTGTCAGTGCTTTTAACCTATATAGATTTGTAGCTATAGTTATCTTACTGATCTATGTATTCTAAATTTTACTACAATATTAAAAGTTAACCTCTATGTTAACTCCTATGCAACTGTGATGATAACCATTATTAGCTTCTTTGTAAGATAAATATGTTTCCTATTTTTTATGCAAATATACATATAAAATGTGTTTTGCTCCTGATTGTTTTTTTTCTTGTAAAACTGTATAATTATTGTCTAAGAAGTACAGTCCCTGAACAATGTTTTGAGATGAAAGCTGTCACCTAAAAGGTAGCTTAAAAGTAGTAGCATAACTTATCTTCTGAGTATTTCAATAGCTATGTCTTAGAGAACAATCAGAAAATAAAAGAGTTCAGAAAAGAACAGTCAATAAATTGTCTCTTCTTCCAAGGCCAAATAAGAAACAGAGGAAGATGGGATCTTGCTAAAAGACATTGAAATTCCCTGGGAAGTCATTGGATCTCTTGAAACAGTAGGATCATGAAGGACTCAGAGATAGGGAGCACTCAACACATATCCTGAAAAAACAAAGGTCATCAGAAAGGAAAATGTTCCTTATGCTTCAAGAGAAGCCAAATGGTCAGCAATACCATAACCTGTCCTGGCAAATGGCACAACTCATAGAGAAAAAGCCTTTTAAAGTCTTTAAGAGTAATGCTAAGTATGCTTGAATCACCTTAACAGTTTAATAATTTTTTGAAAAATTTATATTTGCCCAGTATAGGGCTACCTACCCGGTCTTAGATACCCAGGAAGAAAGTATAACCAAAAACAAGTGTGATCACAAATTTGAGCAAATTTTGTTTTATTTCATTTTATTCTCAAATAAAAGAAAAAGCCATCCTGGCTCCCACCTAATTAGTTTATAATTTATAATGGTACTTCTGTTTTTTGACCCACAGAACAGATATGTCACTGATGCCCAAAACCTCTCCCCAACAGAATTATGATAAGATGTTATAAAACTAAGCTTGAGGTTTTGCAGGTTTATGACCACCATACACCTAAAGAAAAAATAAGATGCTTGCTCTATAGACAGCTCTGCCAAATATATAAACACAGAAGACCATCATGGATAATCCTTATAACAAACAAATCATTAGTACTAATGGACAGAGGATAATTGTCTTTATGCTAAATTGTATGCTTTTTTGTTTTTGTTTTTATGTAGAAAACATTAATTAAAGCAGAGATTTGTGAACTGTACATGAGATTCCATCAAGGGAATAGCTAAGCAATTAGATCCCATCAGTAGGATCACCTGGAAAATCATTTAGCTCTAGATATGAATGAGCTGAGGATTCTGGAGTTGATGACATCTTTGAGAGTAAAAGTTACCATATGCTAACAGAATTTGAAGAAAAATGTAATAGTATGTAAGACAAGAGAGGGGAATTGTAAGAAGATACTTAGATATTTTTATCAACCAAAGGAATATCTTGACTTAAGATCCATTTTATAAAACCATCATTGTGAAACTTTATGTATGCTTATTATTATTTTTTTGTAAAGATAGCATTTCCTGGAAATGGTAAGTACCAACCCCTCCCCTCATTTCCTCTTCAACCATTGATATAGAAACTGTAAGAACAAGGCTTCTAACAATAGAACAGCACAGAGCCCTGCACTGGAAATAAAAGGCACAGCAAGTTTCCACCATGTTGCTCCTGCATGCCTGAACTCATTGGTGGTACGGTCCCTTTTTACAAAAAGGAAATTCACCTTGCTGAGCCACATGGAACATGTGTCTTTTCTCTTTTCTTTCTTTTTTTTTTTTTTTTTTTTTTGGTGGCACTGGGGTTCCTGGAAACCCTTCTACCTCCGGGCTACACTCCCAGACACCTATATTTTATATTTTTATTTGGAAACAGGGTCTCTTAAACCAGCTAGGCTAGCTTCCAACCTGCAGGATCCTCCTGTCTCTCCCTCCCAAGCGTGGGATTACAAGCGTATGCCACCACAGGACCTCATGTGTCTTTTCTTATGACACCGATGCAAATTTATTTATAATATAATTCAGAAGAAACATTTTTAGATTTAGCAGGGACGTAAACACATGTTCTCCCTATGTTTCTGGGGTCCTTGATATTGTTTCTTCTGTCTCACATTCCTAGGATAGCTGGGATTATAGGCATAAATCACTATGTCTGATTATATTGAACTATTCAGATAAGTGCTTGATTTTATTAATCCTATTACGATTCTGCTATTCTATTTCATAGAATTTTACATGAGACAAGGGGATTGCCAGTTTGAAGACAGTCTCAGCATCTTGTCAAGACTCGGCAACCAAGTGAAATCTTATTTCAAAATAAACAAAAAATTTTAAAAAATTAAAGGAAACACTGGGGATAGAGTTCAGAAGTAGAATGCCTTTAGGTAACCCCACCTACAAAATTAATTTTTTTCTTTTGCTAGAATAGAGCTTATATGCTGTTCAAATTTTTATTTGTAGAAAAATTAGGTAAATTTAACTTTTTTTCTAATGTATTTAGAGGTTTTAGATGGCTATCACAACTTTGAGCAAATTTCATTTTATTTTCAATTGGTTCAAAATACTTTTCTTGATTCTCTTTTGAACCTATGAATGATTCATAAATATGTTGTTTAGTTTTCAAATAGTTTGTTACTTTCTGGATGTCTTTTCTTACTGCTTTTAATTCATTTTTTTCAAAAGTGGACATGTCATATTATTTCTGTGATTACAATGTCACTGTGACTTTTTTGTGGAACCAAATGTGCTCTACTTTGGTAAATATTCCATGTGCATTTTGAAAGAGTAAACTTTATATTTGTGTTTTAGAATTTTAGAATTATAATTAGGATATACAGGTTATTATTATTCTAGCTTTTGACATTTTTATATATTTCTCTGCCTTATTCTATCACTTGTCCAAATTATATTTTTGTAATGACACTTTTTATCTCGGGCAGTATTTTATTAACTGAAATCTATTTTATGCTGTTTTAATACATTGATTTAGATTTTTCTTAAGCAATATTAACATGGCCTGATTATCCCATTTTTTAATATTTATCCTGATGTTTTTAATTGTATATAAGTTTAAGAAAATTTCTTAAGTATTATTTTCCCAGGAGTTCTGAACAATTGGGCTTCCCTGAGTTGGCGAGGGAGAGAGAGAGAGAAAGAGAGAGAGAGAGAGAGAGAGAGAGAGAGAGAGAGAGAGAGAGAGAGAGAGAGAGAGAGAGAGGATGGACTTTGTGTGGCTGCTGAGCTTTTTGTTTACCGTACTATATCACAGAATCTTCTCCAGGCATTACAGTTATGTAATCACAATCACAACACTCTGCTTATTGCTTATGGCTTCTCTTTGTTTAGGATCACTGCCTAATGACCAATGCTTGTAAGTCATTTCTTTTGTATACTGAGTCATGATTTTTCTTTATTGCTTAGAGTGGAAAGTTAAATCTATTTTCTACAACTTTATCATGGCATAAGAAAGAATATGATTTATTGTTAAATATTTTTGAGCTATCCAAACATTCAGATTTTCCACCAGACTCACACAAACCAGAGATCTCCCTTGTGCCAAGACTTGGTAATTGCTTCAAGAAAGGAAGTGATTGCAATGCATTGTAGTAGAGGTCCAGGAACATCATCACTACTCACCATTTTATTTGAAGTTACAATAAAAAGTGTTTTTTGCTCAGGTTAGCCTGTTAAGATTTTATGCAATGATGTACATTCATAAACATATCAAAGTCAGTCATTAAGCCAAACATGAGAAGAAGGGAGGGGGAAGGAGAGGGGAAATGACGGGGTAGAAAATGGGGAAGGGTTAAATGAGTGATATGTGCATGTATGCCTTTAACATCTTGTACCCCATTAAGATGTATGACTATAATGCACTAATAAAAAAAAGTTAAAAAGTATACTGAAGAAAGAGTCTATGTAATTTAAGCTAATGCATAGTTTTCATAGAAAAGTCATTTTTTACTTGACATATTTTAGTTTACATCAAAGGCTAACAAATTACGATTGGTTAAATATATCCTGCATTATGATTTTGTATGTCTCATGAGCTAATAAACTTCTCTATGTTTAAAAGCCATTGTGTATATGTATGTGGTGTGTGTGTGTGTGTGTGTGTGTGCGTGTGTGTGTGTGTGTGTGTGTGTGCATGTGTGTGCATGAGAGAGAGAGAGAAAGAGAAAGAGAGAGATAAAGGAATGTATAAAAGAGACTTGGTGTGGTCTGCAAAATATTTACTATATGGATACTTTACAAAAATAGTTTTGCTGAGTTCTGGCTTATGTGGTATCTATATGTTCCGTAAGCGACTCTGGAAAGGCTAGGCATACACTGTCACAAACTTTCTCCCACTAGAAATCACCATTTGTTTGTTTGCCTGGAGGTTTGTCAGGATTTTTACATGAATATCTGGCTCAGCTATATTTATTTTCTGAGAATGAAATCTCTATCTCATGTACACAGGCAAAGATAGACCATTAACTTGCTGAGAAACTACACCTTCTTGTAAACCTGATGATGCCCTTATGATATTCTTAATAATTAACCTTTAGATTTTTAAAATTGTTTTACAAAGAATAACAAATCAGTCATAAATCTTAATTTACTTCTTCTCTTTATATTTTATTTTAATTTATCACTTCACTGATTAGAACCTCAAGTAAACCATTGAATTGAAAGAATAGAAAGGCTTAAGGACCTTAGTTATCTGATTTTTTTTGTCTTCAACAAATCTGCCAGAAGTTAATCAATTTTTAATCTGTTCCATGAAACAACTGTTATTCTTGTTTAATATAAATATAAAAATTATAATAATTTTTTTAAAATTTTCTATCATGTTTGCTTTAATTTTCCATTATACAGCTGGATGTGGTGGCATATGCTTGTAATCCTAGTCTTTGGGAGGCTGAGATAGGAGGATCACAGTTTATGGACAGCCTCAGCTTCTTAGTGAGGCCCCTTGGAACTCAGTGAGACCCTGTTTCAAAATAAAGAATAAAAACTAGGGCTGGAAGTGTAACATGGAGGTAGAATGCCCCTGGGTTCCATCTTCAGTACTGCAGAAAGAAAAAATGCCATTATATATTTAACATATTGAGTGGGAAAATTAGGATATAATTTTTAGGTTTACTTCTTTTTATGCATGCATTAAAGTATACACATTTATTTTTATGCATAATTTTGAATGAATTTCATAAACTTTTATGTGCAGTATAATTACTATTATTTGTGTTAATATTTGTAAAATTTTATTGTTTTTATACATAATTCATGAATTATATGTTTTAATCAAGTCACTGAAATATAGTTTAAAGTTATATAAATAAATTAAAAAGAACACATGGGGATGATTATTTGTGTGGTGAATACAGGGTGTTTTACATCCTGTGAACACACTGAATCACATTGTATTGAATCACAATACAAGCTATCTCCCTAATTCCAATGTGTTCTTCTATGCTTCTTTGTATGGAAAGTTCTCCCCTGGACCACTATTCTGGTAATGACTTATACTTCTGTCAAACTAGCCTTTTCCTTTATTAAAGTTTCATATAAACAAAACTATGCAGTTGGTGATTTTAATTCTTATATTACTCTCATTTTTATAGAAAGAAATTTGTATATGGGTTCTGCCGATTTTATATCAACTTGGCTAGAATATAGTATCTATTTAGACAAATACTGTGCTAGATACTCTGTGTATGTATGTATATATATGTGTGTGTGTGTGTGTGTGTGTGTGTGTGTTACATGTGATACATGTGATTAACTCATAATAAATAAAGATTAAATAGAGTAGATTATCTCTGTAAGTGAGCAGACCTTTTTCAATTGTATAAGACCTTATGAGCAGAGACTAAGGTTTCCTGAGAAAGAAGGAATTCTGCCTGGACTGCTCCACAGAACCTTGCCTGATTTTACCACCTGGGGTCCTGCTGTGTGAATTTCAAATTTAATTATTGAATCAGACTCAGAATTGCTCCACTAACTCCAGATTTTGAGCCTGCTATGATTCCCTATAAATTTCAGGCTATCAGTTCCTATAATTGTGAGTCAATTGCTAATTACTTAAAATCTATATTTTCTATATATTTATGAATGTCCCACTGTATATTTATCCTAGTACATATCTATACATGTGTATGTGTGTGCTTTTTTTTATTAGTTTTGTTTCTTGGATGAACCAAAACAAATACAATAGCATTTTACTTTTTTTCAGAAAACTCCCTACAATGTTCAAAAACTATTGTCTCACACCTTGTATTTCCCTGGGAAAAATCTTATTTTAAGTTCAGTTTTATGAGATACTTTTATTTTGCCAAGTATTTGGATTTGGTTTTTTTCTTTTATTTAATTACTCCAGACTTTTTATCATCTTCTTGATTGGGGAATTTGTATTGCATAGTGGTTTAAATATACTTTTATTGGTGCATACATCATAGTGAGATTGAAATTTATACAAACATGTATACAAACAGCACTTGGTGTGACCCCCTCTCATATTTTACCTTAAGACTATGATGGCAGGTTTTATCCTTACCATTATTCTATTTAAGATTTGGTTCTGCTTAGAATTTTCTTTTAGGATGGATAATTTTATAATTTTCATAAACCTTCTGCCATTATTCTTTAAAATACTTGAATATGCCCTCACCAACCTCCCCGTCTTGTCCATTTGAGACATTCATTAAATGTATGTAACATTGTTTTATTCTTATTTGCCTGATTATTTCCTCTAAATACAGTTGGTCAGTTTATTTTTCAATCTTTTCCTCTGTTCTTCATTTTTAAAATTTTTATTATTATATTCAATTTTCCTGATCATTTTGTCTTTGTAGTGTTATCTGAAATAATTTCATCTATGTGTTTGATGCTTGTTTTTGCATTAAATACTCTCCTTTTGATCTTTGTGTTTAATATGGATTTCAACATAGGCTTAGATTTTGTCGTGTGTGTGTGTGTGTGTGTGTGTGTGTGTTACTAGGGATTGAACCCTGGGAGGTTCTACTTTTATGCTATACTCTATGCTATACCTTCAGCCCAATTTTTATTTTTATTTTTAATATAGGGTCTCACTAAGTGTTGAGGGCCTTGCTAAGTTACTGAGCATGGCTGTGCAAACCTGTTATCTTCCTGTGTCAGCCTCCCAAATACTGGGATTGTGGGATTGCAGGCTTGTACCACTTAGCCTGAATTGTGTGTGTGTGTGTGTGTGTATATATATATTTTTTTTTAAATTTTTTGGGGGGTGTACTGGGGATGGAGCCCAAGAGCATTCAACCTCCGAGCTATACCGCCAGCACTTTTTTTTTTTTTAATTCTTTATTTTGAAAATGGCTCTCACTGGGTTTCAAGGGTCCTCTCTAAGTAGCTGAGGCTGGTGGTGAACCATGATCCTCCGGTCTCAGCTTCCCAAATGCTGGGATTATAAGCATGTGCCACCATGCCCACCTTGCATATTTTTTATATCATCCTGCATAAAGAACATATACACAATTGCTTTTTTTATGCCAATCTTATCATCAATATTTGTTTTCCTGTCTTTTTGATTGATATTTCTCCTGTTTTTGTGTGCAATCTTTCTCTC